>NW_003852455.1:3871245-3902800 GCF_000181295.1 Otolemur garnettii | reverse complement strand
AGGCGCCGAGCCAATTAGGGCTTTTTTAAAACGTCACAGGACACAGGACAAATTGTTAAAATTCAGGACTGTCCTGCCAAAAGTGGGATGTCTGGTCACCTTACTCTGGGGGGAGGGGGGCTACTCATTTGTTCCAGACAGTTTGGCTCCTTCTGAGCTAATTGTCCTTGCCTAGAAGCAAGGGAGGGAGCCAGTCTCCTTCTGATACCTTGCCCAGAAGGGGAGTAGGGAGTTTACATTAGCCTTTTCATTTCCAAATGAAGTTACAATAACCTCTTCATTCCCAAATGGAGTTACATTAACCTTTTCAGCAGCCAAAAACCGTATATTCCCTTCCCATCCTCCTGCTGTTCCCTAGCTTGTCATGCATTCTTTCCAAAAATTGGGATTTTTTAAAACGCCGCGGGACACGGGACAAATTGTAAGCAGGACTGTCCCACCCAAAGCGGGACGTCTGGTCACCTTAAACTATCCAGAGCCCTACCTCAAAGGATTGATGTGGGCTAAGAGGATGTAGAACAATCCTGAGGATTGTCCTGAGTACCTAGTGACTACACTATGTAATTATCATTCTTTATAGCAACTTTCCTGTTCATTTATACCACAGGCTTTTAAAGGCTTTCACCAAAATAGATTTATCATCCTATTCTAAGCAGAATAAGATCATTTTTTTTTGTTCTTTTTGCATCTCTAATAACATGAAGCCATACCTCTGCTCAAGGGATACAACCAGGAATTTCCATGCAGGTTAGTCACCTCTCTGCTCGGTGCACAGAGATTTCTAGACTCCTTTGTGGCTAATCTAACTCTGGACATGCTGTCTCACAAATAAAGGTATCGGGGTATCAGTAGTGACAAGTGTTCAAAGGACTTTGAATTGAGACTGGATAGGAAGGGTCTCAGGTTACCAGTGGTATAGTTTGGTTTTTCACCTGGTTAATAAAATATGTCTTAGACGTCATGCTTAATTTGATCATCTACAGAAATGTTTGCATTCCAGGCATTGTATTTAATTTAATCTTCCTGAAGAAAACAGCTGTAGAAATCCTCAGACAACCCTCCATCTCCCTGGTGAATTTTCTATTTTGTAAAGTGGTTTCAAATTCTTTACATTCTCTGAATTTCATAAGAACCCACTGAGGAGAGCAGGAGAAAAGATTGTGTTACTTATTTTGCACATGAAGAAACAGAGACTGGCTCCTACAGGAAGTCATATGGGTTTCAAGCAGCTCAGCCAAGATCAGAATTCAGGCCTTCAGACTGCAAGTCGGTACCTATTCAGCTCTACCAGAAAGCGAATCAGCAGGGAGGCTGCTGAATAGCTCCTGACTTGTCTGAGAGCCAAATTTGCTAGCAGCTTCTGGAACAGAACTGAAGATAGCAGGTGAGGCAGGGCAGCTGTTTTTATCAGCTTATAGTTTTGTGTTAGGAGCATCCATAGATCATCCTTCATTTACTTTCGAGAAGTCAGTGACATGCACCTCACTTTCATTTGTATCTGAGGCCTTCCAAGGATGTGGTATTAGAGCATTAAGAAATGGCAGTTGTGATTAGCAAAATGACTCCCTGGTGACAGCAATAATACAAGGAGACAGAACATTTTTAAAAGGTGAGTTTGTTCATTTTTTTTTTCATTCCTCTATGACTACATACACCTGCAGGCTTGAGGTAGGTATTAGAGACACAAATGTGAATAATATTTAGTCTTGACAGTGAGGAGTTCATGATCTACTGGAGGAGACAGAAAATCACTCGTGATAAGCATTATTTTTAAAAGTTATGAAAGAAGCATAATGAGAAGAACAAGAGGGAAATGCTGTTTCATTTTTGGAGTGGTTTGATGAGGGCCTTGAAATATAGGAGCTTTTACCACTGAAACAGGAGGTGTAAGGACATAATGGACATGGAGACAAGATGCCATCTGTCATGGTCAGGGAATTTTAAGTGGCTCACTGTGGCTAGAACATATGGTGTGGGGACTGGGGGTGGCTGGGTCAGAGAGAGAGGGGGAAGTGGGACATGAAGCCTGAAAGGTATAATGACATCTGATATGTAGGGCAAAGTGAAGGGCTGAGAAATTTACACTTATCTTGCACATGGCAGAGAAGGCTTTTATCAGAGGGGTGATAAGATCAGATGAGTGCTAGAAACTTCTGGTGGCCCTGTGGAGATTAAACTGGGATGGGTGGTGAGAGTGGGCAAGAAAAAGTAACTCAGCAGGAAAATGGACACTTTGCTGATAGCAAAGCTTTTTTTTTCTTTCAGAAGTATTAAGTCACTGGAGATATTAGTACTATTTCCAGCTAGACCAGGAGTCACTTCAAATGGTTATCCTAGATGTTCACTGAGAGACCACAATAACAGCACTGTACAGTAATTAAATATGAATCCAAAGAGTACCTGGGGCACACCCTGTGAAGTTCCTCATGGAAACACACAGGCTGCTAGGCTGTGGCCACACAGCCATGGCGTTTCCAGGTGTCTTTGCCTCTGGGTTCATCACAGACCAGTTTGCCTCAGACAACCTTGCTGTATCTTATATACAAAATTCTAGGCTGTAGCCCCTAAGCCAGTGGTTCTCAACCTGTGGGTCACAACCCCTTTGGGGGTTGAACGACTCTTTCATAGGATCTCCTAAATACATCCTGCATATCAGATATTTACATTACGATTCATAACAGTAGCAAAATTACAGTTATGAAGTAGCAACGAAAATAATTTTATGGTTGGGGATCACCACAACATGAGGAACTGTATTAAAGGGTCACGGCATTAGGAAGGTTGAGAACTGCGCCTAAGCTGAAAGCATTAGCTGGATAAAACAGATACTGAGAATCAGTAGCCCAAGGATTCTTGACATTTCCTCTAACTATAATCCACATAACATGGCATCACCATTCAAAGTTTAAAATCGAGAAGCTGAACTTCAGACAGCCCTAGGAAGGGTAAAGATTTGTTAAAGAAGAGGTAGGAGGTTGTTCCAGTCTAGAAGACACCTGTTCAACTGGCTCTTTAGTATTAGTGGAATCAATTTGAGCTGAGAAGAAAGGTCACTTGAACTGAAAACTTAGTTCATTGATTTAGTTTTCTGCACTGAATGATTAGTGTCTGGCTAAATTTAGGCCAGGTCATTGAAGAATCAAGTTTAATGTATAGTCCAAGCTAGATGTAAATATGCAGTTGTGATTAATTTTATACAAGTGATGTCTTCCATGTACTTTTTAAAATGAAAGCATGCTATAATTTCTTATTTACATGTTTTCCATTCTTTTTTACTTAGAAACAAAAGATTTATTTTCCCTACGTCCTTAAACTACATTGTCAAAGATTTATTTCCACTATATTTTCCAAGTTTTCAGTCACCAATCGCTAACAGTAATAACAAACACACTGTAGTCACTAGGCATTCTTCTAAATATTCATTATTTGTTAATTTACTTAATCCTCACATTAACTTAAAGAGGTAGGTCTTTGTAGCAGATGGGAAATTTACAGAACCAAGAGGTTAAGTAACCTGCTACAGTTACAGTGCTATGGATGGCAGAGCTAGAGCATAAAACCAGACCATTGGTCCTTTTAACCTCTCTGGGCACAGTATAGCCAAAAGTTCATCCACAGCAAGTACAAAAATTTGGTTGAGAATCAAATCATCTCAAGGGAAATGTATCTACCTTTCATAATCAATCTTTTCTTTTCTTTCTTCTTTTTTTTTTTTTGATAATTTAACAGAAATCACTAAAGACCATTTTCTAATAGATTAGAGAACTTGCCAATTCAATATTAAGTTGCAGAATCTGAGCAACAGGTCTGTGTCCTTAACCTAGATGCCATATTTTATAAAAGATTTCACTGCCAATGGTGATTTTAATTATGTTTCACCTGTACCTAACTTTTTTTTTTTTTTTTTGCAGAAGATATCTAAGTGACCAAGCATTCAAGTGTCATTCATTTTAAAATGGCTGCTCATGTGTCATCCGAGATGTCATTACAAAGTGTGAAAATCTGTCATTTCATTTTCAATAGTTGCAGGAGAAAACAGTAGGGTTACACAATATCTGTGTAATCACACAATGCAGGGCTTATCTGCTAGTCTGGTAGTGCAGGCACCTATATCCAAAGGTCCAAGGTTTCACACCCTCTGACTCTAGGACCCTGGGATTATGAGTCCTTATTTCCTTCTATGCCAGAAAATTGAATTATGAGTCATAGGAGCTACGTAAGGAGTGTCCTCACTTCCTCTTTCCCTACTCTGGAGTCCTATATGGGTTGGTTTCTCATCTATTAACTCACATGTCAGGCCTGAATAGAAGTCTACACTCTGTGATTGATGTACAAGGATATGGATAGTTCACAGAAGACACAAAGGGGGGAACCTACTGGGGGTATCTGAATCTTAGTGTCTTTTCAAGACTCCCTTAGAATTTGGAGGACATTGTCATGGGCATACCATCAACCTGCTCAGAACTGAGCTTTTGTAAATTATTCAAAAGGAAAAAAAAATTATATGTAACATTTTGAGTGTCTTATCTACAAATATTACATAAAAACCTGGTCTTAGTTCATCTGCAGAGCATGAATAGGGATGTAAAATCAAGTAGGAAAGTATAGACACTGGCCTGCCCTCAGTCCCAGCCCCCATTGCCACCAATCCACCTCTCAGTAGACCTTGTCTAGGCTTTTCTTCTGTTACTCTATTCCTAGGTTGGCATGGCTTTGGCCATTTCTCTTCATCTGCTTACTCAGTTTTCCCCATAATATGCCTTTTCTAATTATAGAATTACATAAGTAGTTTTTCCACATAATTATTTGAAAATGTTTTCCTTTAATAAAACAGTAAGTTGGAAAGATAAGTCATACAGATGACTATATTTCAAGATATAAAGACTGGGAAAAAAACAGGAACAATACAGGGTGAAAGCACTCTATTGAATGCTTCTGAGTCTAATGGTTTACAAAATCTCTAATCAGCCATGTGATATAACCAGGGTGTACTAATGCAGCACTTTATTGGCATGATGGTTTTATTAATCATGCTATTTTCTCTTGATTATCTCCATCTCCAAAGACAAGAAAAACTAAATACTCACTTCTCCAACCTCTCTTGTAGACAGGGGTAGCCCTTGACCCAGTTCTTCTTAATTCTTTAGAAGAATTTTAGACAATTTTCAATACATGTATACATTGTATAACAATCAAATGAGGGCATTAACATATTCATCACTTCATACTTTTCTCATTTCTTTGTGGTAAAACATTCAAAATCCTCTTTTCTAACTATTTTAAAATATACACTACAATATTGTTAACAATAGTCATTCTACTGGGCAACAGAATAGCAGAACTTTGTCTTCCTATCTAACTGTGTGACCCAGTTCTAACAATAAAATGTAAAGGGAAATCTGCTGGAAGATTCTAGGAGAAGCATTTGTCTCCCAGTTAAGGGAAAAGTAGAGGGGGAAAAAAAGGCTTTGTCCCCAGTGTGTCCTATTTCTGAAGGTAGCTGTATGAAGACATGATGGTAGGAGGTGCAGCTGCCATCTTGCAATAAGGGGAAGGCCAAGGGAACTGTAGAGACACTGACAGAGGGACTTGATAACATGCACTCAGGTGCTGAAATAGTCATGCAACAACTAGATATTGGATGCTTATTACATACCAGGCACTCTACTAGTGCTGGGGATTCATGTGTAAAAATAAACAATGTCTCTGCTGTCAGGGAACTTACTTTCAATAGGAAGCAGGATAGCCAATAATAAATATGATGGTAAAAAAAAATTAGGGCTATGGTAAAAAAAAAAAATTAAACAGGGTAAAGGAGCTGAAGAGTGATGGGGTTGATGAAGGTAAGAGCAACTGATGAAATAACATTTGAGAGACATGAAGAAAATGAGGGAACAAGTCATACAGGTACTTGGGAGTAGGGAGAGGGGAGTGCTACAGGAAGAAGGAACAGCTGTGAAAGGCCCTGGGGGAAACATGCACAGCTTGTTCAAGGAGCAGCAGGAAGACCAGAGAGGCTAGAACTTTTCAGAAGAAGTTCAAAGCACAGTAAATATGTCCTTTTTTTCACCATTTTTTTGATCGACATAATTTAAATGTGCCATATAAGTTTAACTATAGGATCAAATGTGCCATGTAATTAAAAAAAAGGTGGAAAAACACTGCTCTAGAGTCTTGGATCAGTATAAATTCTTTGACAAGAGCTTTCCTATAAAATTTACTTAATTATTAAGCTTCATTAAATACATTAGACTAAAAAGAAAATTGAGGCTCAGAAAGCTAAAACAATTTGACAAATTCAACACAGCCCGTTAATCAGTATTAAGATTACAGATAACAATCTGAGTTCTGATTACAACACTAATACAAAATGTTAATATGAAATAGCCTCAGCTATTTTTTCATTACAGTTGTCGGTAGCTGAGCCAATTCACACAAGGCACCACTTCCTTCCTAGGTGGTTGTCAGGCCAGTGCAGCATCCAGTGGACTTTCCTTGGCAAAGTGAGAGTTCTGTATGGCAGGGGCTGACTGTGTTTCACAAGGGGAAGGGGGTGCTCTGCCTCACTGGTTCTCAGAAAGCAAAGGTAAAAGAAAAGAGAGTCGATTTGCTTACTGGATTTTTGCCATGGAGAACTGTATGGGGAAAAAGAGAAACCTGGCCCACAAGGGAAGGATAACCTACAGCATTCCATTTAGGGAAAACAATCAGTAGAATTCATCTCCTTATTCTGGTGCAAAGCAAGGTGAGTTAGTTGCAAGACTAATTGAGTCTGGCATCCACTAAATAATTTTTTTAAAGGTGTATTTTTAAAACTCTGTACAGTATCATTATAGCAGTGCTGTCCAACAGAAATGTACATATAGTATATTTTTAAATGATTTAGTAAGCATATTAAAAATTTTTAAAACGGGTGAAATTAAAGCAATGTACATTATTTAAACCAATATATTCAACTGTTATTTCACATCTGGCACTAGTTACAATTGAAGTGTTCAGAAGCCACACATGTGGCTTATGGCTACCGTGTTGGACAGGGCATCTTTAGAAGACCAAAAAATAAAAAAAAAAAAAAATTCTTTGAGGATAAAACAAAAAATTTGTATATGTATATATATATATATATATATATTTTTTTTTTTTTTTTTTTTTGCAGTTTTTGGCCGAGGCTGGGTTTGAACCTATTCCTGCGGTACACGGAGGTGGCGCCCTACTCCTTTGAGCCACAGGCACCACCAAAACAAAATATTTTTAAGAACCCATTAATAATTTTACCTGTTTTTAACCAAAACATAGATCATTTTTAAGTTATTAAGATGTAGAATAACATGTGAGAAAAAAATCCAAGACTTGGCAATATAAGGAAAAATTGGGATAATAATAATACTCATCAGATTGCTATAAGAATTAAATAAAATATGTATATTTAAAAAATAGAATGCTGTATGAATATGCCTTGACAAATAATGTTATTTCTTTCTTTTATTAGAATATCAATCCTTGGTTAGATAAACACTTCAGATATTTGTAGGTGATTCTTTCCCCAAATATGTTTATGCTCTTGGTTTTTAAAGCCATTTTACATTAGAAAACAGTGACCAGGAACAAACTAAAATATCCAGGAATAATCAATTTGATAAAAACTTGTGATGTTCTCTCCCAACATTCAAGAAATATCTGCATCTGCACACATGGAAAATCTGGAGAATTTTAGATGGTAGCTACAAACACAGAGAGAGGGGGAAGGACTGATGGCTTTTCAATTCTTTTCTGATTAAAAATATGATTTAACAAGACTGTTTTCTAAAAGATGTAAATACATGTAAATAAATAAACATGTTTTTTCCTCAGTAATGCCTGAGATTTTTTAATTTCTCCAGAATAACATTTAGCAGGAACAAAACAACCTCATCCCTGCCTGTACAAAGCAACTCCCAGCAATCTGTCAGCTTTTCCCAGCGTAGTAAGCACTGATGGCCGCCTCAGCCCTTCGATTAACACTGCAGACCGTGTGCGTGTGCACTCACAGAACTTCACAGGTTTCCATGGATACGTGCATTTTAGTGCTAGAGCACATTTACTATTGCTTTTCTTGTCACCAAGAGCCCCGTAAACACTTGTGCTTGAAGATTTTCTACAGAAATTTAGCATTTTATGGAAGACAAGTCAGAATTACCTTTTTCTAAATGCAGTGTAAGATTTTCCCTTAGGACAAAGTGCCTGAAATCATTTATATTTGCAGTGATGCACTTTTATTTATTAGACCAATAAAAGATAACTACATTGCCAGTATCACTTTTAAGTGACAGATATTTATATAATTGAAATGTTACAATTAATAAACAAGACGACATGCTCTGAATTTAAAATGGAAAGAAGCAAATAGGAAAAAAACAGAAATAGGAATATATTATGTATTCAGCCATATCTCTTCCTAAATATAGTGAAACTTCAGTGTAATTTTCAAGGATATTGTTGTGCTATATGTACTGATCATCATAGCCTGAATTTATGCTTTCTTGTACAGATTAAGCTAGATATATGTGCGTGCATATATATATACACATATATACACACATATATATATACTTAAAAGACATTTTTTCACAGGTCTATGAGAATGTTAGCCTATGTTATTATAGGTCTCATTTCATAAGCCAAAGCCCAGAAAGAAACACGCCCCTTGTCATCTAACTAAGAAATGGTAGGTCTAGGATTAGAACCCAAGGCTCCTGGCTCACTGTCCAGGATTTTTCCATTGTTTTTTTTCCTGGGCAGAATGTATGGAACTTCTTCTATGAAAGGCATACGCATGTCTTTCCTTCCTTGCCATATTTCTATGCCTCTGATTTGGGCTCCACTAAATCATTCTTTTCTCCATTCATCCTTGAATGTGCCACAGACTTGGCTTAGCCGAATTTAACAAGTTTAGTCATTTCAATTGAACATAACCATGGGGAAGTGGCAGTGACAGAGAAATCACCTAGTCTGGATGTGCACTACACGAGAAATCTGTCAGGAAACAGATTTTTAGTTCCAATCGTATTGACCACAAAATGTAAAAAGTAGATTTGTGAGAGGCTTGAGCAATTTGTACCAAATAAATCCAATTTGAGTAGAGCAGTAGCCTAGATATTCAAGTTGAGAAAAATGCTTTTATTTACCAGCATAGATTTTGGGGGGGTGAGATTGGAACTAACTAAATGACTGTCTCAGCTCTCACATAGCCAAGGAGCTCTATATTATCTTAGTAAATATCTCACATAAGGCCACAGAATCTTGACAAAGACCATTTTTGTACTAGGTCTTATTCACCTTGTCTTTGTGCACATCTTTTATTTTTGTGGTTAATATAAAAAAGGCTTTGGTTTTGTTGTCTAACAGAAGATGGAGTCTGAGCAGAGGCCTGACTTCAGTTCTACCCTAGGAGACCTGAGCTCAGAGCTCCACATCTCAAGCCTCATAGCAACTTCCCGGACCCGAGTAGCCCAGGTTCCTTGTGAAGATCAAATAAGATAACAGCTATAAAAGTGCTTTGCTAATTGTAAAATATGCACAAAACTATAAAGGGTTGTCTTGAGACTGCCATCTAATACCACACAGCACCAGCTGGTTTTAGTCACAAAGCAAGGAATACCTTCGGTTAACCTCACAGGGCTTTTTCTGGAATGTAGGCTGTATTCATTTAATAACAAACAAAGCTAAATCATCTCCATTATGGTTATTTCAATATGTTTCAACCCTTGCAACTCAACTAGGCTGCAACAGAGAGTGCCATCCACATAATGCTTCACTTTTAATAGCCCAAATCACAGGAACTAGTTATTTGGTTGTAATCTAACATCTGCTGTAGCAGAAGTCCTTGCAATCCCAGGATTATAGCTCTAGATTCAGACAAAACTTTGCTTATTACTGCCTGAGGATAATTCCTCATTCTTTCTAAATGTAAATTTTAATTCTGTGCTGCTCATCCATAGAGTACCACGGAGTGATCAAATATCTCTCCAATCTATAGAAATGAAGGCAGAACTCAGGGCTCTCCTAAACCACAAAGCTTTCTCCGTTTCTCCTATAAATTCCCTTCAGGCATTGAATTGAATTTGTGCTTAACCAAATGCATTTTATCTATACCTGGCAGGGATCTAGAAGTAAAATTACAAGATTTATTTCATTTTAATTCTATTATGAAGCATTTAATCACAAATACCCCCCAAATGAAATGATAATTTATCATTTTACCTTGACTGAGCAACTCTCCTCAGTTCACTTTCATGAATCCATAATGCAAGGAGGAGACTGGATGATTAAGTGTCTGATTAGAGAAAACAGATTAACCTGGCAAACATAATAAATTTAGCTCATAAGCAGGATGGCTTTATAAATGCTCACAGTAACTCTCCAGTATAAAATCATGAACCACTTCCTTCAGTGATGACTCAATTGAAATAGCTGAGAAACATAAAACAAATGCATGTTTATGGCCTTCTCTTTGAGACATTAAAAGGGTACTCAAAAGCATATCTGATGCAGTTTATAACTCTAAATATACATTAAATACGAAACATGTAAGAAAAATACTAATGTATAAAAAAGCAAAGATACAACCCCTCAAATGTTCTAGTTCTAGTAATTCGTTCTATTGTCACTTTGCCAATAATCGAATTACATCCAGATTCCAAATGCATTCAATGTCTATGTGTCTTTACATTTCCAGAGAAGTTGAATCCAGATGTGAAGTTTCAGATAATGCAGAGTCACCCTTAACCTTCATAATAGAACCTGATTCCTTTATTAAAAAAACAGATGCATTATTTAGGTAGTTCATATCCTTTTGGGACAAAACACATATAATCAGTAAGCTATTTTAGCTTTTGGAAAAAGAATCTTGTTAGCTGAGATTCCGTTTACATCAGAGTAAAAATCTAGGTTAGGACTAGGTTAAAGAAAAGTCCGGTGCAGTGCTCCAAAAAGTTCACTTCACAGTCTGCCAAGCCTTCCTTACTTAGATGGTTAGTATTCCCGGCCTCTCTTTTTTAGCAGTGAGAAAAAGGATACTCACCATGCTCCAGCTTTATTTTTAAATTCACATGGCTGTATTCCTGGAGGCCTGTGCTGGCTTAGCTGACCTGAAAGATAGCTATTTAGGCCCTTCTCTGTCACATGCACCACATCACTGCTGCATGGGAGACCTGTCCTCGTCTCAAGGGCAGGACAGGTGCAAAGGGGAAAGGGTTGCCTGACAGAGTATTGACTTTAATGAAGGCCCCATCCCATCCCAGGCCAGGTAAATTTCCCGCTGGAGGAAGCCAGTATCTGAAGATTTAAGGGCTGGAGTGCCCTCCCTTTTCCCATTCTCCTTTCTCTCTTCTCTGAGGTCGATCTGCAGCTGGGGTTACTAACAAGGAACAACTGTGCATCAAAGCCCTTGGGCAATGGATCAGACTCTTAACTACACAGTATGAGTGTGTGTGCAGGGTGTGTGTGCGTGAGTGTGTGTTCTGGCCTCTCCTTTCTCCACCCTTCGCTGAGTCAAAGACCAAGAGGCTTTCTTAGCGTTCAAGGACCAGGATCCTTTCGGTCCTACAGGGATATATATCGAGCTACAAGAGGGCGCCCTTCTGGTCGCTGTAGTGTGTGCCCATGATGGGTGCACCAGGCATTTCTGGGCTGGACAAAACCGATCATCTCCATAACCGCAGAGCCTAGCACAGCGCATGGTACCCTAAAAGTTGATGCAGGGTTTTCCAGTGGCTGGGAGGGGTGTAATTGGTTAGCTACGGTGCTGGCCGCGCTCGCCCGCGGGGTTTGCGTGTGCGGCGCCGCGTGAGGGCACGCGGAGGGCGGGGGCCGGGCTGGGGCTCGCGAGGCGGGCGGGGACGGCGCCCGGAGGCGAGCGCCCCCCGCGGGCGGGCGGAGAGGTGCTCCTGGCGGCGCGGGGCCGAGCCCGAGCGACCGTGCGGGCCTCCGCGGCCGAGCGGGCGGCTCCCGGGCGCCGGACGTGCGCGGCAGGTCCCGCCCGGCCCGGCGTCTGGGCGCCGCCGCGCGCCGGCCTCTCGGAGCCGCCGAGGGGTCGCTGGAGCCTCTCCGCGCGGCGCGGCTGGGGCTGGCGTGGGCCCTGGAGGGCGGCCCGAGTGGCGGTGGGCTGCTGCCGCCTTGGCCTTTCCGGGTGCAGATGGACTCGGCCCGCGGCCGCTAGCAGGAGGGGCTAGAAGACGACCCGGGCTTAAGCGTGAGCTGTGCTGGGCGAAGGGAGGGAGGACCTGTGGCCCCCCGGCGACCGAGTTTTAACCGTCAAACGGAAAAAGTTCGAATGATTAGGGAACATCTTATCTAATTCATCCTCCTCTTTTATTTACAAACGGGGAAACTGTCTGCAGGGAGAGACTTGCTTCTCTAAGTCACATGAGTATTTAGCAGAGTTGGGACTGCTTAGCACGGCCTTTTAAACCCACTGTCCTCTCTGAAGCAAGTGTGACTAATAATACAAGTAATTATCATATTAGATTTCGGAAACGTGGATGGTGGTATTCCTTTAGCACTCAGAACTATTCATATGACTCCTGTGCTGGAACACGCAGCCATTCAAATCCTCCCTGGACTTAGGTCCTCATTGTTTCACTTGCTCAACAGTTAGTTGTGCCGGGTGACCGCTAGATACTTAAGGTATAGGGATAAACAAGAACCAGCCATCCACATCCACATCACGCCTCAGAGAAAATTCCCCAAACACTGTGGCTGACGCAAGTGTGGGAAGTGGGACTGGCCTGTTCACAGACAAGATGCGCTGTGCTGGAAACCCAGGAGACGTCATTCTGGCAGAATGGAGGAAGACCTAAGGGAGGAGGTGGCATGTCGCCTGGATCTTTAAGAGTGGGTCGTCAGGGGGCATTTGGAAATTGGTATTTCAGGTAGAAGTTTCAGTGTTAGCAAAAAACCAAAACTCTTGAGTGTGAAGAATAATAGACACTTGCTTTGTCCAGAATGTAGGACTGAACAGGAAGGAGGCCAGGATGATACAAGGGGTAAACTGGGGAGTCAGTGGAGGGAAGAAGCATGGGAAGTATTCCAGGCAGAGCATGATAGTGCTGTGGCAGAGGATGGTTACTTTGGCCCAGGAGTTGAAATCTTAAATTACAGAGAATATTGAACCAAGAATCCTTGCAGCCATGAGGGTCTGTGAGTTAGCCAGTTGGGAAGCGCGGGGCTTCATGGAAGCATCTCAGTGTAGCTGGATCATAGAGGAAAAATACATCTGGAATGGGACAAGGTTCAAATCAAGTTGAGAGATTTGAATAGAATAGAGTTTGAGGGAGTAGTTGGCAAAAAGTGCTCTTAGTATTCCTGAACACAAGTGGCCTTTTGGACATGAGCAGCAGTTAATCAACCCGTCCTTGTGTATGCAGGGAGAATTTATATACATCGATCAACGTGGAGCTACAAGGAGAGCAGTCTGTTTCTGCAATTGCAATGGGATATTTCTTATATTAATAGAAAGATGAAAGACTTACCTTAATATCCCTCTTTATTACAAACTCTTCATTCAATTTTGTGCAGATGGATAAAGCATTTTTACCATAAAGATTGTAACAGAGAACTTTATAAATGTATCTGTACTTGATTCTGTATTATCTCATACTGAAACACTACATCGCACACCTATATATCCTATATCGCACACCTGAATGAAGTAAGTAGATGTGATTCATGTAAATCGGACAGGTTATGGCCATTTTCCTAAGATCTGAGCCTAAGTATCTTATAGAGGCCCTACCTCATCTGGGCACCTCCCCAACAGAAGAGAAGCAGTTGTTTCCCAGTAAGACTCCACTTCCCTTTTCTGGTTCTTCATATGAATGTTTAAAAACTTCCTGTTTGGTTATGTGAAATATGTATTTGTGTGCTTTTGCAGCTTCTCTACTGGGCATGTGAGAAGAGGGGGAAGGTGAAAGTTTGTTTAGTAGCAACTCCCTTGTGTACTGATGTTAATCAGCTTTAGAAGGAAAGAGCATCAAGTAAGAAGATAGACCTGAAATTGAATTCCAGTTTTGTCATTTATGTCCTGTGTGACTGTAGGTCTGGCACGTATATCATCTGAGTCTCAATTTCCCCATCTGTAAAATGATGTTTATAACAATTAGGTCACAGTCGTTAGCTAGCCTAACAACATTCTGTCACCAGTAGAATCCCACACGTTCTCCTTCTTATAGCCACACCCACTCCTCTCTCACCACTTCTTAACTCTTGGCAGCCACTGTCCTCTGTTTTTATAATTTTTTTTTTCATTTCGAGAATGTTAAACAAGTGGAATCATACAGTATTTGACCTTTTGTTTTCTTTTCACTCTGCGTAATTTTCTTGAGATTCATTCATGTTGTTACATGTGTCAATAGTTTGTCCCTTTTTATTATCTAATAGTACCCCATGATATTCCTGTAACACAGTTTTTTAACCACTTACCTATGAAAAGTTATCTGGATTGTTTGCAGTTTGGGCCTGTGATGAATAAAGCCACTGTAGTGACTGGGTGAATATCCATTTTGAATTGTCTTTATTCTCTATGATAAATGCCTTAAAGTACAATTGTCGGATTGTATAGTAGTTACAAATTATTTTTGAGAAACTGCCAAAAGGATACTAGTCCTTTCTCAGATACGTAGTTTGCAAATACTGTTTTTTCCATTCTGAAGCTTGTCTTTTCATCTTCTCAACAGAATCTTTTGTAGTGCAGAAGTTTTTAATCTTGAAAACAACCAATTTATCTATTTTTTCCTGTTATGGATCACACTTTTGGTGTCATCTAACCTTCTTCTACTGTAGACCCTGAGAATTTTCTCCTATGATTTTCCCTCTAATTTATGGTTTTACATTTAAGCCTGTGATCCATTTTGAATGATGTATAAGATTTAAGTCAGGATTTATTTATTTGTTACCTATGGATGTCTGTTTTCTCCGGCACCAGTTTTTGAAAAATCTTCTGCATAATAGCATATGACCCTGGCCAGTCAGGTTACCTGCCTAATTCTGTTTTCCTTTATGTTAAAAATGAACGGATCAAACTAGGACTAGATGGGTAAGAATTTCAGCTGCGTCCCTTGAAGTTCCAAGATCCCATGAAGCCTCAGTAGTGGCAGCAGTGGGGTTAAGGGGCAAGCGGGGCTCTTCACGCCCTCCTTGACATCATCCAGCCCAGTGCTGCTTTTTATGTTTTATGTTTTTATGGTTCTATCTGGTACATGATTTGATAAAAGGTCTCCACTGCTAGAAAACGAGTTTGAAGACCTGTGACTCTCAGTGTTCAGCGTCGGGACTCACTTTTTCTCTTACAGATTAGCCTTCAGCTTTCTCTTTCACTTTCTCGAGGGTTTACTCATGTGAAATGTTTTCCTTGGTGTCCTGTCATTTCTCATGATAAATACGATAGGCTTTATGAAATTAACTTATCCATACTTCATTGTTTAGTTTACAAAGAGTGTCAGAAATTGAAAATTGGCTAAATATATTAAAACTTTACAGTAGAAGAATCCATCCCACAGCATTATCTTGGCAGAGAGAGAGAGAGGATAAGAAACTAAAATACCACATAAACCACGACCCAGTCTCAACATTTATGAATAGCCACTCTCTTCACCCGCCTTTCTAGCTCTTGCCAATTCGTGAAGTGTTTTGACAGTTTACCAGTTTGCAAGGGTGACTTGCAAGTCCTGTCTTCTTGTGCCTGTCTTCAAAATGACAGTGACAGTCTGAGTGACATGCCCAAAGCTATAGAACTAGTATCACATAGAAGACTAAGAGACTAGCTCACATCATTAACCCTTACTCTAGTTGTTTTCCCTACATTTTATAATATAAATGTTTCCCTGGGTGTTTTCCAAAAGTTGGCATTTGATACTGTGGCCTTTTATCTATAAAATGGGATAATAACATAATAAACTCGGATAGTCATAGATTTTTTTTTTCCAGCTAAATAGGGTTAATTGAGATAGCGCATTTGAAAAAAGATATTACTCTACAAAGTGTTCCCTGTTCAAATGGTGGTTATTATTACAAGCTTTGGCGAGGTCTCAGAACTCTAGTAGGCAGCTGTGTGTGCTTGCTAATTCCTATTCTTAAGAAATGTGTTTGTTTATGTCACAGTATATTAGCTATTTTTCCTTTTAGTACCCACGTGGCCAAATTGTGAACTGCCATATTAATAAGACTCAAACATTTGAGAGGGTGGTTAGACTTAATGGTTTCCATAAAGTTGTTTTAATGGTTATTTTCCAACAGATGGACAGCATACATTTGGCCACATTTCTGTAACAGTGTGATGATTGAAGTTTTCAACAGATGGCACACAAATACTTCGGAAAGCACCCTTTCAATATTAATTGTTGTAAAAAAAAAATACTTTTAGAGTGCCAGAAAAATGATGGTCTGTGTTCCCAAGTCTTTAGCCTGTACTATTATGATTTGGATGATTTGGAAGTTTCCATTATTGGCCCTTGGAGTTATTTTATAAATGAACACACATAACTGCATTAGAGTGAAATGATGAGGAACACCCTGTTGTCAATTAGAGATTCAATATGGATATGGCGTTAAATCGCCCTTTGTTGATAGATGTACATAATTTCCTCCTTTTGAGTTGTTCTGCTTCTGTGCTATACACAGTGAACATAATTTCCCATAAAAATTAACTGTCAGAAATGTATATGTTGTTTCTGAAAAGTATTGACTTAAAAGGAAAAAAACTCACCAAACTTAGAATTTTCAAACTTACTCATCAATGTGATGAACACCCCCACCTTCCGAGTTACCCTCCTTTGATTGTTTACCATCTTGTGTGGCTTCTGGAATCAGTAAGTGAGACATCAGAGAGATAAGTAGGGCAGGAGAGAGAATGGTATAAGCCTGTGGAGGCATTTGTGATTGTTACAGTGACAGAGGGTATTTACTGAGATTTAGTGGGGAGAAGCCAGAGGGCTTAGACGTGCACATAGTATAGCTATGAACAAGAAGGAAATACCCCATGTTCTGCATTATACCTGACTAGCTGGCTGGACGTCCATCTGAATCTGGAACTTATCTCTGCTTTAATTAAATGACAGAGTAAGTTTTGCATTACAGGTTATTTCTTGCAGAGGCTTAGTATTCACAGAATCTTAGCATTGTCCTGTACGTCTGCTCTTTGATTTTACGATGCTGCTATATGAAAGGCTGAAAGGCTTCTCATGTTTTCCTCCCAAATCCCTGCTTATTCTTGCTAAGTAAGTGCAAGCATACAGACACCGTATTGTGACTTTTAGTGGAGTTATGACTAAACATTTACTTAGCAAAATACATATATATAAATAATACAAATTTACTTCTCCTTTATTTCCTGTATTCCAAATAGGGCATGTTTTAATATTTAATATTTTTAGAATTTTGTGTGTAACTAAATTACGTTGCCCATGAATGTGTGGATTTAAAGGAACAATTATAAAATATTTGTTATAATTAGAGAGTTCCGCAATTATACTGTAAGCAATAGCAGACAGTCTTTCTCCACTGTCCACTATGAACACATAATTTGGTATTGGAATCATTCAAAGAAAAAGATGATGACTTGAATCTAAGTCTTCAGTAAGGAATGCAGTCTCAGTAAATTCTGTAACCTTCTGCTTCTATGGAAATCTTAAACTGATTCTCTTTGGGCAAGTTATATCAGCCAGATCCTCTTTGTGTCTGTCATTGCAGATGGCGTGTAATGATGGCTTCAGTTTGCGCTACCCTGGCAACCCACACCCAGGGGACTTAATTGAAGTGTTCCGTCCTGGCTATCAGCACTGGGCTCTGTACCTGGGTGACGGTTATGTCATCAATATAGCACCTGTAGGTAAGATTGGTCTCCCAGGGCTCCTGGGAGCTATTTAGTTTTCTTATTATAATAGAAATCAAGAACAAAATCATAAAACAAATAAAGTGTACATGAATCCAACTAAACTAGGTTTAGGAAAGGATATTCTAATATCACCAGGATATAGGGATTTGACCATTATCAAGTCTTTCGATCTCAGTTGGGCATGGTAGCTTCTGTAATCCTATCAACTTGAGGCAGGAGGATCCTTGAGCCCCTGAGTTTGAGGCTGTAGTAAGCTATAATCACACCACTGTACTCCAGCCTGGGGGGCAGAGTAAGGCACTCCAGCCTGGGGGGCAGAGTAAGACTCTTGTCTCTTAAAAAAAAAAAAAAAAAAGGACTCTCATCACACAGCTGTATATTTTCTTTCTCTCTATACTGTCTTCACTGTGCCTGGCTATGTCTTTATAAAAACTGAATTGATGACCATAAGCAGCTTTAAGTTCTCATTCCTAAAGAGTCTGTGAACCAACAGCAAAGAGATATTCCTGGCCTGTTGCAGTTTAAAGATCGCAAAGACCAACTCCACTTGGTCTAGTGAGAATTATATGCCCCTTGCTGGGCCACTACTATACCCAGGAGAGTGGGATACTATGCTTGGCTCAGACAGTCATTTCCAGGAAGAAATAGGCAGTGGTGGGAAGGGATGCTGGGTAGATAAAAACAATAGCCACTGCAACAACCATTAGAAGGTTGTATTTCTAGACATGTTTAATTGAATGGGAGGTGGTCTTGATATAATGCTTATTTGAAATTTTTGGATTAAAATGCAATATGTAATATGATACTCAGTTTGCTAAAAAAACTGTACATACATAAATACACACATTTATACATATGTGTTCATAAAAGTCATAATCAAAATATATAAAAAACGTAATAGCTATTTATTGGTAATAGGATAATGGATGATTTCTATTTACATGTTTATACCTAATTTTTATGTATTTTATATATATTTAAAAATTAACATGTATTAATTTATTACAAATAATGCAAATAACATATATATGCAAAATATATATATGCAAATATATATGCATATAACAAAATATATGCAAATAACAAAATAACTAGGAGTTTACTTTTTATTTTGGGGGGAGAGTTTTATTTTTTTAAAGATATCTTTAAAGACATATTTGCAGGTCTAAGTCTTACTATATGGGGAACTTGTAAGAATTTTTAATGAGGTGGTGGTTATAACATTTTTGGATATTTGCCTCTTGTTCTCAGATATTATAAATGGAAAGGGCAAGTAAAATGGCATTCATGATTCAGAGCTGTTAGTTTCTGATGATTAGTATTTACATTAACTCTGCAGTTTTCACATCTGGAAAATAATATGAGATTTTTGGTGCTCTTTTCTTATTTTTATGTCTTAAAATTCATACTAATGTGGTTCAAGCATTGAGCTTTAATCTTGTCGACTGAAATTCAGTTCCTGAATCAAATTGTAATTTAATTGTATTGTTAATGACTATGTTTTTCAAGCTAGTTTCTCTCTCCATGCTCCAATTTCCTCATTTTTGCATTAGGCTACTAAAAGAAAAAAATTAGTAATTCTGACTAGGATATACATGCTATAAAGACTTGTAAGGTGTAAGAACTTAGGCTGGAAATGCTGCTCAGTGAGAAAGAGGATAGACCAAAAGCGGGGGGCGGGGGGGCAGAAAGAAAGTTTGGTTTTGGTCATCGCTAAAAGGGAACATTTCTAAACACTGTTTATATAGAGATCCTTCCTCTCATGATTCACCAGGACTTGGCCACACATATACATTGTAGACCGTTTCAGAGGGATGAGTACCTAGCATTTAGCCTGTGCCTTGAGGAACTGTCTGTCCAACCTCAAGAACTGACATGGCAGGCTGTTATGCAAAGGTTCCTGGCAGCCTAAGTAAATGCTTATCAGTAGAGGCAACTAAAGTGGAGCGTGGGGAATGGGACATTGTGGCTGGTAGGTAAAGCACAGCCTGGGGCCACATGTGGTGGATGATACCTCCCAGATTAGCTTCTGATGCACAATGTAGTTTCCAGGCCTAAGGAGCTGGCAACGTAGAAGCAGGTCCCCAGCCTGACTCCAGCTGACCCCTTAGAGTACCGGAGGAACATGCAGGTTTCAGAAGAGGATTTAGATTCCAAATTGAAGCCTAATTGGAAAAAAAAAAACCAAAAATGTGTAAACAGGGTGGTAAGGATGAGGAGTGCAGCGTAGGCACTAGGGTGGGCCTCCCAATGATAAGGCACTGCTACTAAGTTCTAAATAGTTTAGAAGGGGTCAGATGCTGAGATAGAAACTGCTTTATAGAAAAAGTGGGCAATATCTCAGCTGTACTATGTAAGAAACATATACCAATATCTCTCATGATAAAACCAATCAACAGAGAACTTATTCCCAAAGATTGGGTCCAGTATCTTCACCTAATTTGTTCTGTGATGACATGATCTATTTTCCGAAGGGCTCAACAACTTGGACTTTACCTAACAAATGTAAGCCATATAACCTAATCATTTGTACCCTCATGTTAATCTGAAATAAAATAAATTAGTTACTGTTAAGAAAAGGTTTTCTTACATTCTCACTCATAGGATTTTGAGTGCTATTGATACATTAGAATGAGTGCTTGAGGCTGATAAGATTAAGTGGTTTTTAGTTTGATGTTAAGAACAGCACTATGTTTAGACATCTCGGCATTTCCAAAGTCTTCATTGGGGTTCACTGGACTGGGTCCCAGTACCTTGCTAACCAGAATTCTCCTTGCAGACGGTGTCCCCACAGCATTTACTAGTGCAAAGTCTGTGTTCAGCACAAAGGCTCTGGTGAAGATGCAGCTCTTGAAGGATGTTGTGGGAGATGACAAATACAGAGTAAATAATAAATATGATGAAACATACCCGCCTCTTCCCGTGGAAGAAGTCATACAACGGTCAGAATTTGTTATTGGAGAGGAGGTATCATATGACTTACTTGTTAACAATTGTGAGCACTTTGTGACCTTGCTTCGATATGGTGAAGGAGTTTCAGATCAGGTGAGTTTTCTTTAGGAGATACAAGAAGTTTCTTACATTGAGAAAGTAGTAACTATTGGCTATGATAAGGTTCCCAGGCCTCAAACATAGTGAGAGGAACAAGATAATATAAGAACAAGGACGGTCAAAGAAAGGAATTGAGTTGTCTAAGTTCATGCAGGAAGTTAATGACGATCTGAGACTAGACCTGGGATATCATGAATTAAGGCTACAGGGGCTTTGAAGTAACTTTCTGTCAGTCTCATTGCCTTCAGTCTCAATTTTTTTCCATTACTCCACCATACAGCAATCTCAAATCAGTAACCTCCTATGCTGAAAAGAATATGTTGGAATGGGGGTTGATTTGCCAAAAACACAGATGGTCATTCTGAGATTCTTTTTCATTGGTTGGACAGACACCAGTTGATGACACATTTCAGTGGGTTTGTGAATGCTTCCTACATCCTTGTGCTGCTAGTTTCAGTGAAATGTGCTTTTTAAGTAGATCCTTTGACTAAGCTTTGGGATGACTTTTAATGGATTACTTGACTTTACTTTTTCAAGATACTTTGCAATTTTGTCAGTTACCAACCACTGTTTTATAGTATGTCAGATTCCTAACTAACAGCACGGCTAATTCAGCTGCCCTTTCCCTGCCCTGTCATCCTAACTGTCCAATTCTGTCCCTAATATTTTAAACCAAAGATATATTAAATTGATACAAGAGAATGAATATATCAAACTTTTATCAAGAAGTCTTTCTTGGCTTATAATACATATAAAAGGGTTATTTTAAAAATTAAAATATCAAAAATAATTTAAAAGATTTTAAACTCCAGGTTGTTACTAATGAAAATTTTTAGAAGACTAAAAATTTAAAGAATAATATCATAAATATTTTAATAACATTTTAATAACTCAGATTGATTCATGGCTTCCAGTATCTTGAAATGGGGAATCAGTTATATAGAAACTTCTATCATAAGAAATGAGATTATAATTCTTGCAGAAGCTTGGAGAAATGGGAGATAGAGCATGATAAAGGATATGTTTGTTTTCATTAGGAAATAATTTAATTGGAAATTTGTTCTTATTAGGAATCACATTAATGTAAGGAATATTCAACTGTGACAGTAAATTGATTTTGAGCTAGAACACACAAGACAAACTCAAAATCCTGCTCACCTTTGATTGAAAGCTAAGGAAATAGGCTCCATTCCCCTTCTTTACTGACAAAGTTGTTCACTACACTCAACAAGCAATTTTATTTATTTATGTATTTATGTAGATACTTATTTGATTTTTGGAAATAGAGAGGTGTTGATCAAAGTGTATGAAGGTTTGGTTATGCAAGATAAATAAGTTCCTGTTATATACCATATAACAGAGTCGATGATTAATAATGCTATGCTGTGTACTTAAGAATTTGCTAAGAGTGTAGATTTTACGTTAAGTTCTTTTACCACAAAAGGAAAAAATAACAAGACACAACAACAGAAAAAGAAATAGTCACACAAAAATAAAAAAAGGGAAGAAATTTTGGAGGTCATAGAGATAAGTTTATGGCATTGGTTGTGATGATGGTTTTGTGAGTACACACTTAACTCCAGACACACCAAGTTGAATACATTTCTACAGCTTTTTATGTCAATAACACTTCAATAAAGGGGTGGAAAAGGAATTTTATAAGGAATTTTATAAAATGTGATTAAATAGAGATTAGAGCCATCTTCTTGCTTTGACTTTAATCTGCAGTGCATCATCTTTTCACCTTTTATACCCAGGCTCAAGACCCATGAGAAATTAATTTTTCTTCAACAAATAGAACCTATCTCCAGCAGCCTCTGATGAAGTTGATGCAGTGACAGTCTTAAGAACTTACCTGAGCTTTAGTGTTCTGCTGACCTGAGCTAGAACCCCATCTTTGCCTCTTATAGCTGAGTGACCTTGAGCACATTTACTTAACCTATACAATGAAGTTGTTCTAAACATTATGGAGCTATTCGAACTCTCTTGGCATGCTGTATTATGGATTATCCATCCTGATAGGTAGCTTGCCCATAATACATGTTATTTTAATTACAGTATTTAAAATTTTTGTTTAGGGCTTGGTGCCTGTGGCTCAAGCGGCTAAGGCGCCAGCCACATACACCTAAGGTGGCGGGTTCGTATCCCCAGCCCGGGCCCGCCAAACAACAATGATGGCTGCAACCAAAAAATGGCCAGGCGTTGTGGCGGGCGCCTGTGGTCCCAGCTACTTGGGAGGCTGAGGCAGGAGACTCGCTTGAGCCCAGGAGTTGGAGGTTGCTGTGAGCTGTGATGCCATGGCACTCTACCCAGGGGGATAGCTTGAGGCTCCGTCTCAAAAAAAAAAAAAAAAAAAATTTTTTTTGTTTAGATCATTATAGTACATTTAATAAAATCTTGATTGAACAGAAACTACAGCAACTGATTATTCATTACTATCAACAATTAATAGTATTGCTATGAATAATAGCTAGAATTAGATTAGCTTTTTAGATCCCTTTAGGCTTTGGGGTTTTTAGAAAAGTTTTCTGGGGAATGGCTATAAATTTCTCCAGTTAAAAAATTATAAATGCATTTAAAAAATGAGAAGGGCAGAAGGACTGTGGCTCCATCTTCTTATTCTTTGTGCTTTTCTGTATTAAAAAAAAAAAATTAACAGACAATTTTCCAGAACACTTCTTAGGTTCACAACAAAATTGAGCTGAAAATAAAGTGCCCTGCTCTTGCCTTCCCCCCACAAATAACCTCTCCACTATCAATACCTCACATCAGAAAGATACATTTGTGAAATTGATACAAACAACATTGGTATATCATTATCACCCATAATTCATCCCTACTTCACCCCCAGATTCTTGGCAATTATTCATTTCTTTTTACTTTGTCCAAAGTTTTGCCTTTTCTAGAATGTCATAGAGCAGAAATCACGCAGTGTATCTTTCAGACTGGCTTCTTTCACTTAGCAGTGCATGCATTTGAAGTTTCTCCAGGTACTTTCATCACTTGACAGCTGATTTCCTTTTAGTACTGAGTAACATTACATTGTATTTATCACAGTTTATTTATCCACTTGCCCATTGATAGACATCTTGGTCACTTCCATATTTGGGCAATTATGAATAAAACTGCCATAAACATCTGTATGCAGGTTTTTGTGTGGACATAAGTGGTGGACATAGACTTTGGCTCCTTTTGGTAAATATCAAGGGGCATAATAGATGGATCTTATGGTTAGAATATGCTTCATTTTATGAGGAGCCACTGGCTGTACCATTTTCTATCGCACCAGCAATGAGTGAGAGTTCCTGCTGTTGCACATTCCTTGTCAGCATTTGATGTTGTCATGTTTTGGATTTTAGCTCTTTTCTAGGCCTGTAGTGGTACTTCATTGTTTTAATGTGCGGTTGCCTAACCATACGTGATGCTGATTATCTTTTCATGTGCTTATTTTCCATCTGCATATCTTCTTTGGTGATGTGTCACTTGATAGTCTCTTGCCTGTTTTACTTGGGTTCATTTTCCTATTTTTTGAATTTTAAAGTTCTTTATATACAAGAGGGTGCCAAAAAATGTCTATACATTTTAAGAAAGGAAAAAAAAACTATTAAAATCGTAATACTCAAAAATTCTGATAACAAAAGATGACTACAAATCAAGTTTGAGCACCTCTTGTAATTGCAGAAGCCAAACTTGACTTAAGTATTACAGTTTTAATACAATTTTTTCCTTTCTTAAAATGACACCCTTTTTTGGCACCCTCTGTATTTTGTGTAAATCCTTTATCAGTTTTGTCTTTTACAAATGTTTTCTCCTAGTCTGTTGCTTATCTTTTCCGTGTTTTTAAAAATCTCTAAAACCAATACATTTTACTGTTATAGTCTAAACAAGTTATTAAAACATGTCTGTCTTGCTCTAAGACACCCATACCCTTGAATAGGCCTGGACGAGGCAGCATGGGAACTTATGCTGACTGTGCATCAATACGGACCTCTTCAGCCAGGAAGTCTCAGGGAAGAGCGGTCGTTTGTGACTCCACTGTGTTGATATCTAGGCATGGCCACTCTAGATTCAGCTGATGTTTCACTGGGCATGCACAAATGGTTAGAATGAGGCCTTTATTGCAGCACACAGAGAGAAAGCCCTGTAAAGGATAAAGTGTGCAGAGTCGGATTTGGTGATCTTACAATCCTAAATAAGACATGAGGTAAAACTCCTCAGCATTCTCATTCACCAAGAACGTCCTGAAATGTTATAGTCTTGCAGGTCAGATCCCATTGTATGTAACTTCAGGGGATTTTTCCCAATTAATGGGATTTTGTTACCTAGAATGAGACTTGAAATAAATTAACGTTTGGGATCTGGGAAACCACATGCACTGCCAGCAGTGGCCTTCTTATCTGGCTTGTGTGATCCTAGGGAATGTTAGTTTGGAATCAAGTTTGCTCATCCCTTCCCCAGGCCTCTTAGATTTAGGGGATTTCTCTAACATCTGTGTTTCTAAGGGCCAAAAGATAATAGGTTATTAGTTAGGTTTGCATCTAGCTGGGACCATTCAATACATAGGGTCCTACCATCTTTGCAGGATGTCTGTTTTTTCCAGGTGTTGACTGCACGTTCACATTTTTTCATTAACTACTACTGCCTTTCCTGATATCTGACCTTGGGTTTTCATCATTTACCTAAAATTGTACTAGGTTTGAGCTTGCTTTATAATGTTGATCCCTGTCTAATTGTGGATGCCGTCCCCTCTTTGGGATTTTATCCCATATCTTACATCTCCCTGCCTTCTATTCCTCCCACATGCTATGTGGGTAGCTCTGTGCTCTAATAAATTCTGATTATCTCCTAGGAAATAATTTGGGTACTGATTAACTAAAAATTATAAATAAAAATATAAAACAAGTGACTAACCAAATGCATAAAATTGAAATTATAAACTGAAATAGGATAAGTCAGGTCTAGAGCCAAGTTGTTTGTCAGTGTTGTTCTCCTTGGCAGCCGGGGGCTGGAGCAGAGGCAGAAATCACAGTCACAGGCCTTGTTCCTGCAGACTGCATGGTGATTCAGTAGAATGAATATATGGTGTAAATACGTGGAGCTTATTTCCCTACCTTATGTTTCTCTCCTAAGCCTGGCCCTTGGGAAGCTGCATTAGGGAGGTAGCATTATATTGCAGTAACCTGTGGGTGGCAGGGTCAGTAAAGCCTTCAGGTTAGACAGAGGGCATGCTTAAATATGAGCTGGGCCAGGTTTGTCAGCTCTTGGATTGGTCCCCAGAATCTTTGGAGAAAATGTTTTGTTTTATTTGAAAGCCCAATTCTTAAATCCCAGAGAACAAATGTTTTCAGAATACCTGATAACTCTGAAGTGTCTGAATGTGACCTTTGAGTCCTAAAATTGCATTCAACCCCATGTAGATAAAGGCAGTATGAGTTGAGGGCCATGAAAGCTATGAATATTCATTAGGTCCCTAATGAATAGGGACATGAATAGGGTCATCATGATAATGATTAATACCCTTAAAGCTGTAAGTGTCGAACTCTTTTATGGACAATTGGTCTTTAGAATGGTTTATTTTCTCTACCTGAAAAATTAATTTTTGACATGACAGTTAATGTCATTATTGACTTTTCTTGGTGCTCGTTTATCAGAGTACAAACAATGTTTAGCAAATAAGAGGTTATAGATATTCAGCTTATATCACATCCCTGGATTAGTTTGCTAATCCTGTAGTCAGAGAAATATACACACATATGCGCACACTACTTACCCAACCCCACCAAGGTATGTGTTTAAGGGGTAAGGGCTATATAGGGGGAGAAATGGCTATCAGGACACTCAAGCTATCTCTAAATCTCTTAGTGTATTGACCTTGGGAAAATCCTAAGTTTTTCAAAACAGGACTAATGCCAGTGTACTGTGAAGCTTAATGGGAACCCTGTGTATAATGAGTTTATAGACCATCAGATGTCTTAAAAATACAAGGAACATATATATACCTTTGTGTATTCATGTCTTTGGCAGAATTATTATAAAAATAAATCTATTCCTTCTTTATGTAGGATTTTAATTTTGCATTGAACTTTAAATGTATCTGTTGTATATTAAAACAGATCAACCATTTAGGAAACAAGCTAGAGCTTTGTTTAGGGCATGGAGATGTCTTCAGAATAAGATGGTTTTGTTTGTTTCTTGTTTCCTCACAGGCCAACCGAGCAATAAGTACCATTGGGTTTATGACAGCTGCTGCTGGTGTCTTCTCATTCCTGGGCTTGTTTTCAAAAAGACAAAGAGCAAAATACTATTAACAATTTACTGAAGAGATGTTGGAACTGAAGGAATTTATGAGGGAAAAAAGTACCTCGGATGAATCTTATTATTTTCAATGCATCATTATTGTTCCAACTGCTAGTGATGGATGGCAGGCTCTTTAATAAATTGCTTACTGATATTATCTTATCATTGAGCCAAGAGAATTTTTTTCCCTACTAGCATAGATTTGCTGTGGCAGCTTGAACAAGAAGCAGTAGTTTTAAAGTGAGCCAGCAGAGGATCTTAACAAAATCACATCACATTTCACCTTTGACTGTAAATATTGTTTTCCTTTTCCCTAAGGGTGGCTGTTTTGCCGGAGGGATGGAAAAACATTTATATATGAGTTTGGAAGAAATGTTCAGAGCCCCTAGTTGCTAGGGTTGACAACTAAATTCATATTTCTTGTCTTGTCAGAAAAGAAACTGGGAACTCTGATTAACAAGCCATTTGGGGAGGCAACCCCATGTACCTGAATCTGGGTAGATGTGAGTAGGTGGAAAGAAGAGAGCTCTTTTCTTCAAAGTTTCAGTTTTAGTGATTTACCTGGAATCTACTTGCTTGTCATAAGTACATGACAAGCAGAAGAGAGCTGTTATTTCTATAGAGTTACATTGTTCTCTTTGGATTTTGAAGTATTTCAGGGGTTTGACCTTTTAACCTTGCCAAGAAATTATTAAATATTGGCTTAATGTGCTATATTTAGAAAACAATACCCCATATTGCTTTAAAGACATCTACTACAGATCAAGGTATATGATTTTATTCTTACATTTTAGTCAGTATGTGTTTGAATTAAAGAAACTTTCTAACAATATTCCAGTAGAATTATTGGTGGCAGCAGGGGGATAAGGTGGGGTGCAGACCTTGGATTACATCAGACATTACAACATTACCCCATAAATAACACAGCCAGCCAGTAGCTTCCTTCCTGTGATGTCATTAAAAGCTTGGCATTACATAAAAGAAAAGTTCAAGTAAATATGAGGGGGGGGGAGATATGATGAGGGAATATGGTATATAAAATAAACGGAAGACTTGATTAACATCTTGGACTTATTAAACTGATACAGAGTTTACTCCAGGCCAGAAATATTCCTAAAGCTAATTTCAGGGTTAAGAATAGTGATAATAGAGGGATTGTGTACTGCATGTCAGAGCCAGCAGAGATCCTATTTTTTCCTTTACTTTTCCCTGATTAATCTCTTCCCTTCCTTATGACATCAATTCTGTCTCCAGATAACACCCAAACTCTCTCTGAAACTGATACCAGCTTGCTGGATTCTGCATCCGAGCAGCCCTAGAAACTGCTGGGCAGGCTGGCAGAACAACAAGCTGGCATTTCTCTTCAGGCAGGTCCTGGAATGGCCATGGAGCATGCCATAGCCAAGGACTTCTGATACTGACATCTGCCTGCCAGATTTATTATGCAAGCAGTTCTAAAACCCTGCTGAGTGGGCTAGCAGAAGAGCAAGCTGTTGCTTTGCTTTGGCAGGTCCTGGAAGGGATGTAGTGAACTCCATGTTCCGAGAAATCTCTGAAACTGACATCAGGCCCTGGGATGTAACATCCAAGTGGCCCTGCTAAGTAGGCTGTCTGGGAGCAGCTTCTTGGCTTCAGCAGGTCCTGGAAAAGGTGTGGAGAGCTCTGCCTGTGGAGCCTCTGAAAGTGGCACAAGCACTACAGATTTAGTACCCAAGTGGCCCTAAAATCTGCTGAGTGGCTGGTGGAACAGGGAACTGTCCCTTTCCTGTGGCAAATCCTAAAAAAAGGGGTGTGATCACTGCATTTTGGGGCAGCTGGTGCCAACATCAGCCTACCTGACTGGACATCCAGAAAACCCTAGAGCCTGATGAATAGCACTTGGTTAGCACAGACTCCACCCTCTACGGCCTAACTGCCTCCTGTGAGCTGGCTAATCAAACCCAACCAGAAAATCTCTAAACTACAATTTAGACACCCTAACTTTTTAGGAACACCCTGACTTTTTACCTTGAATTAATAAAAAATACAGGGGGTGGAGCCAAGATGGCAGACTGCAGCCAGCTTCCCACAAAGGGTCCCATCCAGAAGGAGACTTAAAGGACAGAAGTCTGGCAAGTAAATTGATGGTTTGGAGCTGAGCCAAGAGAGAAGATTGAAGCACCCACAACAACTTTGCTGAGGCAAGCTGTGACCCCCAAAATACAATCAAAAGGTACAAAACCCACCACCAGTGGCAGCAGCGATGTCCTCTGCTCCTAGAGCCGGACACGCCGCAGGTGGTGCCGAAGGAGCCCACTGCTCCTGGCAGGTGCATAACTGCTTGCTAGAGCCACACGTACCCCACGGGGGCAGTGCAGGAGTCCCCCACTCCGGGCAGGCTCAGAACTGCTTGCTAGAGCCATGTGCACCCCTTGGGGAAGTGGCAGAGTAGTTCCCCAACTAGGGGCAGGCCCAGAACTGCTTGCTGGAGCTGCACATGTCCTGCGGGTGGTGGCAGAGGAGTCTTCTGCTCTGTGTAGGCCCAGAACTGCTTGCTAGAGCCACAGGTGCCCCACAGAGGCTGGCGGAGGAGTCTGCCACTGCGGGCTGGCCAAGAACTGCTTGCTAGAGCCACGTGGCCCTGCAGGCAGCAGGGAAAGTGTCCCTCACTCCGGGCGAGCCCAGATCTGCTTGTTATAGCCTTGCATGTCCCTCAGGTGGATGCGGAGGAGCCCTCCATTCCAGGCGGGCCTAGAACGGCTTGCTAGAAGCACGCATGCCCAGCAGGCAGCAGCAGAGGAATCCCTGCTCTGGATGGGCCCAGAACTGTTTGCTAGAGCCATGCGTCCTGTGGGTGGCTGCAGAGGAGTCCTCTGTTCTGGGAAGGCCCCAAAACTGCTTGCTAGACCCATGCGTGCCCCGTGGGGGCCGGTGGAGGAGTACCCTGCTCTGGTCAGGCCCAGCAAGCTGTATATCCAAGGAAGAATATTTAAGAACACAAATACAGGTACAAAGCAGGCCCCAGAACTGCTTGCTAGAGCCGCATGACTCCTGCGGGCAGCGGGTGGTGGCAGAGGAGCTCCCAGCTCCGGGCAGGCACAGAACTACTTGCTAGAGCCACACATGCCCTGCAGGCAGCGGTGGAGGAGTCCCCCACTCTGGGCAGGCCCAGGACTGCTTGCTAGGGTCAAGCACCCCACAGGCGGCAAAAGAGATCGCAGCTCCAGGCCCCCACTCCAGGTGGGCCCAGAACTATTTGCTAGAGCCATGTGTGTCCCGTGGGCTCCTGCGCCAGGAGGGACCAGATCAGCTAGCTAGTGCTGCACACATCCAGCGGGTGGCAGGGGAGGAGTCCTCCCTCCCATTCCCCTAACCCCCTGGTTGCCCCAGCAGGGGTGAACTAGGACTAATCCAGCATCTGCTGTTCCCCTGCCCCACGGTTGCCCTGGTGGGCAAACTAGGACTGATCTGGTCACACATGTGCCCTGCACCACCGCTGCTGTTCCCCCGCCCCGCCCCCCCATTGCTCCGGTGGGGCTGAACTAGGACTGATCTAGCTGCAGCGGTTCCCCTGCCCCCCAGTTGCCCCTGTGGGGCCGAACTAGGACTGACCTGGCTGCGTGAGTTCCCTGCACAGCCGCTGCTATTCCTTCGACCCCTGGTTGCCCCAGTGGGGCTGATCAAGGACTGATCCGGTCACTGCCGTTCCCCTTCCCCCAGTACCCCCAGTGGGGCCAAACTAGGACTGATCCAGCTGTGGAGCGCTCCGCACCACCACTGCAGTTCCCTTGCCCCCCGTCACCTCGGTGGAACTGAACTAGGACTAATCAGGCTGCTGCCAGTCTCCTGCCCCCCAGCGCCCCAGCAGGCCAAATGAAGTCTGATCTGGCTACGCAAGCTCCCGTGTACCTGCTGCGGTTCCACTGTGCCATCGTCGCCCCAGCGCCTGAGAACTAGGAGAAGATGACAGACATGTCCTGTCTCTCTGGGCAACCAGAAGAAGCCACTGACTGAACAGTTCTAATGAGGTCTCCAAACAGGGTAAACTGAGCATGGGGCAGAATCAGCAGAAAAACTCTGGCAACTTGAATAACCAGAATAGATCAACTTCCCCAAGGAAAAATAGGGCAGATGCAATTGAAGACCCCATCCATAAACAGATGGCTGAGATGTCAGAAATCGAATTCAGAATTTGGATAGCAAATAAGATTAACAGAATGGAAGAAAGGAGGGAATTAGAATTTCAAGAAATTATTCAAAAGATATCTCAAGAAATTATTCAAAAGATGTCTCAAGAATTCAACGATTTCAAAGTTAAAATGATCAAAGATTTTGAAACACTGAGACAAGAGGTTGCAGCCC
>NW_003852455.1:3869308-3870472 GCF_000181295.1 Otolemur garnettii | reverse complement strand
AACTTCCACAATGGCAAAAGGATTAAAAATGTCTACTGGACTTTCAAGCAACTTGATGCCCAAAATTTTACCAGGCTTATCAATAATTTCTATCAATGTGAATGGCTTAAATTGTCCTTTAAAGAGACCCAGATTGGCAGATTGGATACAGACACTCAGACCAGACATCTGTTGTATACAAGAATTTCACCTTACCTTAAAAGACAAATATAGACTCAGGGTGAAGGGATGGTCATCTGTATTCCAGGCTAATGGAAATTAGAAAAAAGCAGGTGTTGCAATTTTATTTGCAGATACAATGGGGTTTAAACCAACAAAAGTAAGCAAAGACAAGGATGGCCACTTTATATTTGTTAAGGGTAATACTCAATATGACAAGATCTCAATTATAAATATCTATGCACCCAACTAGAATGCACCTTAATTTATAAGAGATACTCTAACAGGCATGAGCAACTTGATCTCTTCCAGCTCCATCATAGTAGGAGATTTAATACTCCTTTGGCAGTGTTGGACAGATCCTCCAATAAGAAACTTAGCAAAGAAATTTTAGATTTAAATTTAAATATTCAACTTTTGGACCTAACAGACATCTACAGAACTTTTCACCCTAACAAACTGAATACACATTTTTCTCATCAGTCCATGGAACATATTCCAAAATTGATCACATTTTAGCTCATAAGTCTAACCTCAGTAAATTTAAAAGAATAGAAATTATTCCATGCATCTTCTCGAACCATCATGGAATAAAAGTTGAACTCAGTAACAACAGGAATTTGCAGTCTCATACAAAAACATGGATGCTAAATAACTTTATGCTGAATGATAGATGGGTCAGAGATGTGATCAAGACGGAAATTACCAAATTTTTAGAACAAAACAATAATGAAGACACAAGTTATGAGAACCTCTAAGATACTGCAAAGGCAGTCCTAAGAGGGAAATTTTTAGCATTGTAAGCCTTAAGAGAATGGAAAGAGAGGAAGTTAACAACTTAATGGGACATTTTAAGCAGCTGGAAAAGGAAGAACATTCCAATCCCAAACCCAGCAGAACAAAAGAAATAACAAAAATTAGAGCAGAATTAAATGAAATTGAAAATAAAAGGATTATAGAACAGATCAATAAATCAAAAAGTTGGTTTTTTGAAAAGGTCAATAA
>NW_003852455.1:3750497-3866526 GCF_000181295.1 Otolemur garnettii | reverse complement strand
CCAATGTACACAGCCCTATTGTGAAATTAATTTATAGCTTTCATATGAAATCTATAATCTAATAACAGCCTAAGTATACAGGGAGGGGGGAGGGAGAAGGAAAGGGGGAATGGGTGGAGGGAGGTGACTGGAGGGATCACTTCTATGGTTTATCTTACAAGGGTACAAGTGAATCTTTCCAAGAGTAGAATATGATTGTCTTAACACAATAACTAAGAAAATGACATGAAGGCTATGTTAACCAGTTTGATGTAAATATTTCAAATTGTATATGAAAACATCACACTGTACCCCAGAATTGCATTAATGTACATAGTTATCATTTAATAAAAAAATAAAAAATAAAAAATAAAAACCATTCATGGGGAAGAATCAGCAAAGGAACCCTGGCAATATGAAAAATCAAAGCAGATCAGACCCTCAAGAGTTTGCAATGGAGCAGTAGCAGAAAATTACATCCATAAAGAAATTGTTTAAATGATAGAAATGGAATTCAGAATATGGATGCAAATTGAGATGAAAGGAGCTGAAGAAAGTGAAAAACTAGCAAAAAGTTCAAAAATTATCTCAGAAATCAACAAAATTGAAAATAAAGTCACCAAGGATTTGAAAATAGTTAAGAAGGATATAACAGCCTAAAGAATTGAAAGAGGCATTCAAGGAGTTTAAAAACACAGCAGAGAGTTTCAGAAACAGATTAAAACTGGGGAAAGAATCTCAGAACATTAAGACAAGACTTTTGAGCTAACCCAACCATTTAAAAATGCAGAAAAAGAGAAGCACTGCAATCTCTTAGATATGGGACTATGCAAAGCGTACAAAGATATGACTCATAGGTATCCCTGAAGAAGAAGAAGGGAGTCCCCAAAGCATGGAAACTCTAGTTGAAGATGTTATCATTGAAAATTTCCTAAATATTGCCAGAGACCCAGATACACAATTACTAGATGGCTATCAAACTCTAGAATGACTCAGTTCAAACAAAGCATCTCCTAGACACATTAGCCTGACCAAAGTTAAAATGAAAGAGGAAATTCTACAAGCTGCCAGTTAGTACATGAGAACTATGCACATAAGCAGCATCTGACCTGTTAAGGGCAAACCCATCAGGCTAATAGCTGACTTCTCAGCAGAAACTCTAGAAATCAGAAGAGAATGGGCTTCTATCTTTAATCTTCTCAGAAAACTACCAACCTAGGATTCTTTACCCTGCAAAACTAAGTTTCATATTCAATGTAGAAAATATTTTCCTGACAGGAAAACTGTACTACTACTACACCTGCCCTGCATGAAATATTCAGACCTGTACTATTTACAAACCATTGCAATGGTCTCAACAAGTAAAAATAACTAGTAATGTCAGGACAAAACCTATCTATCACAATGGCCCAAGTGATTAAGCAACAGAGTCCCTCACAAAACAATTATAAATCCACCCTCCTTATCAGTTCTCTCAGTAAATGGCTCAGACTCTCCACTGAAGAAACATAGCTTGCTGACTGGATTAAAAGAAAATTCAAGCCTAGTATCTGCTGTATTCAGGAAATACATCTAACACCCAAGGACAATCAAGACTCAAGGTAAAAACAATATTTCATGCTAAAAGAAGACAAAAGAAAGTGAGAGTAGCAATACTGATAGCAGATGCCATTAACATTAAAGCAACAAGAATAAAGAAGGACAAATATGGATGTTTCATTCTGATCAGGGGAGAATGTAACAAGAAGACATATCAATCTGAATTCAAAACCTCCCAGATTTATAAAACAAACTTGATTTTAAAACATGATAAACAACAACACTGTAATAGGGACTTCAATACCCCAAAGACAGAACTGAACAGATCCTTCAGGAATAAATTAATCAAAGACACTTTGGACTGAAACTTGACACTAGAACAATGAGCTTAAAAGACATTTACAGAAGAGTTTATCATACTACTACTAAATATAAATTATTCTTATCAGCTCATGGATTGTTTTCTAAGATAGATCATATCTAAGTCACAAAACAAGCCTCAAAAAATTTTTAAAAACAGAAATTGTAGGGCAGCACTTGTGGCTCAAAGGAGTAGGGAGCCAGCCCCACAATACATTCCAAAATGTTGAAAAGGAAGGAAATCCTCTCCAGCTCTTTCTACAAAGTAAATAACACCCCAATAGCCAAACCAGGAAAGAACACAACAAAAAGGGAAAAGTATAGACCACTGTCATTAATAAATACCAATGCAAAAATACTTAATAAAATCTTAACAAGGTCACCAGAGTGCAAAACCAAGCATCAAATGTACTTAGTACTAATTTGAATCTAATAGATTAACAACTACATGCTCACTAAAATTAAAGTGGAGGATATGGATAAGTTCTCACTCAACAGGTACATTGCAGAAGTATAGGGCATACTTTCTGCATGAAGGCCACAAGTACAACTCATACCTAATCTTACAAAGGCAAACTATGTAACTTAATAATATGTACCCCTATATTATTCTGAAATATTAAAAAAATGAACAGAATTAAACACTGGTTGGCACTGAATTGCTCCTCCTTTTGTGTAGGAATTATCTTTTATTCTGTTGGTTTGTGTAGCAATATTTATAATACTATTTACAACAACAGATTGGTAAATGTTACAAACATTTGTTAATCCTAAAGATTTCAGAATTAGGCACATATTTGCCACTCACAGCATAGGACTGGTTAAATAATTACTTGTGATCTGTTAAAGATTTGTTAAATTAGAAAAGTTAGATTTATTATCAAAAGAGAAGCCTAATAGGTAATTTTAAATGTTTACTAGGAATAAATTTTTTTCTCTCAAATTTATAGGGAAGGTAATATATATATTAAAAGTGCACAGAATATATTTGTACCCTTTCTTATTGTACTTCATATGCCTCTAATAAGATGATTTAGATAATTAAAAGATGAAGCAGAACTCATGTTTGTTTAATACCCTCAGAACTGTCATGCTGTAGATGCAAACATGAGAACCTTTTCCTAAGATGAGTAATGTTGAGTGCTAGCCAACTTTTAAGAGTTAGAACTTGAGGTCTCCATGTATCAGTAATAAGGAGTAAATAAAGGTGTTACACTTCTTTAAGTAGAAAGCATCTTTAGCACTTTATTTCATTATGTTTGTGACCTTCCAGCTCACTGACCCCAAAATAATATACATTGAGAGTTACCAAACTTTGATGGAGTTTAATTAGATATTAGCTGTACCCAGGCCAAGATGATATGCAATTAACAAAACCTCCATCACCTTCCTTCCACACAATTCTGGACTTACTATGGTTAGGTCAAATTTTCTGAAATAAATACTATTTCTTATTTATTTATTAAAACCATACAATAGAAATAAAAGAGGAATTTTGATCTTGGATAATGATATGTATGTGAATATTTTTCACAAATGATTATAATATTTAAGTAAACTTATGACAATGTATTAGACTACACATTTCCTTAATTTCCCTCCTTTTATTGAGGCTCATACTGCTAATTTCACCACAGTATCATAAAAGCTGTACATTTTAAATGAAATAATGCTATACAAAATGAATAAAGTTGATGAAAAAATAATAATCTAGAAAATACAATCTTTTCTCTCACTAGTAAAGGATATAGTCAAAATCAGCCTATCTAAGGTCCTTTGTTACGAGGTTTAGTGCATTGAGAAATGTGCTATGAATGCTGAAAGACACAGAGAAAAGATAAGGGGAAGCTATCATTACCTCTTTACCATGTTTTAATTTGGGGGGGAAAGGTGGTGCTGTTCAGCATGTAGACAAGGATTCTGATTATAGTCTGGTCCAAAAATGCTGTTCTGTGGTTTGGCCTCCCAATTCGAATTTTTGTTTTGGAATCTGTTCATGGCTTTCATAGCCTCTGTTGATGTAGAATCCATTTTTGCCATCACCTGAATAATCTGTCCTGTTTATGGGAGGCCAGGTGCAGTCTTCTGCCAGCTTTTTTTGCCAGTTCCTATATTGACTTTTAGAGTAGCATCCAAATTGTTTCTTGATCAACAGCCAGAGCTCTCGATTTTGAAGGATGGCATCCTGGAAAATCAGGTGGGGGAAACAATCAACCATCAAGCTCTTGCCCACTGCAGCCAGCCCTCCCAGGCCTTCCCTGAGACACGTTCACCGCTGCTGCTTCCACAATCACCACGCCTGCAAGTCCCCAGTCATATTTGTTAGAAAGTGACAGAGGGCCTGGGTTCATAGAAATTTGCCAAAAGCTTACAGCCGCTCATTTCCACAGATTTCCTAGTTAAATCCTGGCTAGTGATTCACTTAGCTTTGTTTTATGGTCAGATTAAAATGATAATAATCATAGAGTACTCAAAATCAAGTAAAAAATTCACCATTCATCCTGCTACTTTGCCACCTGGCATGTAGACATTGCCAAATAAAGGTTTGTCAGATGAATTGGTGAACTGTAGAAATCAAATGGCTTTTTTTGTTTTACATTTTTAAGTGTTTTTTTTTTTTTTTAGTTTACATGCCAACACAATTTTTATACATTTATAATCCTGAAATTGGCCGCATGTTGCATTACACTTTTTTTCATACCAAACTTTCTTATGCACAATTTTTTTGTAACTGTGCGCCTTAATTTTTTTAAATTTTATTGTGGTAGGAACAGAGCTATGGTCTTCTAATAATCATTTTTAATGACTATATAGGATTTCTTCCAATTGTTACCAAGGCTGTTAAAAAATTATTATTTAAATAATTATCTCTACAACAGGTAAGTTGAGTCTAATATTTTGTTACTGTAGAAAACATGATGAACAATTTCATATATGTAATTTCATTCTCTTCTTCTGGGTTGTTTTAAAAAATATAGTCTCAATAATGAAGTTCCTGAGTTAAAATATATGAGAAATTTCACACTTAACTGTATAGAATGAGAAAATTGGGTATATGTTTTAAAAATTCATTTAGTCCCTTTTCCCAAGGCATTTACATGAATGTTTAAAACTCTCCCTTTAAAAAGACAGAAATTGAGCCTTTTACTGAGTACGTAAAGTCATTTCATGACACTGTATAGTAAAGAAACACCATACAAGAAGATCTTCAAGGGTAGGAATTGACTAGAAGGAGCAATGATGTCTGCTCTTTCTTAGGGAACTTTCCTAAAGATGACTCTTATTGAAATTAGAACTAGAAAGGTCTCATTGAATATTAGAACTAGAAGGTCACCTGGTTTCATTTTTACTCAATTACTGAGAATATTAGAAAAGACAATATAATGCCTTCCTGTAAGTAAAATCAGAGTTAATTTGATATTTTTCTTTCTATGCAGAAGATATTGGAAGCATTTCTATGCAGCCTTCAATGAATCTTAAACCACTCTCCAAGAAATTTCCTCCAAAAAGAACAAGCACCATTTTGGCAAACTTTTAACAACTATAATTTGGGGGGACCAAAGTGGTCATTCTAAAAAATGAGCATCTGTTGAGAATGTGACCTTTTATTTGTTTATCTTCCCAGGAAAATAATTAGAGCCATATAGAAATTACTTTACCTCTACAAAGAAGGCCACACAGAACTGGGTGAGAGCTACTACCAAAATCAAAACCCTCCATGAAGTTATGGTTGGGATGAACTGTTGAAAAAGAAATATCACTATTATATTTTGCACACCTTATACTTTGAAGAAAACATACTAATTATTTTATGTATTTATAATAACTTAGCTTGGAGGGTGGGGGTTACTTTCTCCACTTTGCAGATAACAAAACTGAAGGACTTAAAGCCAATAAATAAATGGCAGAGCCAGAATTCAAAGAAAACTGACTGCTTCTGGGGCTGTGATCCCCCATCTGCCTGATGGTGTCCATTTGTACCCGGGATCGCAAATGTTAGACAAGACACTCTGGATAGCAAATGTTAGACAAGACAATCTCTTCATTTTTAGCTTTTCAAACAGAGGGAAGAAGGCTAAGATTAAAGCATCATCTAATAATATTACTTTTAATTCTCGCAAAGCAAAATCTACTTAAAATTTATTCTTTAAGAGAGACAGAGAGGTGTGAGTTTATTTTGATTGAGACTAAATGAACATTTTTTCGGACTGAATGTTCCTAGCCTTAAATCTAATGGCTTGATGAAAGTTGAACCCTCCAAATTCACAAGATTTTAAGTCTTGAGAGGTAAATTAAATTCACTTACTTAATTGGTGCAAGAGCCACAACTTTCCATGCCTGTATTCATAGCAAAAGCCTGCTTACCCAGCCCTTTTACTGCCACACCCACCATCCTAGAATAGAATATGGATGGATACCTGTGCATGGGCCTGAGCACTCTTGAAGAGTAAATGGCAGACACTCCATAGTGACTAAATGTTCACCTTTACTTCTCATCCCTATCCTGATATGGGTTATTTCAAAGTAATACATGAACTTTGACTTTGACTTTTCTTTCCTTGCATGAAGACAGTCTTTATCAGGATTGTGAAATACAACATACTGGTTAGAATGGTTGTTTAGAGAAGGTGGGTCAGATTCTCAGAGAGAACCTGGCCTTTTCTGTCACTGCTACCATCATCCTGATCTGAAAGAACTCTTCTCCATCCCTTGGCCAAGAAGAGACTTGACTTATGTGCTGGTCTTTCCTCTCGGCTTCTGAACTACTTGAGAGCAGTGACTGCATCTTACTCATCTTTATAACCCTAGTGCCAAGAATACTCTGGAGCTCCATGTTTGCTAAACAGATGACTGTTCCATCCATGCTTTCCTTTACTCTTCTATTTTGGTTCCTCATACTCCACAGAACATGGCCTCAATTTTAGCCAATCATCTAGCACTTTATGAAGCAAACCTGCCTTTTGTATTTTATCTCTGCCACTTACCTTCTTTTGCATTTCTAAGACAAAGGAGGCTCTTTCAACCTTTTCTGCCTGTGCTTAGGCTTGTTCTGTTTGGAACTATCCTGACCTCCTACCTAAAAAATCCAGCCTATCTTTTTGGACTCCAATTAAGTTGCATTTCCCTCATAAAGTCATTAAGCCTCCCATGATAGACAGCTGTAACCCACAGTAAGAGCTCCTCCTTCCTGTATTCCTCCCAGTTCTTTCTGGCTTTATCCCCTCTTCAAGTATAGATGGCTTCAGGTGGCCATGTCATCATTGCACTTAAGTATGACTGATCTTCAAATCTATAGCTTGAAATTCAGAAGCCAATACTTCTCTATCTTTTATTTCTCTCATAATACAGGGACCCCAGAATTGGTTCAATAGGGTTCAGTAGCCTCTTGATGAGTTTAATTTTAACCCAAGCACCCTGAATCAAATTATGTTCCCCGAGAAAAATCCATACAGTCTTAGAAAAAGTGTGATGGTTCTATAATTTCTTCTTTTTCTCTCCCTTCACAACAATATTATAAAAGATTTCTAGATATATTTAAAAAATTAAATTTAAAGAATTATTTTATTAATATATTGGTATAATAGCAGAATAAAAGACTCAAACATAATATTTCTGGTGTGACAAGGATAAATGTGCCTAATTGATAATACTACTCATATGAAAACAATTAGAAGCTAGCATATGTAAAATCCAAATAATATGTTACTTGTTCTTTTATATAGAAATAGCCTGATAATATTTGATGGTCAGAGGGACTATGGAAATAATTGATTTGTGAATTACAATACAAATATGGTCCACTGCACATAAGAGTCATGCCAGATGTGCAAATGAATACCACTTACCTCCATTCCATGGTATATATCTTGAAAATCAGAAAACATAATGAAAATTGTGAGGCCCAAGGCAGATAGCAGCAGAAACGAAAATAAGTCTGAAGAAACACCAAACATTATTTTTAGATGCTAAAAGAATGTTTCACATAATTTGGCACACATTGCAGAATCAATTATCTCTGTTGGGCAAATACCAGATACATCTTCAGATGTTTTGATATATACTCATATGTTTTAAAATATGTTCTAATGCTTACAAGATAAAGGTGATATCTTAGAATCTTTCCCTGAATGTCTGAGTGTAGAAGACTGTTAATCAAATTTGTTGCAGTGATTTCCATAAAGGAATATCCATGAACACAATCACCGTATCTCGTGAGTCACGCATGCATGGGACGAACACGGTACATGTTCTTGGCACGTTGGCAAGTGTTGTTGTTCTTCATTGCCAAGAGAATAAAGTTCAAGAATCTTCAACTGAGATCGAAGGTGTTCCACAATATGGTCCCAGTCAGCTTTTCTGAACTGATCTCTGACTATTCTTTCTTATGTGCAATAGGAAAGGTAAATTACAAACAGCTGCAGCTTCCATGAAGACCCAATACTTTCTAGCTTCTGGGTCTTTGCTCCCAAAACCCTGTGTAGATGATATTCTTCTGGATTTGACATGTTCTAATTTTTCTTAAAGAGCTCCATTCAAACACCAACTTCTTTTCAAAGATCCCTCATTCTGGTTTATAAAACATTATTCTGTGTAGTATATATCCTACTCTGCTTTGCATGATCTTAATTTATGTACCAACTCAACTAAAAACACTAGAAGTGACCTTTGTGTCTGGTTCTCTGGGACTTGGACTTGAAAAAATATGTGAGAAAGTAGCATTTGCATCTGTAGAGTTCCTTCTTTCCAATCTGCCCCAAATTAAAACTAAACTTTCTGGAGTGCACTGTGCCAACACTGCTGTTCTCCTCTGTGTCTGTCAGAGCTTTTAGCAGAACACTTAATAAATGACGCCCTAGAAATATTTTTGATAACATCATCACCTTTGGGTCCAAACAGTAGCATTTAATCAGTGTTGCTATGATATAAATGATTCTTATAGTTTTCAATGTTATAAGCAAACAAGCTAGGTTTTCTTTTGTACTCTTTGTACCTCATTTATTCTACTCCACTGCCCCCAAAACACACACACACACACACACACACACACACACACACTCTCTCTCTATATATATATACCAACCAGAAGTCTGAGGCAATTGTCCCTCTGCATCAGGCTCTATTGTTGAAGCCACCAGAGTTTGGTTTTCCCCCTCAAGCACCTGCACCTACCCTCAGTATTCATCCATGCTCTATGTATACAACTAAATGCAGCACCTCTCAGAAGAATAACCAAATTAGCTTGGGAATGGAATGAGGCAGGGAGAAGAAAAGTGGGAATTTCATCTCCCCAAACAAAGTAATCTGAGAAGAGAAGTGGTAATAAGATCCCACGAGTTGGCTGTACGAATTTTCCATTTACTTCATTACTTCCAAGTCCCAGTGATCCAGAAGCTGGGAAGAAGAAGCCTCAAAGGTCCATTCTGGTGAAGGCCTGGTCGTCCCTAGCAAATGGAATGAGGCTGACCACATCACTCTGATCTCAGATGAATGATCTGAAAAGCTGCCCAGGCCTGTGTATAAGTGAGCAGTGTGGGAACACAATTATGATGCCCTCCTGACTGGAAAGGGTAAAGGGGAATTGAAGTGGAATGTTTGCCTTGCTTGGTTAGTTGCTATTGATGAGGAAAACTGAAAGAGGGGGACAATGTTGATATAGGTGACTTGAAAGGACAGGTTCTGAGCAAATCATTACAGCTTGTTCTCTGAAAAGAAATGGGTTAGTGAATATTCACACCTGTTTCCATAAAAATTGAAATCTGTACTTTTTCTGTATCTTGTCATAAAGTTGAGCTCTGTCAAAGGCTGTTCAGAAGGGCAAGGATTTTTGTGTTGCATCAAAATTGAGGTGCTTGTATATTCTAATAATAGTTGCAAGGATTTTGACTTTTTCAAAGCATATTATTTATTATAAGATTACATTTCTTTCTTTTTTTTTTTTTTTTTTGAGACAGAGTCTCACTTTATCATCCTTGGTAGAGTGCTGTGGTGTCACACAGATCACAGCAACCAACCTCCAACTCCTAGGCTTAGGTGATTCTCTTGCCTCAGCCTCCTGAATAGCTGGGATTACAGGTGCCTGCCACAATGCCTGGCTATTTTTTTGTTGCAGTTTTGCCGGGACTGAGTTTGAATGCGCCACCCTCGGTATATGGGGCCAGCGCCCTACCCACTGAGCGACAGGCACTGCCCTGTAAGACTACATTTCTTAGAATTTGTTGGTAAAACTTTCTTCATTTAAAATTCTCAATTATGTTTGGCCTAAAGGTTTGAATTCACTCAATATGATGTAACTAATCTACCTCTAATTCATTTGGTTTCCGAAAAAGGACTTTGTAGCTACTATTAAAAGTAAAATTCTAGCCAATCCATATATCCTTCCTATAAAATACACCAATAATTTATAATCACCCTATCAAATTTATAAACACTGCATCAAAATTTTGAAGCATTGTAAGAAATTTAGGAAGAAGTTTATATGAAATATAAAATTAAAGAAAGACTAAGCAGGCTCTCAAAATCTTCAGCAAAACAGCTATTTTAAAAGTGAAGTGAGAACAGAGAGAATTTGAATAATATAACTGCTAAAGCTGATTTAACATAGTAAACATACATTTCTAACTTAGGAAGAGGAACTAGACTTACTTTTCTAATATATGAGTAATATAACTTATTTAGAATATTAGAGTATGGAATTTATGATATATGAAGTGCAAACTGCAGTAATTTTTACAAAGCAGTCATTTCAGAAGATAGATTGATCATGACAATAAAACTAGAAATGATAAAGTTTAAATAATGTATTACTCCCAATGTACAAACAAAAAACAAAGTTCTAAAAATATATTGGGTTAAAAAGAAAATCAAGCCTGTATTTGTGGATTACCGAGAAAAATAGTAGGAGAAGAATGAAAACAAAATCCTCTCCTTTTTAAAAATTAAAAACACTATACTGAAAATTATTGGGTCAAAGAGAAAATTAAATCATAATTAGAGACATATGAAAATGTAAAGAATGTAGCCAAAACTATTAATTATTGGCCTTATATATCTTTCCAGCTTCAGAAGGATGAAAAAAAATACATGAATCATAGTCAACTCAAACATCAAAAAAGTCAAAGAAAGTAAGAAGATAGAAAAATGGAAAAAGCCAAAATTTACACACTGGAAAATTTTAAAAACATGCAGAATTATTAAATCTGAGAGTTGATTCTTTAAAAAGAACAGTAAAAATATATTTTTGATCCATAGACGGATCATGTCTATGGTTCATCCTTTAAGGGTACATGTGAATCTTTCTAAATGAAGAATATAAATGTCTTAACACAATAACTAAGAAAATGACATGAAGGCTATGTTAACCAGTTTGATGAAAATATTTCAAATTGTATATAAAAATAGCATATTGTACCCCATGACTGGATTAATGTACACAACTATGATCTAATACATATATATATATTTTTTTGATAAAAATAAAATTAACACATATTAGGGTATGAATATACTGTATTAAGAATTGCAAAAGTCATTAAAAATTGTGATAAAATATTACCCCAAACTTGATGCTAGGATTTTATAATCTCAATGAAGTAGAATTATCTGGCAAAAATGTTACTTAAAAAATATTTTCCAAAGAGGATAAACTAATCAATTCTTAAATAATTCTTTCAAATAAAGCATTTTGAACCAAAATAATTTTTACTAGTAGATTCTTGTAAATGAATAAGGAACAGATGATTCCTACATATAATTTTTTTCCAGAGGATGAAAAGTGATAGAGTTTCCAAGTCTAGTACTCAAACCTAACATAATATTATACAAAAAAGTTTCAGAATAATTCCATGTGAAATGTAAACATAAAAAGGTAAAATTCAATTTAGTAAAAGTATAATGCACCACCAAAGTTAGAATTTTCAAGAATATGGAGATGATTTAATAATAAATTTATTAAATTTAATAGGTATACATGGATATCTGTAATGCTTGAGTCAGGGTTACAAACATGGCCATCACCCAGACAGTGTTCACCCAGTAAGTAGGTTTTTATATATTTGTTCCTCCTCCTCCCCCCTGCTTGATTTCTGTTGCATTTTACTTCCTTTTATGCACATGTGTGCTCATTGGTTAGTTCCAGTTTAACAGTGAGTGCATGTGGTGTTTTTTTTTTTTTTTTCATTCTTTAGATACTTCAAACAGCCAATAAACATACGAAAAATGCTCAGCATCACTAATCACCAGGGAAATGCAAATCATGTGACTTGTTAATATGTGCACTTATCTGAAAATGAGCAGGTTTCTGCCCATGGGCTCTGCCATCTACAACCATTACATTCAACAATCACTGTAGAGTAACACGAATGTTTCCTTACCAGCCTATCATTTCACCAGTGGGTTGCCACTCTAAGGTAAGTGAGGAAATGGGAAAATATTCAGAAAGAAAAATTAAACTTCATATACTTACAGTTTGTATAGATAGGTTTTCGAAATGGCTTTCCTTTTGAAAAGATAAATGCTACTGTAATACAGTTGATGGTGGTAATAGGCCACAGGGTGGTACTCTCAAAACTTAAATTTGAACCAGGAATCAGAGTGGCATTTCCAGTCCAGTTTCTTTCTGTACTCACATTTGTTGAGAGATTACTTTGGTTGGTCACAAAACACTCACTATGAAAGAAGAGTCACCAGAATTATGAAAATTTTTATTCTATTTTTATCCATTAGGTAAAAAAAAAAAAAAAGCTAATTACTATCATGAGACTTTAGCTTTCAAATATTCTAGCCAGTAACTACCAAGACATATTTCTGTTTACCTCTTACAATGACAAAGCAGAAATAACATTCATAGGAAGTCAAGATTGTTCATCGTCTGGCACTCCATTTAGAACAAGTGATCTTTTTGAAAGGACTTGGAATTAGAAGTGGAGTCTGGGGTGGGCGCAGTGGCTCATGCCTGTAATGTTATCACTCTGGGAGTCTGAGGTAGGAGGATCCCTTGAGCTCAGGAGTTCACCCCCAGCCTGAGCAAAAGTGAGACCCCATCTCTACTAAAAATAGAAAAATTAATCAGGTGTCAGGGTGGCATGATACTTATAGTCCCAATTACTCAGGAGGTTGAAGCAGGAGCATCTCTTTTTGTTGTTGTTGTTGTTGCAGTTTGGCCAGGGCCCGGTTCAAACCTGCCACCCTAGGTATATGGGGCCAGCGCCCTACTCACTGAGCCTCAGGTGCCACCCAGGAGCAACTCTTGAGCCCAAGAGTTTGAGGTTGCAGTCACCTACAATGATGCCACTGCACTTTACCTGGGGTGGAGCAAAACTCTGTCAAAAAAAAAAAAAGAAAGAAAGAAAGAAAGAAAGAAAAGAAAAAGAAAATAGGAGCCTGAAGACTGAATTGCTGCAATCTCATAATAAAATCTCAACAAATGAGGAATTAGAATTAGATCTTAATTTTGGATCTAAATGGCAATCTTAGACATAATTTGATGATTTTAAATCTGTATTTCACTGATTTCCAGTGTGCTGTGCTTTCAGGATCACAGTGGCATAAGAAGCAATCTTCACATGCTCTGTTTTTAAAAAATGAGCTCTTTTCCTGATTTTTCTCTTGTGAGCCAGGAGGCGTCATCAGAAGAAAATCAAGTTTGTACATCTTTGTTATAGTCTACCTCAAAAAAATTAAAGTTCAAGGAGGTAAAGAGACTTGTCCTGAGTCTAATGCTCCAATTTACCCAGAACAATGATACCATCAATTAATATTTTAATTTTAACATTCATTTAAAAAAATGATTTAAGCAAATCTCTCTTGTATGTCTATACTGGACCCAGCAAACTAAGTCCATAGGCCAAATCCAACTCAGCACCTGTTTCTGTCAATAATGTTTTATTAGAATGCAGCCACTCCCACTTGTTTATACAATTGTCTATGACGGCTCATGTGCTACAACAGCAGAGTGACTAATTGCAACAGAGATGGCCTAGTCCACAAAGCCTACCTACAAGCTAGCCCTCTATAGGAAGTGCTTCCCAGCTCCTGATTCATACGATACCCAAACTACCAGGGAATGAATACATTAATTCCGTCTACCTGCTGGATGGTAGATCTTATACATTAACAAGCAATGTGACAAATCTCTTTCCATCCACTCCACATGGCTCACCCCAGCACTCCACCTATTAACTGTGCTCTTTCCTACCACTTGCGTTTTGCAGTGTCAAGAAGTGATTTTGTTAATTAAAGTTTTAAGATGTATGTTCAGACCACATTGAGCAATATTATTGGATGACATCACCCTCAGAAAGGAAGACTAAAACAATGAACTTACCTGTATTTATAGACCTCACAATACCACGGCTGCTGCTTCACATAGAGGAACGCACAGACCTGCACAACGCAGGAGAAGCAGGAATTCAGAAACACTGAGAGCAGCAAAGGGGGAGAAAGGAGCTGTCCTGCTGGCCGATAAGGAGCCAGCTTTGGGTAGGCATGAGTTGAACTCACTGAAAAACAAATGGGTTTTTTCCTGTTACAATTTTATCATCGAGTAGAGCAAAAGAGGGAAGCAGGGATAGAGATCAAGATTAACATCATGGCCAATGATTCATTGTCTGCATGTCTATATAATGAAACCTCAAAAACTCCAGACACTGAAGCTCAATTGAGCTTCCCTGGTTGGTAGTACTCAGTATATTGTCACTCATCTGTGTGCTGAGAAAGAGAGGCATCTTGACTCCACGGTGAAAGGACGATGAAGGCATTTATGTTTTCAACCTTTCACAGACCTTGTCCTGTGCATCTCTCTCTTTGGCTGGTTCTGATATGTATCTTTCTGCTAAACTAAATTCTAATCATAAGTACAACACTTTCCCAAGTTCTGTGAGTTGTAGAAAACTGTTGAGTCCTGTTACCTGAGGAAGTAACAGGACCACCCCCAAAATTTATTGCCAACTAGTTACATGTCTAGGTGGTATAGACACTTGTAAACTTGGGGCTGGTATCTGAAGTGAGGGCATTCTTGTGGAGGCTGTACCCTTAACCTGGGAAAGTTTAGGGTACCTGGTGTCAGAAGTTGTTGTTTGGGTAGGGTACACAAAGAGGGACAGACAATGTGGACTCTAGGAAATGCTAAAGAGAGATGCAGAGAAATTGTACTTTTGTGTCGTATAAGGCAGAGGCTGAATTGCTTGGAGTTCTTTCTGTACTCCAGTATCCAAAGTAGAATGGAGCCACAGAGTTAATAAAGCTGTCAGCAGGGAGAGGGTTAATTGCATCTCTGTGCATCTGGCTTCTACTTCTTTGGTCCTCATTATAGTTTCTGGTCTTTCCTTTACACAGTGACTGGGGTAGATTGAATTACTGGCCTCTAGTAGTAGAGCGTACTTTACCATTTCTGAATTTTCAGCTTCATTGGGTGACTTTCTCCGTCCAAAGAAATGTTAACAAAGGATTCACACATGTGCATAGCTAGGCTTGCTTTCTGGCTCTGCTCTCTGTCACCTACAATGACAGTATACCCAGTCTGTCCTTGAGGGCTGGACCCAGAATGAAAAGTATAGAGCAGGCCTGAACCAAGATCAGCTGATCTACATCATAAAGCAGATTGGCTCAGCTGAGCCCACCTGGAGCAGCTGAATGAAAGTGAACTTACAGACTCATGGATGGGGACAATGACTCCTTGATGATACTGTCTATAAAACAGTGAGTTTTGGGTTATTACATAGCATTATTTACAGATTATTACATAGCATTATTATGGAAATAGCTGATTGCTACATGATCCTTACACAGAATATTTTAACTTTTTTCACTTAAAAACCCCTAATATTGGGTGGCACCTGTGGCTCAGTGAGTAGGGCCACATATACCAAGGGCAGCAGTTTCAAACTCAGCCCCAGCCAAACTGCAACAAAAAAATAGCCAAGCGTTGTGGTGGGTGCCTGTAGTCCCAGCTACTCAAGAGGCTGAGGCAAGAGAATTGCTTAAACCCAGGAGTTGGAGGTTGCTGTGAGCTGTGATGCTATGGCACTCTACTGGGGGCAATAAAGTGAGACTCTGTCTCTAAAAAAAACTCCTAATATTTCTGACAGGGAATCTGTATACCTAACTATAGATAAAAATGAAAATAATGACTACCATTTTAGAATACCTATTAGGTTTTGAGGCTGTGCTACTTGTTTTATAAACATTATTTTTATTTCCTTAAAAAGCAATGCAAAATAGGTGAATTTTATAGGTGAAGAAACTGAGGTGCAGAGAAGTCTAGTCCCTTGCTTAAAGACCTGCAGTTGAGTAACAGAGGGGTGATGTAAACTCAAGTCTGTCTGATTGCAAAGCCCCATATTTCTGCTCTTAAGCATATTGAAGTATGAGGGCTCTCTTAAAAGAATAAAATGAAGAGTTTTGAAATACAAGCTTAGAAAGCAGTACTGTTTATCAGCAGCCAGAAAACTCTTCTGAATGATCCAGGTTTCCTGAAAATGATGATGATATATGCTATTAGATTACATGCATAGGAATGCAAATTTCTGAAGTGTTATATTTTATTTAAAATTAATCATTCCCCCTTCTGAGTTTCCACTGCACATCATTCATATTGCTGCTATGGTATAGGGTGTCTTGCACTAAATCTGGTTGTTTTATGTATTCAGCACTGAGAGAAGAAACCCGGCCTCTTTCTACTTTCTGGCTCTTCCTAAACCCAGCACAGAGGCTGCTGCATGGGAGGATTTCACAATTTCAATTCTATTCTCAAAGTATAGTTTTTAATTATTCAGCATCATCTGGATACCATGTAATTGTGTTTTCTCCTAAGTAGTTGATTTACTTTATGTCATGAACATTCCAAATCATATAAGTCAAATTTTGAGAGGCTTGTGAGTCCACATAAACTATATAAAAAATTCTGAGTGTGCATCATGAGATTCTAAGATGAAAAGATCTATATATTTCATCAAATTCTTCAAGGGACCAAGACTCAGAAGAAAGTTAGGAGTTACTGAAACACTTATGAGATGTATGAGGTACATTTTTAAAAAATTTTATTGAGATAGAGTCTCATTTTGTCACCCTTTGTAGAGTACCATGGCATCATAGCTCACAGCAATCTCAAACTCTTGGGCTCAAGTGATTTTCTTGCCTCAGTCTCCCTAGTAGCTGGGACTACAGGAACCTGCTGCAGGCACCAGCCATACCACCTGGCTATTTTGTTTGTTTGTTTGTTGGTTGGTTGTTTAGCAGGCCTGGGCTGGGTTCAAAGGTTCAAACCCACCAACCCTGGTGCATGTGGCCAGTGCCCTAACCACTGAGCTACTGGCACCCAGCCATGAGATACATTTTTATAATGGATGAATCCCTCCTATATCTCCCTCTCTGAATACTTCTTTCTCCCAGATGCTGAAATGGTGGCCTAAAAGGAGCTTCTGAATTACTTAAGCCACCTTCATTTACAGAAATGGCTGGCCTCAAAGTGGGCATCTAACCCAAGTTAGGTCATGACATTTTCTCTCCAGAAGATTTTCAAAGGCGGGGCTCACTTGACTATAGGCAGACAAGCAGCTAGATTATGAAGACTCAGTCCTAGTGTCACCTTTTGGGGTAGTTTTCAAGGTGAATGAGTAGAATACATCAGATGAAAACAGTAAGAATGGAAAGAGGGACAAGATGGCCACTCGGAAATAAAGAGCCTCTCGTGTTCTAGAGTTCCTCAGACCAGAATTTTTCAGATATTTCTTGGCTATTTTTCTTGGATTTATTTTTAGAATTATATTTTTAAACATCCCCCACCACTTGATATAATTTGAATGGATCTTATTGAAGAAGACAGAGACGTAGCTAGAACAAAAGTCCTTCAAAATGGCTGCCACACAGATTGGAGTTGATTTGGACTTCAAGACATGCCCCTACTTCACTGACTTCCCTCCTAACATCATGTCATTTCTCTTTATGATTTTATCTTTAGTGAATTATATTTTGTCTCATTATCTGCCTTTATATGTTGCCTTAAAACCTTGTGGGAACAAGGGAGGGTGTATATAGATAAGTAAATAATTAAATCCACATATGGGAAGGCATTGTATTTTCCCAGTACTAATTCAGGATTAAGACTGAAAACCTTCACTTGGGAACGTGGAAATGTAAGAAGCCTTGACAAGAGTACAGATGCTCCTTGACTTACAATGAGGTTACTTTCTGATAAACCCATTGTAAGCTGAAAAATATCATGAGTCAAAAATGCATTTAATGCTGTATACTTCACGTATGTTAGCCTAGAGTTAGGGAAAACCATCTAGCAACACAGTCCACTATGGAATATCTGTTGTTTTCTGTCATGTTCACATGACTGACAGGGAGCTGCAGCTCACTGCCACTGCCCAGCATCCTGAGAGAGTATCATACTGCTCTCTGCTGAATGGGTATCATCATCTGTGTATCATTGTAAAGTCAAAAATCATATAAGTCAAGCCATCATAAATTGGGACATATGTAATTCTACACAGATTGTCCAATTGTCAGTGACTCCTAAGGACTGGAGATGAATGTCCACAGTTCCCAGACTGATAGTCAAGATTCTCTGTGATTCGTCACAACTTACCTTTTCAAATTTTATCTCGTACTGTTTTTCTTCACACCCTCTACAGTGTAGTCAAATTAAAAACTCATGCCCCATACTTGTGAGCTTTTTCTTGCTCATGCTGCTTCTTTTTACTGGAAATATGTCTCTTTTAGTAAAAGATATTTGAAATCTATCCGTCCTTCCTATTGTTATTTGAAGGCTACTCATACAGTCATTCTTTGTATCTTCCTTTTTTTCTCCATTGTTATCTCTTAATCCAAAATTATCAGACACAATCTCTTCCTTCTCTGAACTCCCAAAGCATCTTCTGTTTTCTGCCACTCACAACTTTGAATTTACATCTTATTTGCTTATGTATGTGAATCTCCCTACTAAACTCTGAACTTGAACAACAAGCCTTTTCATGCCCCAGGCACCTATGTGACTAACACACAGTAAAAGATGAACACTTGCATAAGAGAATATTGAATGGGGCTTTCTTTATTGTCTGGAGTTCCTGGTCTTCATATTTGAACATAATGAATGGTAGGTGTCAATTTACTGTAAAAAGAGATGATTGCTATATTTCTACAGTACCTAGCAAGAAAGATCCATATTGGCTGTTTATGTCCCTCTCCAAATTACTTATTTATAGTTTGCATAAAATAACACTGTGGAGATTACCTAGAGGTTCTTTACAGGGAATTATTAGGAGTTGCATAAACTGTGCTTTCCCATTCAGCATCACTACAGTCCAATGAGGGGAAGTCAAAGCCAATCTAGGAGAGACTGGCAGTGGTGTGGAGAGTGCACATTGGCCTTGCTCACTCTTCCTTTCTTATAGGAGAGGGAAGAGGAAGACAAGCTTCTCGTATGCTATCTGATAGGTCAACAGAAGCCATGTAAATTATCCAGGCTAGAGTTATCCTGGAAGGAATCTGCCCAGTGGAGCAAGCTGCAAGGGCTAGAGGGCCAGTGGTAGAAAAGGGTTTTGTGGCATGGAGCACTGGGAGGCCACTGAAGAACAGTATCCTGCAGGAGAGAGCATCACCATGTCAGGGAACCCTGTAATTCATACCAATCCACAGGCATCTCTGAAGAACTCACTACTGAGCCCCAGGCACACTGCATGCCTCTGGATGCCTGCCTTGTTAGAAGGCATTTGACAGAACCTTAATACCCCTATGCGTGGCATTCTCACCTGCTCCTTGCTCCAAGCCACAGGCCAGGCTGAATCTAGGGGAAGAAAAGCTTTGAACTGGATGACAATATAAAACATTAATTTACAGTATGTAGACTTTACACATCTAAAGATGAGATCATTTTAATACCTAGGATCAACTAGAAAATGATCTGCTTGTGGGATAACTGAGCTTGTAGAAAAGGGAAAACAATAAGCTATTTGAAAGCATGTGGTAACAAACAAAAATAGCTGTTTTTTTGCCTCTATTCTTACCTTTATAAATCTCCCTGAGTTCAACCCACTTACTGAACCAACTATGGTTTGTTGAATAATAATTAGGTATGGTGCTGTCATTCCAATAGATCATTATGCTTCTGGTTATCACCATTCTGAGGATTTTTTCTTCTAGTGGTAATAGTGGTCCTGTCTTTAGTCTCCCAACAGCCCCATAGAGCCCAGTCTGAGATGTAGGGCTGAGTGTCCACCAAGTGGCAGGGGGCTCAACAGTCTATTGTTATAGGAAAGGATTAAAATAGCTTCATGACTATAGGAATAAAATTCATAACTAATTTCATAAAATTAAGTGTACAAAATCTCAAAATACTTGGTCAAGTTCATCTAGTAACTATTAGGCAAAACTGAAACTACCACTCATTATTGTCAATTTCAAATAATAGCGGTCTACCCGTGCACGTTCTGATTATCTTTAAGTGCTTACTAAGTCTTCTAAAAGAAGAAAAAGATTAAATGTGCAGTGTAAGGTCATTCATCTTGTAATGAGTCCTTAATGTGCTCTGGATAGTGATGTATACTTGACAAGCATAATTTCATCTGATCTGGACAATACTGTAAAGACATTTTGCCAAAGTTCGCAGATGTAGGAAGGCACGGAGGATGGCCCTGGCCTTCCCCTCCTTGCTGTTGCTTACTAGCTTAGTTCTTCTCTATCTCTCTCTCCTTTTTTTTTCTTTCTTTCTTTCTTCTTCTTCTTCTTCTTTTTTTTTTTTTTTGGAGAGAGTCTCAGTTTGTCACCCTTGGTAGAGTGCCATGGCGTCATAACTCAGTGCAATCTCCAACTATTGGGCTCAAGTGATTCTCTTGCCTCAGCCTCCCAAGCAGCTGGGAGAGGCACCCAACACAACATCTGGCTATTTTTAGAGATAAGGTCTCACTCTGGCTCAGGCTGGTCTTGAACCTGTGAACTCAGGGCAATCCACTTGCCTTGGCCTCCCCAAGGGCTAGGATTACAGGTGTGAGCCACTGCACCTGGCCTTACTAGCTTAGTTCTTGGAAACTCCTGGTGGTCCTTTTCCATTAGTATTAGTCACAAACAAATCATGCAAATTGCTTAAAATATCCAACATTAAAGAATCAATTTCATCAATTCAAAATTATCTACTCATGTGAATATTAATAACATGTCAAAATATAGGCTATGAATAGACATTTCAACCCTAAGAATCAAAATTAATATTAAAGTACTTACATCTCTGATACTGATAACATTTTGTGATATGGGTTGATATAATACATGCTTTTAATATCTCTTTCATGTTTTAAGATGCTTCATGAAACTCCCAAATATCCTGCATTGTCCGATTTGATTTTTTTTAGAGACAAAATCTCACCCTATCACCCTTGGTAGAGTGCCATGACGTCATAGCAACCTCCAACTCCTGGGCTTAGGTGATTGTCCTGCCTCAGCCTCCAGAGTAGCTGGGACTACAGGCACTCACCACAACACTTGGCTTTTTTTTTTTTTTGTAGATGTTTTATATGTTAGTTTCATAACACTTCCATTGTTGAGCAAAGAAAAATGTGACAATGCCATTCTTTTTCTTTGCTCTCTGATGAAGTTTCTTTTCTCACTTATTGAGAGTTGGCACCAAGCCCTGAGTTCCTTAGGAACTCCAGAGTAGCTGGGACTACAGGCACCCACCACAACACCCAGCTTTTTTTTTCTGTTGATGCTTTATATGTTAGTTTTCATAACACTCTCATGTTGAGCAAAGAAATGTGACAATACCATTTAGTTAGTTAGTTAATTTTAGTTAGTTTAGTTAGTTAATTTTAGTTAGTTTTCATAACACTAGTTATATTAGTTAGCTAGCTAGTTAGTTTCATTTGGTTAGCTAGTTTTTATAACACTAGTTAGCTAGTTTGTTAGTTTTAGTTGGTTGGTTAGTTTTCATAACACAAGTTAGTTTTAGTTAATTAGTTTTTGTAACACTAGTTAGTTTAGTTAGTTTTAGTTGGTCAGTTAGTTAAGCTAGTTGCTTAGCTAGTTAGTTTTAGTTGGTTAGTTTTCATAACACTAGTTATGTTAGTTTTAATTAGTTTCCATATCACTAGTTAGTATTGGTTAGTTAGTTAAGTTAGTTAGCTAGTTTTGGCTAGTTAATTTTCATAACACTTGTTAGTTTTCACAACACTAGTTAGTGTTAGTTTTAGTTATTTAGTTTCAGTTAGTTAAGTTAGTTAGTTTTAGTTAGTTATTTTGTTATTTAGTTTTAGTTAGTTTTAGTTTGTTAGTTTTCATAACACTAGTTACATTAGTTTTAGTTAGTTTTCATAACACTAGTTTTTGTAGCACTAGTTAGTTTTAGTTTGTTTTTGCAACACTAGTTAGTTAGTTTTAGTTGGTTAGTTAGTTTTTGTAACACTAGTTAGTTAGCTTTAGTTAGTTGGTTAGTTAGTTTTCAGAATACTAGTTAGTTAGCTAGTTAGTTAGTTTTAGCAACACTCCCATGTTAAGCAAAAAAAAATGTGACAATACCATTCTTTTTCTTTGCTCTCTGATGAAGTTTCTTTTCTCACTTATTGAGAGTTGGCACCAACCCCTGAGTTCCTTGGGGACTCCAGAGTAGCTGGGACTACAGGTGCCCACCACAACACATGGCTTTTTTTTGTTGTTGATGTTTTATATGTTAGTTTTTGTAACACTCCCATGTTGAGCAAAGAAAAAGTGACAATACCATTCTTTTTCTTTGCTCTCTGATGAAGTTTCTTTTCTCACTTATTGAGAGTTGGCACTAACCCCTGAGTTCCTTGATAGGAAATATTGTATCAGTGTCATCTCAAAAGAAGGAAATGAGCAATAGCTGCTGTGAGCCAGACCTTGCTTTTGAGAGAATTCCACTAAAATAAAATGCTAGCATTTGTTTTCATACATCAAAGACCTAGCAAAAACCTGGTTTCATGTCAATGTGAGACACTGCTGAATAATGGAAAGCAACCTTTGGGTTTTAAAAAATTCCCTTTCTAGATTTCATGTTCATTTTTCTATGTATAAGACATAAACCTACAAAGAATTCAGACTATGTTGACAGTTTTTTGAGGCTGAGACCTATTCATTATCAGGATAGTTTTATGCCAAGTCTGAGCATTTCAATTCTTAATTTACCCCCATCACCATCTGTACCTTTATAATATTTTGAATTTTTTAAAAAAGGAACAACTGAAGGCATAAAAAATTCACAGACAATGAGATTTTAGTAATTATGGTGTATCTTTCTCAAAAGTTCCTGATTGTGTGTTTTTAGAATTTCATAGATAAATAAAAATAATACAGTTTGCTTTGCTAAAGACCTTACTTGTTAAACAGACCATCAAAGTAATGGCTACATCTTGCATAAGATACTGGTAATTCCCAAATAGTTGTAGTTGCTGAAAAAGAAAGAAAAGTAAATATAAGTGTTGCTTCTGTCACTGAAGCTTTGTTTATGTTTTTTTAAATTATTCCCAATACTCTTTTTTAAGTAGTTAGGAGAAAACCGTTATTTTTCTTCCCTCTCAAGGAAGAAAATGACTTAGAATCCCTTTGTATAGAATAAGATCAGATCACTATTTTCCCAGTGTTTAGCTAAATTCCATTAGTGACAAAAGTCAGTCAGTTGGTAACCAGATAGCTATAGTCTCAGCCTGGGCAGGAGAATTCCCAAAATAAGGTGTTTAAGCTTAAACATTCTCTTAGAAATTTCAAAGAGAAATTTCATCATTGCCTGATGTTTTATATGTTAGTTTTCATAACACTGCCATTGTTGAGCAAGCAAAAAGAGAGAATACCATTCTTTTTCTTTGCTTTCTGGTGAAGTCACTTTTCTCACTTATTAGGAGCAGGCATGCAGCCCTGAGTTCCTTGATATGAAATATTGTATCAGTGTTATCTGATACAGAATTTCAAGTATTGAAGTCAAGGCCTCCATTGATTCCACAGGTGTTACTTTCCATCTTTACTAATAGATCAAGTTTACAACATGGTTCTCTTAGAGTCCATTCACTTTCACAAATGGAACAAACCTCCCCTATTCTAAGTACTCTAAGTGTGCTCATTAGGACTATGTTTCCTAACTTCATGGAGACTTTGGAAGTTTAGTTCTGCTTTTGTCAGTTTGAAAGACTGCAGTTGGGATTCAGCAAGGCAGGGGAAAGAAAACCTGAACCATCTCTGGCTGGGGAAACACATCCAGGGACCTCATGTCAGGGGCACAGTGAAGCAGTGATAGATTACAGGAACCACTGAGGACATATGGCACTGAGGAAGACCATCACAGAAGGTGAGTGTTTGGGAATGGGTGGGGAGTGGTTAGCCAGCCCACACACTGAAGGAAGACTGGAGACAAGAAAGGACTGTGCTGTAGTTTTTTGTTTTTGTTTTTGTTTTTTTGATTTTGGGCTAATCTGCTCACTGGAGTGGGCTTGGAGGGCTTAAATGAGTGGGTGGAATCCAACAGTGTCCAGTTGCCAGGATTGAATACCAGGTGAGGTGGATCTCCCATAGGTGAGGCTGCTAACTGGGCACTGCCATTGTGGAAAGGCTGTGTGGAAGAAACAGTTTGCAGGGTCCTAGCACACAGCCAGTTCTGGTGTGCCTGCTGAACTTGGGCATTCATCCTTGAGGTAAGCTGAGCTGTCCCAGGAATTGTCAGGGGGCACTGTGGACGTGCCTCTTGAGGAATCTGGAAAGAGCTTTAGGACTCCAATCCTGTGGGGACTATATGCTGGTGAAGTAACCAGACCATGATTGAGGGCAACTAAGTCAGGAAGACAAGCCCCGCTCTCCTTCTCACCAACAAGAGAGTGGCATCTGGCCCTAATTTTTCACAGCAAAACAATGTATGTTCTTTGTCTCCTAACACCATAGTGCTAGCCATATATATATCTTCTGGGGTTCTTTTTTTTAATTGGATTGGCGTATTTTTATTTTTTTCATTTTTACTTTCTTCAATAGTAAAGGCTCCTCCATTTTTTTAAAAAGGTTTTTCAGACCCTTTTATTCTCTTTTACTTTTTTATTTCTCTCCTTTTTTCTCCCTTTTGATAGAGATTATTCTACTTTTCTCATCTTTCCACATAAATTTCTCATACAGCAGCTAAGATATCTATATTTTTCCTTTATGTTATATAATTGTAGCTTTAATTTTCATTTTCTATTTATATATATTTTTTCTTTTCTCTGAGAACTGGGGGTTCAAGGCATTGGTCTGCCTGGAGGGTCATGGCCCTGGTCTGGCTCAGAGGTCACAAACTCAAGATTTAGAGTGTCCTTATAGCTTTGGCCTTTAGAAAGACAGTATTGTAAGGTCACCACTGCAACATACTGCTGAATATTTAAATTTTTTTTCTCTTTCCTTGTTTGGCAAAGGCAGGGTCTTGTTTAGCCCAGGCAGGTAAGAAGCTACTAACTTTGAGAGACCTTCCCAACTGAGTCCCCAAAGTCCTAGAGCTGTGGGTGTGGCTATAGCACCCTGCCAAACAATACCATTTCTCCTATTGCTTTCTTTCACTTTGACCCTCCTCCTTCTTCTTTTTTTTTTCTCTTCATTCTCCTTTCTTACTCTTTACACTTCTCTTCCTTTTGGTCTTATACCAAGAGGCCACTTCAACACCTAAGCTCTGAAACAATGTAATTTGAAGCAAAGGAAGAAGTGAGAAGGAAAAAATAGGGGAAGGAAGTAAACAAAAAGAAAAGCATATGAGAAGGAATTAACAAAAAAATTCTGGCAACATGAAAAATCTAAATAGAGTAACCCTCAAAAGAACTGTGAGGTAGCTAAGGCACAGGATTTCACCTATAAAGAATTAATGGAAATGACAGGAAGGTAATTTAAAAACTAGATGGCAAAGGCAATAAAGGGAATTAATGAGAAAGTAGAAAAACAGAACCAAAAAGTGAATGAAAAATATGAAGAATACAGAAAGGATATGGTGAAGCTTAAGGAATTGAAGGAGTCAATTGGGGAATTAAAAAATGCAGCTGAAAGCATCAACAACAGATTAGACTACAGAGAAGAAAGAATTGTAAAGGTAGAGGATAAGGCTCTTGAGCTAAACTAGATAGTTAATTAGGCAGAAAAGAAGAAAGAGAACAGAACGTTTACTCAGAAAATTACAGGACTTCAAGAGTGTTCAAACATATAACTTATCAGTATCCCTGAAGGGGAAAAAGAACATCCCAAAGGAATGAAAGTGCTATTGAAGAATATCATAAATGAAAATTTCCCATTTCACCTAAGATTCTAAAACACTCTTCTCAGAGGGATATCAAACCCCAGGTCATCGCAACACAAACAGAGCATCTTCAAGACATGTTGTAATGAATCTATCCAAAGTTAAGACAAAAGAGATAAAAAAGAAAATTCTGCAAGCAGCCAGGAGTAAGCACCAACTGACCTACAGTGGTAGATCCCTTTGATAAGCAGTCTTATCAAATGAAACTTGTCAAGTGAGAAGAGAATGGCATCTACCTTTAATCTTCTTAAACAAAACAATTTTCAGCCCAGAATTCTGTATTGTGATAAACTAAGCTTCAAAATAGGTGGAGAAATCAAATATTTTACTGATATGAAAACATTGAGGAAATTCACCACAAGAAGACTGACTCTACAGGAAATACTTAGACCTTTTCTCCACACTGACCATCACAATGGACCGCCACCAAAGTAAACATACAGAAACTAAAGGACAAAACCTAGCTTTCACAATAACCCAAAGGATAAAATGAAGCAATGGACTTTCATAAAATAAGATGAATAGAACTCCACCACACTTACCAATTCTCTCAATAAATGTTAATGGCTTTAATTCCCCCACCAAAGAGTCACAGGCTGGCTGATTGGATAAAAAAAAAAATAAGCCATCCATATGCTAAGCCTTATCCTGTCTCCAGGAAATACATCTAACCTTGAGGAAAAATCTAGACTCAGGGTAAAGGAATGAAAAACAGCATTTCAGGCAAATGGAAACCAGAAGAAATGAGAATCACAATCTTATTTTCTGATACAAGTGGATTTAAAGCAACTAATGTTAATAAGACAAAGATGGTCACTTTATATTGGTCAATGGAACAATAAAACAAGAGGACATTTCAATTCTAAATGTTTATGCCCCTCACTTAATTCCAACAGAAATTTTCATCCCTACACAAAGACATGGTAATTAAACAACCTTATGATGAATGATAGTTGAGTCAATGAAGAAATAAAAACGGAAATTGTTAACTAGCAGAACAAAAGAAATAACCAAAATTAAATAGGAGATTAATGAAACTGAAAAACAAAAGAATCGTTCAAAAAATTAATGAAGTGAAAAGTTGGTTCTTCAAAAATATAAATAAAATTGATAAACTTTTAGCCATGTGAACTAAAAAAGGAAAAGTAAATCTGTAACAACCCCAAACAGAAATGAAAAAGAGAAATAACAGATATCACAGAGATGATCTCTAACTATTGCAAGAAATGCTAGGCCCACAAATTTGACAATGTGGAGGAAATGAACCAACACCTGGAATCACACCATCTCCCTAGACTTAACCAGGAAGAAATAGATTTCTTGAACAGACCAATATCAAGCACTGAGATTTAAGAAAAAATAAAAAAATCTTCCAACAACAACAACAACAACAACAACAAAAGCCCTGGACCAGACAATTTCACATCAGAATTCTATCAAACCTTTAAAGAAGAGGTTGTTGTCTTCTAAAACATTGAGAAGGAAGGAATCTTCCCCATATAGTCTATAAAGCAAACATCAGCCTGTTACCCAAACCAGGAAAAGATCCAACTAAAAATGAAAACTATAAATCAATTTCACTAATAAATATAGATGCAAAAGTATTCAATAAAATCTTAGCCAACAGATTATAGCCACACATTTAAAAAAATTATACATCATGATCAAGTAGGATTCAACTCAGGGATACAAGGCTGGTTTAACATACACAAATCCATAAATGTAATTCACCATAAAAATAGAAGGAAAAACAAAGACCATAAGATCCTCTCGATAGATGCAAAAAAAAAAAGCATTTGATAAAATTCAGCTTGCTTTTCTAACAAAAACACTTAAGAACAAAAGCATAGCAGCACATTTCTTAAACTGATTGAAGCTATCTGCAACAAACTCACAGCTAATATTATACTGAATAGAGTAAAACTGAAAGCTTTTTCATTTAGAACTGGAACCAGCTAAGGAAGTCCTCTATTGCCACTACTATTCAACATAGTGCTGGAAGTTCTAGCCAATGTGATCAGGCAAGAGAAGAAAATAAAGGGGCATCCAAATGGGAGCAGAGGAAGTGAAACCCTTAGTCTTCACTGGTGATAGATCTTAGAAGACACCAGAGATTCAACATAAGACTCTTGGAAGTGATCAAGAAATATAGTAACATCTCAGGATATAAAATCAATGTGCACAAATCAATAGCCTTTGGATATGCCAACAAAAAGCCTAGTTGAGAATCTAATCAAAGATACAATTCCCTCCACAGTAGCTTCAAAGAAAATGAAATACCTAGGACTATATCTTACAAAAGAGGTGAAGAACCTCTACAAAGAGAAGTATGGAACTTAAAAAAAGAAATAGTAGAAGACATTAACAAATGGAAGAACATCCCATGCTCCTAGCTTGGAAGACACAACATTGTTAAAATGTCTATACTTCCCAAAGCAATCTACAGATTCAACACAATCCTCAGTTAAATATCATCATCATACTTTAAAGAACTGGAAAAAAATAGTTCTATATTTCATATGGAAACAGAAAAAAAAACCTGTATAGCCAAGGCAATTCTTAATAATAAAAATAAACCAGAAGCATCACTTTACCAGACTTTAGGCTATATTACAAGTTCACAGTGATGAAAATAGCATGGTATTTGCACAAAAATAGAGACATTGACATTTGGAACCAGATAGAAAACAAAAAGATGAAACACGACTCTACTTGCTATCTGATCTTTGATAAACCAAAGAAAAGCATACACTGGAGATAGGAATCCCTCCCTATTCAATAAACGGTGCTGGTAGAACTGGATAACAACATGTAAAAGACTGAAACTGGACTGCACATTTCACCACTCACAAAAATTGATTCAAGATGAGTAAAAGATTTAAATCTAAGGCATGAAACAATAAAAATCCTAGAAGAAAGTGTGAGAAAAACTTTTGAAGATGTCAGCCTGGGGAAAGATTTTATAAATAAGACTTTCACTGCAATTGCAACAACAACAAAAATAAACAAATGAGACTTAATTAAAATGAAAAGCTTCTGCACAGCTAAGAACACAACAATCAAAGCAAATTCAAAATGGGAAAAGATATTTACATGTTACAAATATGACAAAGGTTTGATAACTAGGATCTATAAAGAACTCAAATTAATCAACAAAAAAAGCAAACATCTCATCAACAAATTAATCAACAATAAAAGCCAATAGCCCATCTATCACTGGGTAAGAGATATGAACAGAACCTTCCCTGAGGAAGACAGATTAATGGCTAACAACCAAATGAAAAAATGCTCATCATCCCTAATCATCAGAGAGATGCAAATCAAAACTACCCTGTGATATCACCTAAACCCAGTAAGACTAACCCACATCATCCTCAAGTTGCCAGTGCTGGGTATGGATGTGGAGAGAAGGGAACACTTTTATACTATTGATAGGTCTGCAAACTAATACAGCCTCTTTGGAAAGAAGTATGGAGAATCCTCAAATAACTCAAATTAGACTTCCCATGTGACCCTCCCCCTCCTAGGTATCTACCGAGAAGATAAAAAATCATTTTATCCTAAGGACACTTGCACCAGATTGTTTATTACAGCTCAAGTTACAATTGCCGAGATGTGGAAACAACCTAAAATCCCTTTAACTCAGGAGTGGATTAACAAACTGTCATATACCATGGAATGCTGGTAAGACTTTTAAAAAGATGGTGACTTTACATTTTTTGTATTAACTTAGATGGAGTTGAAACACATTCTTCTTAGTAAAGTATCACAAGAATGGAAAAATAAATTTTCAATGTACTCATTACTAGTGTGAAGCTAGTAGATGATCTAATTCACATCCACAGAAGAGAAAAACTCATTTCAATTTAAGTTGGGGGGAGGAGGATTAAGGGAGGGGAGGAGAGGACAAGGCGGGCTTAGGGTAGTCCCACCTAATGGGCACAATGTAGGGGTGTAATAGTGCACCTTTTGGCTGAAGAACACAACTACAGGAGGGACTCTACCTATCAAAATTAAATATTGTGACCTAATTATTTGTACCCTCACATTAACATGAAATAAGAAAAAAAAAAAAGCTGTAATTGGTTTCTCAGTGACTCGCCTGACCTCCAATTTTTTTCTCTGTATTCTTTACCTTTTTTCCAATATCTTTCTCTGTATTTTCACCTGAATTGGTAAAATTATATACAGAAGAACCTCCATAGTTGACCACCTCCCTACACCAACCACCTCCTTAGGTTGACCTAATTTCCATAGACCGTACATGCACCACATGTATTTATCAATACAGGAGGCCTAATTCCTTAGGTTGACCACCTCTGAATGTCAACCATTTTGTTACAGTTTCTCAGGTGGTCAACTTACAAAGGTTCTACTGTATATGCAGAATGGGATTGCTTAGGGGAGAAATTTCCAACAGCAGCTTTAGTTTTAATTCTAGGAACAGCTTTCACAGAACTATGGAGGACTCTGAATATCAACTATCCCAACCTCCTAGAAGCAGATTTTGGCCAAGGACCTAATTTGTATTTTGGAGGAAAGCAGAACTTGACTCCAGGTTTTCTGATTCTCATTCCAATTCTTATTTCTTCCCATCTGGCACCCTTGAGCCCTCTGTGTGGTCCTTGCAAGCAATAGCCTATCAGATGCTGTCTTGTTACCTTTCAAAATTTCCAGAAAAGAAATAGAATAATTCCCTTCCTGAAGTGTTCCTTGGGTCTTTTAAATAACTTTACTGTAGAGCAAGCAGTGATTAGACTAATGAAGATAATTTTCAACCTGTACATAGTTCTTTCATATAGCTAATTAACTTTTAAATGGTTAGTATTATCATTTAATTTTAAGGGTCTTTATATTTTTCAGTTTTAAAGAATTGCTGATTCTTTACTAATGATGTGTAACTGTTCCATTATGGAAGGGTTTCAGCATTCTAGTCCTTCAAAACCAAATTTAACAACATTTCTTCCTTTTCATCTCTTCTTAGTCTTTTGCCAAAAATATTCCACAGTTTGTGGGAGACTGATCCATTTCTTGCTGAATTATATTTAGGCTGCTCTAAAGCTATCTTCCTACTCCAAATGAAGAAACAGGGGCTTGGAGAGGTCAAGAGTCTCAGGTTATCCATAGAAAACAACACCCTAGAGAACTGATCCACATCTATTTATTTATTGCTCCATACTTCATGCACAATTATACTAGATTCTTGAGTTTGCAGACATCTATTTTGAGAAATGTCATTTATTTATAAAACATTAAATTCTGTGTAGGAGCCACACCCTGAAAAATAAACCAGGGATGTAAATGTAATTAGAACGGGGACAAAATGATTTTGGTTCATACCCAATATAGCAGTGATGTACCAATAAATTGGATTATGCCGTACATGGTCAAGTATTTAAATATCCCAAAGGATGAAACCAGAGCAGCTCGGCCTTCTCTGTTTAAAAAGAAATAAAAATAACTGGTTATGTATAATACATATCTCCCAGTCTCTTTTATATTTCAAAAGGAGTTAGAATTTTAAAAGTCTGTTGACATAGACTCACTTAATCATTAATCCATCCTCTCAATTATTTGTTTAACCCCTCTTTCATTCACTCTCTCATTCAGTCATCACCTCACTCATTGATTCACTGACTCACTTTTATTTCTGCTTATGAAGTCCCAGCATTGTGCTAAGGAGTCATGCAGGACACAAAATGAATCAAGCATTGTCCTTCCTTTCAACAAGTGTTCAGTGAAGGGAGAAGATTGCCATGTGTACTAATAAACAAAATACGGCATTGTGATAAGGTGGAAAATGTCAAGCATGGGGACTTAGGTATGTAACACATCATATTTTAACAACACAAGCTTCCTGGGAATTGAGTTGTGTGTGCTTGAGAGGCCCTTACAGGAAAAAAATTCAAATGATGGGCATTCTCACATTTTAGGAAGTGTGGATGTGGTGCTAATATTTGAGATAAAGTGGGGGGGGGTGGCTTTGATATTCCAGGAAGAACCCAGAGTAATATCCTGAGCTGGTATAGAGATCAAGAGATTAAGACTATAGTAAAAATTGTAGCTTAACAGGTAGATATTCTCCATTTTAGTTGTTAATTCTTTAGCCGAGGTTTTTTGGGTGGTGGATTACAAGCACAGGCTAAAAGGAGACAATGTGAAGCAGTAGCACTCAATGGGAAGAACAGACCCACCTCCTGCAGCCTCTTCTCATCAGGGCTGAAGCAAGTCCACTTGGGAAGTGACCCCAGTGGCATGAATATCTGCTCTGCTCAAATACGCTATCAACAGATCAGGGACATCAAAAGGAAAACCTAAAAGCCAAACTACTAACTACTTTGTCTCAGGCAAGATGAGAGTTAGGTGGGAGGTGGGCCAGGATGCTTTGGGCAGATGTTTTCTATCAAGCTGTGAGGTGCTGTCATTTGTTTTCAACACAGAGGAAGAACAGAGGACAAGCAGGGAAGGGGTAAGCATGTGAAAGCTGGATCATTTTCCCACGTCTGATATAAATATTGCAATTTCATCCTCTTTTTTTGCAGTTGTATATAATTCCAGGCACCCAGATTCAAAGGAAAGTATATATTAAAAAAACACTCAAAGTAAAGAATAAAGGGTATTTGCATGAACCTCCAAAATTACTGCTATTCCTAATGATTATGAATTTTAAGTAGCTCACGCATTTATTTATACATTCCATAAATATCCATTCAATGCTCTAGTGTACCCAGCTTAGTGCTAGGTACCATGCTTGATGCAGAAATGAGTAAGACATAGTCCTTGCCCTAAAGGACTTGAACTAAAGCAACAAGTAAATCATGTTTCAAAAGATGAAAATGAAAACCAGTGGATATGGACCTATGCCTCTGAAACTGCACCTCTAAGCCTCTCTGGAGTGCTTTTTCAGGAATAAGTATGCATCAAGGATAGCAAGGGTAAAATGAGCCTAACAGAGCTGAACCATATCTAATTTTTATGAACCTATGAAATATAAAAGCAAAGAGTTTCTACCCTGAAGTCTTACTAAGCCATCTGCCACTAGAGAAATTTGACATCATGACTTGTATTCTAAAACAGTATACTACTTTCACAGATGTGTTGGGACACATATATGAGGAAAAGCATCTGAAGTTCAAATACCACTGCATTTTAAGTAGATCAAGTAGGGACTTGGTACAACTATCCAGGATTTCAAGCTCCCTGCAAAGCCTCCAAACCCATCTCTCTAACTGTATAGCCACAACACCCATCTGAGAAGTCTTTCAGCCCAACTGACCTAACTGGCCCCTGTATTCTTCACCTACAACCCACCTTCTAAACGTGGCTTTCCCATTTCCTCTACCTGGAATTTCCTCCTGCCTCCTTTCTATTTACATTAATCTATCCTTTCTTCAAGTTGCAACTCCTCTGCTGAAACCTTCCCTTCTGGCTGGAGTTTTCATACTTTTCCAGAACATTTACTGTATTGTTTGGATGTTAATTTATTTAAAGCACATTTACTGAGCACCTCTCATGTATCAGGCATATGATTCTCTGTGATTTGAGAAATACATATGTCCTTTATGGATTGTAAGTCCTCCAGGGCAAGGTTCTGTCTATTCTTTATTCACCACATTTCCAAGGACAACATTTATAAAGAGCTCTATGGGTTGTATTGATGAAAGGGATGAAATAGAGGGAAGATCCAGAGCACTGTCATTGTGTAGACACCATGATGTGATCCAAGGTTAAGGCAACAGAGAGAATAAGCAAAGGGCTTGACTCTGCCAAGGCAAATCAGTAAACTTTATGTCTGTTTGGTTATGAGCGAAGAAGAGGAAAGATTAAAGAACCTCAGTGACTGACTCTAAGGACCAAATTGTCCTCAGAAGTAGGGAACATGGGAATTGGGAAGAGAGCTGCCTTAGAGACAGGGGTAGTAATGATGTTTGAGGTTGTGGAAGGAAGTAGGTACAGGTGTCCAGTATTTTGGGAACTGTGTAAAGCCATCTTGCTGCTATGCATCCAACCACCGATGTGGAGCTTCAGGCCTGAAACCTTCATGTTGGTGATTCCTGGAAGTAACCTGTTCATTCTGATGAACTTCATAGTTGTCTTTTTTGTATAAACCTCCAAATTTGGTGAAGCCTTACAGACCACTGGCTATGAAGATGCTCAGAAGTTGCCCCAAAGTGCAACAAAAACAAGAGGGGGATGAGATTTATGAATAAAACAAAATCAAATATTTTATTCTTAGCTACATTTAAAATACACATAACTAGAGACATGAGAGTGGAATGGAGGTGAGAGAGGCATCTCGTGAAAATAAACAGCTCTTAATTCTTTTCCCTTTCTTGACCGCTGCCAATCAATTGTAGTATCTGTTATGTATGTATGTATGTAGTACACATTTTGGACATTCACTCATTTTCAATTTGGAAGCATCTAAGAGTACTTGGGAAGCTAGCTAAAGGAGTCTTCCCTTTCTGCTTCCTCACTCATCCCAAACTCGAGAGAGAAATGTTCCAGGAGGCATCCAACACACAAATGAAGGAGAGGAGGTGTAGAGAATGCAATCCATTTTAAATATCAAGTCAAGCTTTCAACTCTCCACAAGACATACTTAAATATCATATCATATAGGGCTCAGGAAGTCACTTCTTTGCAGCATTTATCAGTACTCCCAAGCAGCACTAATGGCCCCCTGGTGGCACCTCTGCTGTGGTGCCATTACTCTAAGTCAGAGTTGAATTGCATCTGTCTCCAGAACCAGATAATGACCTCAGTGGCCATGAGGGTGGGAGAGGGAGCGGTGGCTTACCTGATGAGGTGAGGCACACACTGGATATTGGCTGTTTTTGAGGTAAAAGGGGATGCCACAGATGCTTCCTGCTCTGACAAAGAGATGCCCGCATGAGCCATTTTCAAAGCCTGGAATGATATATCCATGTTACACTCATGACTCCTCAGGTGGGCTTTAACTCTGCATAAGCCAAGTAGCCATTGTTCATATTCTAGAGCAGTGTTTTTTCTACCTTTTTTATCTTGTGGCACTTATAGTGTTGGAACCAATAGTTAAACTTCAGCAACACATTTAAATTACGTTGATCCAAAAAAAAGTAAAAAAAAAAAAAAAAGGAATATACTTGTTGTGTTTTGAACTTCTTTTGAAAATAATTTAATTAATGATCTTTATAAACTTTTGTTACATGTTGGTTGAAAATAACTGTTATAGAGAGATAACACTGTACCCTCCAGTCCTGGGTCTCTGTTTATGCTGTGTCCACCTGGAATACCTTCCCTCCCTTGATTGCAAAGTAATCAACTAAAGAGGCACCAACTAACAGTGATCCAGTGGTAGCATAGTGGGGTGTGCATGTGGTATGTGTGTGTGTGCACAGGGTCTTGTGTGTGTACTGCCTGTCAGAAGGATGTAGATGTGGTAGGCAAATAGAATTTGATTGACAGTGATTTGGGGATTCACTTCTTATACTGAGCAGGCCATCTTCACAAACTATAGGGAATGAGGTCTAATCCCCACATTTCCCTAGTTGGCCTGATCCAGCCATTCAACTAACTGCTGGGATGCAGAATGGAACACACAACATCTTCCCTGGAGATATCACAGACTCATTCCAGAATATGTGCTGCCTCACAGAAATAAGGGCTAATTCATTTCTCACCAAAACTAAAAATGATTTGAGAGTGCACAGAGGACTCTGGTCAAGGCAGGCCAGCATGCCTCTAATCCTTCAAGAATGGCACAGATATAAAAGGAGATGTTGTGTATCAGTAGTCACATAGAACTGACTATAAAGTACCTGGAACTATGACCAAAATGTATTAGACTCTTGTTCAATAAACTGTAGGGCATTTCTTTCTTTGTCTTTTCTTGTTTAATATCTTGTATCTCTAGTATGTAATTTATGATCATCTACTTTATGTTAGGATTAGTTTTATGCATGATTCTTTTCCTCATCAGACAATAAATTCTTTAGGAAGCAGAGACAATGTCATTTTTAGCATTTAATTTCTTTGTTTTGTTCAAAATCCCACATAATTAACACAAGTGGATTATCATTCTAGATTTGAAAGAACAGGCTAACAAGTAGCTTTTTATCACGAAGCATAAGGCAGAAAAGTTCTTAACAAATCTCTAATTATAGGTATAGTTTTTCACAGAAATTTGGGAAAAAATTGAGGAAAGTAAAGTAAAACAAATACCAAGATCTTAAATATCTATTAAATTTTGGAAATATAAAACAATCTTCTTTGATTACTGTCCCATAAATTAGCTATTGAAATATTTCCTTATGTAAATAATCCTCAAGGTAGATGACTATGTTTCCACTGTGTCTTTAAAACTCAGAATATTACTCATACACTACCTTTCTATTGGGTGTGAGAAATAATTTTCTGAGAATTGTTTTATTCAGTTTTTGCTATGGTGTAAAATAATCAAATAGTTTGGTCTAGGATTTTACTGAGTGTAAGAGTTCTGGGGTATAGCCAAGTTTTAAAAGCTAACCAGAGAAAGCAAGCCTGGCAGGAACAAATACAATTTACACATAATTCAAAACTTTAATCATCAGTTTCAAAAAATTTTTATTCACTAAGACTTTACCAGCTGTGTGACCTCAGGCAAACAAACAAACAAAAAATTTACTTCTCTAAGACTTAATTTCCTTATTGATAACATGGAAGATCTAAACCATTCTTTTTTTTTTTTAAATTTAGAGACAGACGGGGTGGGCACCCTAATCATTGAGTCACAGGCACTGCCCATAAACCAGCTATTCCTTTTGGATCTGAAATATGGAAGCCTGAGGAGCTTTCTCTTGTCTCTGTTATCCTACAAATTGCCAACAAAACAAAACAAACAAACAAACAAAAAAACTGAACTGACTTATCTCACTTCTAACCCATCCAAGGTAGATTAAATAGCAAAATTAGGGGAGAGAGGCAAGATGGCCAACTGAAGCCAGTTTTTGGCAGAGACTCCAGAGGGAGAATAATGGCCAGAAATAACCCAATAAAGCAGAAGATCGGGAGCTGGGCTGAGAGAGAGGATTGATAGGATTGCATCACCCCTGCCGCAACCAGATGGGACTCCAAAGAAACAAATTTCAGGTATATAACCCATCCCAAAGAGGATGGGAATCCTTCCCCTCCTCCCCCAAGAGAGCATTTTGAGGCAAGTAGAGACCAGAGGACCTTTTGTTTCACCAAAGGGGGGAGAATGACTGAGGGCTTAGACTCTCTCCATGGAGAGATACCCCTGCAAGCCCAGGCAGTCTCTTGCCTGAGCCAAAAGTTGATCTAACAGTCTCCCTACCTTCCTGAACTCCAAATCCATTCCTACTGCCTCTCCTGGCAATCTGGAAGACTACCCCCTGGAAAATCCGGAGCTTTTGGCAGATTTTTGCTAGGGCAGGGCACCTCATGAGCTGTGAGGCAGTTGTGAGGCAGTTGCACTGAAACTATAACTTTTAATAGAGGCAGGAAGTTACAAGGGGAGAGAGACTTGTCCTGTGTTGGAAAAAATAGCTTGGGACTGTGCTACTGACCACTAGAAACCATGGCCCACTGGCTCCTTGGCTCAGCAGATCATGGTGGGCAGCTTAGCTCCCTACCTGGCTCCTGTGGCCCATGGCCTGTGGCCTCCTAGCTCCTGTGACTGCAGCCTGCAACCTGCAGCCAGTGACTCCCACCTGCCTCCTGTGACCCATGTGGCCCACAGCCAGCAACTCCAACCTCTGACTCCCCAACTGGCTCCTGTGACCTGCAGCCCATGCCCAGTGACTTCTGCCCAGCTCCTGAAACTGCTGAGGCCCTGGAGAACCTCCACCTTCCCTCCCAGCTCCTGCTGCCCGAGACTGGGGGTCAGCAGCTCCACCCTCTGGTTCCTCACTGGGTTCCTGTGACCCTTGCGACCAGTGTTAATGACCTCTATCTCCCCATAGAATTCTTGTGACCTACACACAGCAATACCCCAGACTGGTGGCACCACCCCTGACACTAGCAGCACCACCCCTGACAATGGTGGTGGCTCCACAGTCCTTTCCACTGGAGTCAAATTGAGCAGCCAGTCGATCCCCACTGCCTAGGTGCTGAAGACCTTTTGAACTCTCTCATCTGATCAGTGTTTGTGTTGACTGGGACAATTGGTTTGGAACTCTTGACCCAGGATGATTACCTGGGGACCCACCAAGGTTATACCCTGGTGGTGCTATTGGGGGAGTGTGGGATTCTCCTCTTCCAGTTGTCACCTGTTGGGGTGGGCAGTGTGTCTTAGTTGCTTATATATCTCCACAGCTGAGATTTCAGCCCAAAGCCATTGATTCACTATGATTGGAAAGAGACTAGCTGAATACCAGTCAGTGCCCTCTAGCCCCACTACACCTAGCAGGTCCCCAAAGTTTCAGGCTGTAGTTGTAAATGGGACATTTGTAAAGCTCTAAGGGAAAAGTTGCAATCACCAGTCCCAGTTCTTTGGTAAAGGGCTGGTTAATTACAAATCCAGGAGCCCTCAATTCAATTTTACCTTGCCAGCTACTCTAGCCAAATGGTGAAAAATAATCATGGGACAGAATCAGTGGAAAAACTCTGGCAACACGAATAATCAGAGTAGATCCCACAAGGAATGACAAAGGAGACACAACAGATGATCTCATTCATAAACAAATGGCTGAGATGTCAGAAATCAAATTCAGAATTTGGATTGAAAATAAGATTAACAGAATGGAGGTAAAGATGGAATTAAAAATTCAAAGAGAAATTCAAAAATTGTCTCAAGAATTCAATGCATTCAAAGACAAAAATCACCAAAGATTTTGACACATTGAGGCATGAACGTACAGCCCTCAAAGATCTGAGAAATACACTAGAATCTCTCAGTGACAGAATGGACCAGGCAGAAGAAAGGATCTCTGACATTGAAGACAAAGCTTTTGAAGGCTCCCAAATGCTCAAAGAGGAAGAGAAGTGGAAAGCAACAATGGATCATTCCCTGATAAAATTGTGAGACCACTTCAAAAAAGCATACATTTGCCTCACAGGAATCCCTGAAAGGAGAGAGGATGGTCCAAAAGGCACAGATACTCTACTCCAAGAGATAATTGAGGAGAACTTCCCAAGCATGGCAAGAGATACTAAAATTCAGATAGCAGACAGTTTCTGAACCCCAGCACAACTCACCCCAAATAAAGCATCTTCTAGAAACATTGTAATTAACTTTTCCAAAGTTAATATGAAGGAGAAAATCCTGCAAGCATCCAGACATAAGAAAATCATAACCTATAAGGGAAAGAATATTAGAATGACTGCAGATCTCTCTGCTGAAACTTTTCAAGCCAGAAGAGGACGGTCATGAATTTTCAGCCCAGGATCTTGTACTCAGCTAAACTGAGCTTCATTTATGATGGAGAAGTGAAATTTAATGACAAACACACGTTGAAGAAATTTACCATAACCAAACCACCTTTTCAGGATATCCTTAGACCCATTCTCCGTAATGACCAGCACAATGCTCTACCACCATAGTAAACTCACTCTGAACTTCTTGACCAAAACCCAATTTCCACGGTGGTGAAAAGATTCAAAATGTCCACTGGACTTTTGAAAAACTTGACACCCAAAATACTACCAGGTCTATCAATACTCTTGATTAATGTGAACAGCTTAAACTATCCTCATAAGAGGCACAGGTTGGCTGACTTGATACAAAAACTCAGCCAGATATCTGCTGCATACAAGAATCTCATCTTACCTTAAAGGATGAATATAGACTTAGGGTGAAGGGATGGGCATCAGTAATCCAAGGAAATGGAAATCAGAAAAAAGCAGGGGTGGCAATTTTATTTGCAGATACACTAGCCTTTAAAACAACAAAAGTAAGGAAAGACAAATATGGTCATTTCATATTTCTTAAGGGAAACACTCAACATGATGAAATGTCAATTATTAACATTTATGTGCCCAACCAGAATGCTCCTCAATTTACAAGGGAGACCCTAACAGACATGAACAATTTAATATCTTCCAACTCTATGATAGTTGGAGATTTTAACACCCCTTTTGCAGTGTTGGATAGATCCTCCAGTAAGAAACTAAGCAAATAAGTTTTGTACTTAAACTTCACCATACAACAATTGAATTTAACAGACATCTACAGAACATTTCATCCTAACAAAATTGAATACACATTCTTTTCATCAGCCCATGGAACATTGTCCAAATTGATCACATCTTATTTCACAAATCTAACCTCAACAAATTTAAAGGCATAGAAATTATTCCTTGTATTTTCTCAGATCATCATGCAATAGAAGTTGAACTCACCAATAACAGGCATCTGCATACTTATACAAAGACATGGAAACTAAATAACTTTATGCTGATTGATAGTTAGGTCATACATGACATCAAGAAGGAAATTGCCAATTTTTTGGAACAAAACAATAATGAAGACACGAATTATCAGAACCTGCAGGACACTGCAAAGTCCATCCTAAAAGGGAAATTTATAGCATTGCAAGCCTTCCTCTAGAGAATGGAAAGAGAAGAAGTCAATAACTTAATGGGACATCTTAAACAACTGGAAAAGGAAGAATATTCCAACCACAAACCTAGCAGAAGAAAAGAAATAACTAAAATTAGATAAGAATTAAATGAAATCAAAAACAAAAGAATTATTCAAAAGATCAATGAATCAAAAAGTTGGGTTTTTTTGAAAATTCAACAAAATTGATAAACCTTTGGCCAACCTAACCAAAAATAGAAAATTAAAGTCCATAATATCATCAATCAGAAATGACAAAGGTAAAATAACAACAGACACCTCAGAAATTCAAAAACTCCTTAATGAATAGTACAAAAAAATTTATTCTCAGAAATAGGAAAATCTGAAAGAAATTGACCAATACCTGGAAGCACACCAACTTCCTAGACTTAATCAGAAAGAATTGGAAATGCTGAACAGACTTATATCAAGTACTGAAATATAATCAACTATACAAAATCTCCCAAGAAAGAAAACACTGGGAACAGATGGCTTCACATCAGAATTCTACCAAACCTTTAAGGAGGAACTAGTACCTATAGTAACCTTTTCCAAAACATTGAAAAAGATGGAATACTTCCCAACACATTCTATGAAGCAAATATCACTCTGATCCCCAAATCAGGAAAAGAAAACTATAAACAAGAAAAGAAAACTATAAACCAATATCTTTAATGAACATAGATGCAAAAATATTCAATAAGGTCCTAGCAAACAGAATCCAGCAACACACCAAATGAATTATATACCATGACCAAGTGGGTTATATCCCAGGGTCTCAAGGTTGGTTCAATATACATAAATCTATAAATATAATACACTACATGAACAAACTAAAAAACAAAGACCATATGATTCTCTCAGTTGATGCAGAAGAAGCTTTTGATAACATGCAGCATCCTTTATGACCAGAACACTTAAAAAAATAAGAATAGAGGGATATTTCTTAAATTGATAAAGGCCATCTATAGCAAATCCACACCCAATATTGTATTGAATGGAGTTAAATTTAAATCATTTTCACTCAGATCAGGAACCAGGCAAGGTTGCCCATTGTCTCCACTGCTTTTTAACATTGTAATGGAAGTCTTAGCCATTGCAATAGGCAAGAGAAGAGGATCAAGGGTGTACAAATAGGATCAGAGGACACCAAACTTTCACTCTTTGCAGATGATATGATTGTATACCTGGAAAATCTCAGAGACTCAACCTCAAAACTCTTAGAAGTGATCAAGGAATACAGTAGCATCTCAGGGTAAAGAATCAATACTCACAAATCAGTAGCTTTTATATATACCAATAATAGTCAAGTTAAAAAAAAAAAAGTCAAGGACTCCATTCCCCTTACAGTTGTGCCAAAGAAGATGAAATATTTGGGAATTTACCTAACAAAGGATGTAAAAGTTCTCTATAAAGAGAATTATGAAACTCTGAGAAAAGAAATAGCTGAAGATGTTAACAAATAGAAAAATGTACCATGCTCATGGCTAGGAAGAATCAATATTGTTAAAATGTCCATATTACCCAAAGCAATTTACAAATTTAATGCAATTCCTATTAAAGCACCACTGTCATACTTTAAAGATCTCAAAAAAATAGTACTTTATTTTACATAGAACCAGAAAAAAAACTCAAATAGCCAAGACATTACTCAGAAATAAAAACAAATCAGGAGGAATCACACTACCAGACTTCAAACTATACTATAAATTTATAGTGATCAAAATAGCATGATATTGGCACAAAAATAGAGAGGTAGATGTATGGAACAGAATAGAGAACCAAGAGATGAACCCAGACACTTACTGTCATTTGATCTTTGATAAGCCTATCAAAAACATAAATTGAGGGAATGATTCCCTATTTAACAAATGATGCTGGGAGAATTGTCTGGCAACTTGTAGAAGACTGAAACTGGACCCACACTTTTCACCATTAACAAAAATTGACTCTCACTGGATAAAAGATTTAAACTTAAAACATAAAACTATAAAGATTCTTGGAGAGAGGGCAGGAGAAACACTTGAAGAAATTGGCCTGGGAGAATACTTTATGAGGAGCACCCCCTCCCCCTGGGGCAATTGAAGCAATACCAAAAATACATTTACTGGGATCTGATCAAACTAAAAAGCTTCTGCACAGCCAAGAACACAGTAAGTAAAGCAAGCAGACAGCCCTCAGAAAGGGAGAGGATATTTGCAGGTTATGCTTCTGACAAAGATTTAATAACCAGAATCCACAGAGAACTCAAACTTATTAATAAGAAAAGAACAAGTAATCCCATTTCATTGAGGGCAAGAGACTTGAACAGAAGCTTCTCTGAAGACGATAGGTGCATGGCCTATAGACACATGAAAAAATGTTCATTATCTTTAATCATCAGAGAAATGCAAATCAAAACCACTTTGAGATACTATCTATCTCCCATAAGAGTGGCTCACATCAAAATCCCAAAATTACAGATGTCAGTGTGGATGTGGAGAAAAGGGAACACTTATGCACTGCTGATGGGAGTGCAAGCTAATATAACCCTTTTGGAAAGAAGTATGGAGAATATTCAGGGATCTAAAAGTAGACCTGCTATTTGATCCTGTGATTCTTCTACTAGGTGTATATCCAAAAGACCAAAAATCACTTTATAAAAAAGATATTTGCACCAGATTGTTCATTGCAGCTCAATTCATAATAGCTAAGTCATGGAAGAAACCCAAGTGCCTATTCCTTATAAAAAGATGGAGACTTTACCTCTTTCATGTTCACATGGATGGAGCTGGAACATATCCTACTTAGTGAAGTATCTCAGGAATGGAAGAAAAAATATCCAATGTACTCAATACTATTATGAAGTCAGTTTACAATCACTCACACTTTCATATGAAGAATAGATCACAACTATGGCCCAAGATGAAGGAGGAAGGAGGGGGGAGGGGAGGGATGGAGGGAGGTCAGATCGAGGGAGGGTGAATGGTGGGATCACACCTATGGTGCATAATGCAAGGTTACATGTAGGATCTATTCGTATAGAGTATAAATGTCTTAACACAATAACTAAGTAAATGAGATTAGGTTTATATTAACCAGAGTAATGTAAGTGTTCCTACTTCTATATGAAATCAGCACATTGTACCCCATAAATACATTAATGTATACATGATCTATGTGTTTATGATTTAATAAAAAAAACAGCAAAATTATTAAGTATAAAGATACAGGCCCAGGGGACTGAAGGGTCACCAAGAAGGCTATCAGTGAGCCGCCTGCGTTAGCAGAAGTCATTTCTACTCACCCCACAGTCATTAGCTCCATCTCCACACATGCCCACGTAATAACTGCAGGGGAAGAAAAAAAACTGAATAGTTTAGCATCTTGCTTAATTTCATCATAGCTGTCATGTGAGGTAGGGGTGTGTGTGTGTGTGTGTGTGTGTGTTCGTCCATGTGTCCCTTGAACACAGGCTGAATCCAGTTAAAGGAAAATGTCTTAAAGAGACATAGTCCCAAAAGAAAATGACCATTGCATTATTTAAATTCCACACCTATTTAAATTGTTTTAATCACAATTGAAATGGTAGTGATCCTGCCAAGGACATTATCAAAGACAATGATCAAATAAAACAAAAGAAATCCTGTTTGATTATATGCACCAAGGCCAACCTTACAAGTTCAGTCATAGCTATAGCATTTCCAACACAAGCTAATGAAGCCATCATAACCTAATCCAGCTGGGGTTTGTTGCTGACTGCCACTGAGAGTTTAGAGTTCAGACACCAGCACAAGAAACATTTGGGAAGTAGTTTAACGGCTATAACTAGAGACATATACTCATATTCTTGATGTATCTCAGAATGAGGATGAGATAATATGTTCCCCATCTGTATCAGTTTGGTGTGTAAACATGATGCAAATGAAACAGTAAAAATTAAAGCTGATGCCAAGGAAAAGAAATGTCAGATGCAAGACACTGTCTTCAAGTAAACCATACACTATGGAGTATTGACTAATGGCAATGCTATTTAAATATTCAGCTGCATTTTTCTAAAAATAGATAAAGTTATAAAATCAGTAAGGGATAAAATATAAAGATGCCTTAGAATTTCCTTATTATTTATTGATACATAAAAGACCACTTTTATAGGTCTAAATGGTCAAATATAGATAAATCCATGTAGCTCAAACTAATATGAGGTATTGGTCTAGATGTAAATGAAAATCATCTTGTGAACATTTAGATGTACATGATACTGACTACCCACAATTGCTGGAAAATGGCTTCCATTTTTTAGGCTTAAGGCATGGATCTAATCTCTATATCCCCAGGAATCCTATACCTTCTGGTGTTCCCTAGAGAATTCAGAAAGAAAATTCAGGCAACCTCATGCACATTGTCAATGACAAAGGCACGAAGCGGAAGATTGGAAAACCAAGAGAAGATAGCTCATTGTGAGATAGCATGTGTCTTCTTGAATTGATTTTTCTTTAGGGAAATATAGCTGTTCACAATAAGGCATTTTAGTTGGCAAAAATTCTTAGGCATTTGAGAAAGGTAAATTTGCTTTCTTCAGCCAGTACTGTATTTATGTGAATGAAATAGTCATATTAGCCAGGGGTTACTTACCCAGCATTATGGAAGTTAATAAGCAGTTTTTGAGAATTCCCTATCAATTCTTGGACAACAAAAATAAAAATAAAATAAAATAAAAGTCTTCTGATTTCACCTACTATCCATCGGCATTTATCTACAGTTTCTCTATTCTATGTTTCTCTTCATTTTCTAGTACCTGAAGCCCCAAAGCATAACATTCCCTGCAGATAGCTGGTAGATCTGATCTCATGGAGAACTGTTTCAGTCTGATGTGACTTGGTCATCTGCGTTTTTGAAGGAGATAGAAAAGATTTTCTCGCTGGTTTTTCTTGCTTGCTCATTCATATGTATAAAACAGTCCATGTCACAGGGACCGAGGGTGGCTACTGTCTACCAGCCCATAAAAAAACAGAGACTTTTAGTTCAGTAGCTCATAAGTCCCTGAATCCTTCCAACAACATGTGAGTGAGGCTGGTGGCAGATCCTTTCCCCACTCAGATACTGAGATGACTGTGGTCTTGGCCAACACCTGATTAAGCCTCTGTGAGAAACCTTAAACCAGAAAACTCAGCAAAGGCACACATAGAATCCTGACATACAGAAAAGTCAAAGAATAAGTGGTATTACTTTAAGCCTCTAAGTTTGGGGGTAATTTATTATACGGCGATAGGTAACAAATACAGTTATCTATTACATGCAATAGCACCTACTTTAATTTCTGAAATTCTTCGACAAGGCTTGATTTCTGCCCAGGAGACATTCTTGCAAAAATGGTTCCATTCATCAGAATCTAAAATGAAAAATGACCAATAAAATTAGGAAGAAGAAAGCTTTTAAAATAAAAGAATGACCTAAAAACACCCCTGGATACTTATTTAATATAGAATTGAGTAGTAAGGCATTAGACCAAATATCAGGAACGGAAACAGGAGATTCAATGCTTTAATATTTAACTTCACTTTGAGTTTCCCATCATAACCATTACTTTTGTCCAGACTGTCTTCCCAAGATGGGGCAACTTCCAATTAATAATAATACAGGAACTAAGAAGGAGCAGAGCGTATGGAATAGAAATGCTTAAGGAAATAACAGTTTATTCTCCTAAACACTGTTCCTATAATTGCAGGGGCAAGAAAAACAGAGTGGGAATTGAAAAAACAACGTTCTAGTCTCAGCTGTGTCCTAACTAGCTGTCCAAACCTTAAACAAGTGACTTAACTTCTTTGAGTCTCAGCTTTCTCATCTCTACAATGAGAAACTGGACTGAGTTTTCTATAAGCCTTTGGAGTTGAGAGTCTATGATCCTTGACTGGTACAATGACAGAGTTTTTAAGATACTGCTAACAGATGGTTGCTGCCCTCAGCTTGTGCTCCATTAATCTCCTCCACATTGACAACACAACCCCACACAGCACTATTTTTAAAATAGGACACACAGAGGACAAGATAATAAATGATTTGGAAGGTAAACGATGGAACCTTTATTTCCTCTTGCTTTAATTTAAGAACCCAGACAGGAAGGGGCCTCGCGCTTGGCCTGACATGAGTTGGTAGCTTTCAGAAAGAGGCTGACTCACAAAATAGGCAGCATGTTTAGAACTCTCTGGAGGTTCTCGGGGGCGGGGGCAGGGAAATGGAGGAGGGAGGCTGAGATTGAACTGGCCACAGGGGTGAAAGGTTGGTACTAGAATTCAAGCTCTGATGGGGAGGCCATGTGAAGGCACAGGATGAGGGCCAGGCTACTTCTGCCAGGGTGGTGGCCCTAGGTCTCAGACAACCTCAGTGATCATTACACTTTCATTACACTCTTTCCCTTATTTGCCTCACTAATTTGAAGAGCAAAACAAACTGCTTCATTTTTCCAATACTTACTTTTGGAAGCAAACTGTTGAAATGCTGGAATATCACTTGGTATGATTTCCCACTCATTGCAAAGTGATAACAGCTCCCACTTCTCCCATCAGGTATTGAGCTGTTTCCAATATTAATGTAGGTTTCCTAAAACCAAAAGAGCATTAATTCTATATTGCCTCTTAAGGAATGTGCCCACTTTCTTCTGTTTTATGAAAAACAAAAAGTATATTCATGTTGCATAATAGTATAAGAGGCATCAAAAATATATATGCAATTTGCTCATGCAATTTTTGACTCAGAGGAAGAAAACATTCAAAATGCACCCCCCCCCCAATTCTATAAAGATATGGTACTTTCACATAGCACCAGTGTAGTGCCCTGGATCCTGTCCTGGGAGATAATATATGTGATATCAGTCTGGTGAGGAAATCTATCTATTCCAATGTCCCAATTAGTGATTATAGTAAAAACAAACAGGAAACATCTTTCTTTCTACTTCTTTCTCTTCATGCAACCTTATATTTTCTAAGCTCTCTTACAAGAATGTGTTCACAAATCATGCCTCTAAGGATGGGTATGGTAGCTCAGGCCTATAATCCTAGCACTCTGGGAGGCTGAGGTGGATGGATTGCCTGAGCTTACAAGTTCAAGACCAGCCTGAGCCAGAGCAAGAGCAAGACCTCATCTCTAAAAGTAGCTGGGTATTGTGGCAGGCACCTGTAGTCCCAGCTACTCAGGAGGCTGATGCAAGAGAATAGCTTGAGCCTAAGAGTATGAGATTGCTGTGAGCTGTGACACCACAACATTCTACCAAGGTCAACAAAGTGAGATTCTGTTTCAAAAAAAAAGAAAAAAAAATCATGCCTCAATTTCTTAACTGTAAAGTAAGCAGACTTGTGCTTTAGTGTCTCACTCTTTTTAACACCTGATCTCTGGCCTCTATTGTGACTCTGTTTTGAAAGGTAACCTCTTCTTTCAGGTGCCCAGAATCTTTTCCACACCATACATCCCATTGCACCAACACTACTCCTTCCTAGAACCCATCCCTCCTTTATTTCACCTGTCAAGTTATCCCTCTGGCTTGGGTCTATTCCCACCTCGCTCCCAGCTGGAGAGAAAGCATCTGATGAATGCACATCCATTATGTCACTAGCTGATAATGGCTTTTCATGCACATTTCAACATTTCTCAGAGAGGCTTACATTTGTGTAGGACCCTGAATTCTTAGCACAGGAGGTGAGAAAAATTTATTTATTAAAAGAATGCATCTCAGGAAAAGCATTGTATCTGAGGGAAAGATATTTTACTATGCTGAATTAGGTGGGAAGATGACACCACACCCTCCATCTACTCCCTATTACAAAACTCCCAACAAAAGACATATTCTAAAGCACTTAACAGGAAACAAGGGCAAGAATTCCTTTGGCTTGGACTAGGAAAGTGGGGAGAAAGGCATGGTGGTGGCAACTGGAGAGGAGGAGGGAGGTCCAAAACCATGATGCAACCGCTCCTGGTGAGACCAAACTTCAGTGAAGGTATTAAATTCACGAGCGAGTAGTGTCAGTAGACTGTTAAAATTAGTAGAGGGCCTGAGTTGCACAATGCAGTGTGCACAATGCAGGCACATCCAGCAATGTGCCTGGATGCAGGAACAAGTGGGTTCATAAGGAAATAAGCAGAAAGCAGAAAGAGAGCTGTCATTTTTCCCCTGCAACTGGAGTTTGAGCCAGGTAAACCCTCCCCACCCCGCCTGAGGCAGGAGCAAGGCTACGTTGTATAGTTGTACATTTGTGTACTAAACAAAGACTCCTGACTGAGCAAAGGCACGCTCACTACCTTACAATCTGAAAGGCTGGTCAGAATGGAGGAGAGGAGTATTTTTGTAATTCATCACCTGGAGGGCCATCTCTTTGAGTTCACACAAAGGATAGGTGCTACCTGTAATAATGGCATATAAGGCTATAGCCCATTCTCATCATATGAAAGAGCTATTCTGTCACAAGCACACAGGAAGCTTACTGTCCAGAGAAGCCCAGCACCTGCTAACTGCATGTCATGGCATAGTACTGTTGAAATGCCCATGGATTTATGTGGAGTTGAACAGACTTGAGTCTGGTTTCCTGCAAGCAACTCACCAGCTTTTGTGTTGGGGAAGCTTACTTCTTCTCTGAGCCTCAGTTTTCTACTTGTAAAAATTTAATAGTTTGCCCAACAGCACAGGATTATTGTAAAGTCAAATGGAAAATATGGGTATAAATTAGTGGTTCTGAGCTACAACTGCCTCTTGGAATCACTGGGGAAAGGGGCTGATGCCTGCTCCCACCCCAGGGGTTCAGATTTAATTGGTGCAGTCTGCACGGGGAAGCTTAAAACTGTCCAGGTGATTTTAATGTGCAGCCACGGCTGAGAAACAAAGCAAAGAGGAAATGCTTTTTTAAGTATAAAACTCTGGACAGATGTGAGGAATTATGACTCTGGTGACTTCTAGAGCCAAGAGAAGGCTGTGCAGTGCCATGGGTGGGTTCCATTAGCCTAGCACCATGGAAGCCACGTCATGCCTTCTGACATTTGCTCACATTCTTCCCAGGTCCAGCCTCTTGGTTCTCTACCAGCTGCCAGGTCACAGAGGCAGGAACAAACTCTTCTGGTTCATTGGCTTCAACAATGATCACTTGGCTGTCTTGAGGAATCATTTCACAATTCTTTGCAACAGTAATGGCTGTTTGAAGGTTGTCACCTAGAAGACAAAGACACTTGCTTTAGGTACAAACCTCTTCTCAGCCATCAGAATTGAACTCTTCCTCTTCCACTTTGCGTGTTGCTCTTTGGGAGCATTTATTACTTTCTGCCTGATTTTATAGTGATTTATTTTTCCCTCTGCTCAAGACTCTCTTCCCCGTCTCCCTCTCATAATATTTAACGTCATGTCCTGTCCATTTCATATTTCCAAAACATGTATGAATGAAGTGGTGAACACAATATGATCCCAATCTGATAGGCTAAAACTATTCTTGGGATCTGGATTCCAGTTAAGCAGAGAAGAGAACTCTTAGGGCCAGGCCATGCTTGAGTTTGATGATCATACACTATGCCTGCCCCTACTGCCTAGAGGACTGTCAACCAGAGTCTCACCTTCTTTACACACAGGTCTTAGGATTCTTGATGACAGCATAGCCATTCTTTTCAGTCCCTTCAGTTCTCTTCCAAATCTGGTCCTGTTGGGGGAGCTATGCCCATCCTCAAGTAACTAGATCACAGGGTAAGAAACTCAACTACAAAACATTTCTCTTTTTGCCTCAGTCATGTGAATTCACTCAGCTCACATGAATTTTCTGATGAATTTGCCTCTGCTCACACATCTTTTTCTGATGCCTGGGATACAATCAACTTGTCGGGGCCATAGAAAGAAACACATACCTGTAATCATCACAGTCCTGATGTGGGCCTCACTCAGTTCCTTCAGGACTGGTTTGGTTTCCTTTTTCAGGCGATTCTCCATTATGAGAAGCCCCAGAAATGTGAGCTCTGACTCTACTTTCTCTCTTTGGGTTCAGAAGAAAAGTCAGTATTAAAGCATATCTGTGCAGTCTCAACAGTTGAATTTCTTTCTTTCTTTTTTTCTTTTAATTTCTGAGTTTTATTAGTATAATATTGGCACATGTTTAAAATATCAGAAAGAACCTGAGAGCTTATAATGAAAACAAATAGTCTTGGTCTCCACATCACCACCTTCCTCTCCTTCCCAGAGGCACCCACTTCTCAATCCTAAAGCTGCTTTTTCCAAAGCAAGAGTTCAATGTACTCAATTCTAATATGAAGGTAGTAGATTATTTAATACAAGTGGGGGTGAGTAGAGGAATGAGGGATTGGGAAGAGAGGAGGAATAGAAGAATGGGGGGTCATGGAATGGGGGCTATGGTGTATGACACACGTCTTGGAAGTGGGACACAATTACAAGCGGGACTTTACCTAACAACCGCAATCAGTGTAACCTAATTCTTTGTACCCTCAATGAATCCCAAACAAACAAAAAAAGCTGCTTTCCCCGGTTTTCAACTCCATTTTTTGTAAACAATGTGCTTCTCTTCCAGGTCTTTTGTTAGTTTTTAAGTACCATGTTAATCATATATATGTTAATTTCCAAAAGTTTTCTCCCTCTTTTTTTTACTTTGCAATAATTCCACTTCATTTGATGTTTGTCAAGTATATCCTGCATCCAAGACATGATAATAATAGTTGAATATGGGATCATTCCTCCTAGCTGCCATCTGTCATCTCCAGGAAATATATGGTGTCAGTCAGCCAAGGCTCTGAAAAGTTTCCAGAATTTGAAGTTGGAGGCTTAGAGTCTAATTGGGTTGCATTAGTTACATAGATCCTCTCCTTGGAAATGAAGTAGATCTTGGATGGGCTTTCAAAAAGTAAATTTGTGGACCAAAAGGTATTTCTTGATCTTTTAGTGTCCATTTTGTCTGTGCAGATTGTAGGCAGAGATTGGGGGAAGAGAGGTCTAAGGATCCAACTCCTCTGCATAGTCTCAGTTAATCCTCCTTCAGCCTTGAGTTTCACCTCCACCTTCCATGGTACATGACACATCTGAGTCTCTACAGAGAAAGCCAGCTTTCCTATCTCCGTGTCTCTCTGGCTGTCCTTTAGCCTGTAGCCCCTTCTATCCTGCTGATTCAGTTGCCACCAAGTTCATTCTAACAGAACTGTGTCAAAATCTCTGATCTGCATGTATCATTTCTCTAGTTTCCTTTGATATTGTTTATTTGCTAACATATTGGTGGAATTTGGTAGAGAGATGAAGTAAAACATGTGGTCAGTAAGGCTTATTTAAAAGAAAAATCAGAGTTGGATTTCTTAATGAGAAATGAACTTGAACTGAATGGAAACACCATTGAACTTAAATGGAAACCTCTCTGGAATAGAGTATGAAGGGCTACTAAAGTTTGTCCAAAAGTTCATTTACTAAATCATTGCTTTGTTTTAGGCACTTGGTAAATATGCAGATAATTGGATTTGAATCCTGGCTTAGTGATCTCAAAGAATACTACAAAAGAAAACTTAGCTTAATACGGAATTCACTAAACAATCTTCACATCATCTAACTTTACTTTCTATTATAAATCGGATTAATTTTTCCTCATTAACTAAAACCAAAAGGAATATCCAAAGATCTTCTTACCAATTTATTCCAGTTTTCTTATTAGTTTCATAAAATCCTTTATTTTATTTTTAACAGCTCTGCTGAAGTGTAATTGTTATATAAAACTGTACATATGTAATGTATACAATGTGATGGATTTGAACAATATGCATAAACCTGTGAAACCATCGCCATAATCAAGTTGATAAATAGATCCATCACCTCCAAAGGTTTCTTCCTGCTCCTGTTTTCTCGTTTTCTTTTGTTTGTGTGTGTGGTAAGAACACGTCTCTTACTCATATTGCATAACCGAAACTGTGTACCAGTTAAACAACAACTTTCCATTTCCTCCTTCCCCTAACCCTTGGTAGCCATCATTCTTTGCTCCACTTCTACAAGTTTGACTATTTTAGATACCTCATGTAAGTGGGATCATACAGTATTTTTTCTTCTGTGAGTGGCTGACTTCATTTAGCGTATGTCTTCCAAGTTCATCCCATAGTGTTTCATAGCACAGGATTTCCTTCTTTCCAAAGGCTAAATAATATCCCACTGTATGTATATGTCACATTTTTTTATCCATTCATCTACTGATGAGTGTTTAGGTTGTTTCCATGTCTAGGCCATTGTGAACAATGCTTAATGAACAGGAGTGCAGAGACCTGTCTGAGATCCTGATTTCCATTCTCTCAGACATAGACCAGAAGTAGGATTGTGGGATCACTAGATCATACAGTCATTTCATCTTTAATTTTAGAAGAAACTCCATGCTGCTTTTCATAGGAGTTGTACAATTTGACATTCCTAACAATAGTGTACAAAGGTTCCAATTTCTCCATATCCTTGTCAACACTTGGTTTCTTTTGTGTTTTTTTTAAATAGCTATCCTAATAGATATTAGGTGATCTCATTGTGGTTCTGATTTGCATTTCCCCGGTGATTAGAGAAGTTGAGCACCTTCTATATACCTGTTGTTCATTTGTATGCGCCTTCTTTGCAAAAATGTCTGTTCTGGATTTTTGTTCATTTATTATTGGGTTATTTATCTTTTGCTATTGTTGTGTTCCTTATACATTTCAGATATTAATTCCTTGTCAGATATATGGTTTGCAAATATTTTCTCCCATTTTATAGGTTGCTATTTTACTTTGTTGATTACTTTGTTTTCTGTGCAGAAGTATTTCAGTGTAATACCCATATGCAGAAAAAAAAATAAAAATAAAATCAAAGGGAATTAAAGATGTAAACATAAGACCTGAAACCGTGAAACGCCTAGAGGAAAACACAGGTGAAAATCTTCTTGACGTTGATCTTGGCAATGATTTATTGGATCAGAATAGGCAACAAAGCAACAATAGCTAAATGTATTTTGTTTCTATTTTACTGACAACTTTTCTTCTCATTTACTGCTTCAGGCACTTTGATCTCTTATTAATCTACAACATTCCCAGGAAAGCGTGTGTTAAGGTTTTGTACCCTCTCTCCCCATTCCCCGCAATGCTCTTCCTCTGGATATCCAAGCTTTTCTCTCAGATCTTTGTTTGAATGTTGCTTCTTAGAGAACATCTCTGATCACCCCACGAAAAATGGAACTCTGTGTCTTTTTAAAAAATCCTCTTAACCTAATTTATTTTTGCCTCCCCAAGCATTTAAGAACCACTAAAAAGACAACATATTTTATAAATTTATTTTATTATATATTACCCTAATTAAGATATAAGATTCTTCATAAGGGCAAGAATTTTCTTTTATTCCCTTCTAAAAGAATCTTCAGTTCCTTGAGGATCTAACACATAGTTAAAGTTCAATAGAAATTTACTAAACCAATGAAAGGATGAATCTTGATGAAGTATATCTTCTGGTTTTTACAATATCCCTTTTTGAATTTCAAGCCATCTAGGGGGTACAAATATATGAATCAATTGTAGTGAATGAAGTCAGGGCTTTTAGTGGACTCATCAACTGAATAGTGTACCTTGTACCTGGTAGGTAATGTTCATTCCCTCATCCCCTCCAACTCCCCCTTTCTGAGTCTCCAAAGTCTATTGTACTACTCTATATGAACATGTATAACCATTGTTTAGCTTTCACTTTTATGTCAGTATGTGTTTCATTACTAAGATACTTCACTTAGGTTAATGGCCTCCAATTCCATCTAAGTTGCTGCAAAAGACATTATTTCTTTCTTTTTTGTGGCTGAACAGTAATCCATGATATATATCTATCTACCTATCTATATCTATAAAATTATTTACTCATCTGTTGATTCCATATTTTGAAACTATGAATTGTGCTGCAAAAAACATAAGAGTGTGGGTGTCTCTCTGATATCGTGATTTCTTTTCCTTTGAGTAGATCCTAGTAGTGGGATTTCTGGATCAAATGGTAAGTCTACTTTTCATTCTTTGAGGAATCTCAATATTGTTTTCCATAGAAGTTGTATTAATTTACATTCAACAATAGATGTTAGAGTGAACGAAGTGAAAAGGGACTTATTTTTAAGTCAAGAAACTCTTTTACTTCCACTTAATGATTCCATTTTCTTTAGAAGTTTTAAATTTGGAAAACTTTGCTAAATAAAATTTAATTCTAAGAAAGTCAAAATCCTATACCTTTGCCCTCTTTGAAAACAGTGACTAAATTCTCAAAAACATTTTCTGATGTTCCCTGAGATAATCTGGGATGGCTGGAAATCTGGTATATTTCTTATTCTGTTGTATTTATAATAATCTTTATCTCACTAGTGGCTCTTAAGTGAGAATACCACATCGCATTTGTACGTGGTATCAGGGTAAGGGATGCTGCACTTTATAACTAGCTATGTAGATCTTTTTTTTCATACATGACCTTAACATTCATTATCCAAATTTGTGTTTGAAAAATTACAAAATTCTGTGTGTCCTGGCCCTTTACACCTGTTCAAGAACAGCTAATACCTGGAATGTTAAATATGAGAATGTCATTCATATATTACAGACCAAGCTTTGTGATTCTATTTTGAAGATTAAAATGCCATGGCTGAAAGGCTCCTTAGAGATCGTCCAATTCTACATTTATAGATGGAGAAATAGACACAGAGTAAGGATGAAGCAGTGATTACTAATTATCTTAGAGTTGATAGACTGAATTACAAATAATAATGTTCGTTAAACCAAGGATATCCGTATCACCCATTAAGGGGCAAACTGTACATATAAGAGCATCTTTCTATCAGCAATACGAATCAAATATACAACTTATCTATTATTCAGTTTTCCACAGTATTTTTCCACTTTTTTCATAGATAATTTTAAAATTACCTTTAAAAACTGAAGAATATTGAAATAAGAAATAATTTATAGATTATCTTCTAATGAGGACAATTTATCTCCTAATGTAATTAAGAATATTGCATTTCATTTCTTATAAAGAATTCAATTTATACTCATTACCTCCCCCAGAAACGAGGTGTAGTATTGAGTCCTAAAAAAAAAACCCTTGTCTAAAGGATTCTGAAACCTTCCTGAGTGCCTGCCAACCATCTTCCTCTCTCAGTTCCTCTGTCTGTGAGACACCCAGGTCAGTCAGTCATACTGTGCTCACAGGCTGAGGGAGAGCTGTTGTTTCTGGTAGGATGAGAGCTGAGACAGCCCATGAGACAGTGCACGGCAGAGACAACACCCAGTATCTGGGAGTTGCAAGATCTCAACTGCCATTCTTTTCCTGCCACAGACCAGAATTGTCACCTGAGCAAGTCCTCTCAGGTTTCACCTACAATGAATGTCCTTTCTCCAAATCGGGGGACTGGACAAGACTGATTCCCAATATCTTAAACTCTTCCAGATGAGATGCCCACCTGCCCAGGGCTGACTCACTTCATGCGTGCGGAGTCTGCATTCATGCTGACTTCTGAGTTCCTTACCTGGCTAAGCACTCTACTTCTAACAGCTTCCCTATTTTCAAGGCTTTATGGGCAAGGGCAATGACGCGGAAGCCCTGCACTGTGTAATTCTTCATCACCTGTGGGAAACTCTTGGGCACTGTCAGGAGAGAAGGAAGAGATAAGTGTGTGGTCATGTTAAAGGCTGCTCAGCTCCTAAGCAGGACCCCATGATGCACTCTCTACACCTTTCTTACCTTTCACTGCATAAAAGCGCTTTCATAGAAAACTTGTAGCTTCCGCCAAAAACCACAAACAACATCGTCAGTGTGTTCCCATAACTTCTATGTGAATGATGCCAAAGATATGCTGGTCACCAACTGCACTATGGACTTATTGCTTGTGTCCTTCCAAGATTCATGTGCTGGAGCCTAACTCCTAATATGATAGTATTTGAACATGGGACACTTTGGGGAGATAATTAGGTCATGAGGATGGAGCACCCATGAATAGGATTAAAACACTAAGAGAGATAATCTCTCCACTGTGTGAGGATACAGCATGGTGGCCTGAAAACCTGAAAACTCTCACAAGAATGGGACTGGCCAACATCTTGATCTTGGACTTTCTAGCCTCTAGAACTATGAGTAATCAAGTTTGGTTATTTAAACCATGCAGTTTATGGTATTAATATGTATTTTTAATAATAGCCCAAGCTGACTAGAACAAAGTGAGTGTCAAATACACAGATTGGGTTCAGTAAGGACAGATTTCAGGACAACATGTACTTAGATAAAATGAGAGAAACAGCTGGTCTTCTACATCAGGGCTCGACAAAGTGTGGTGCACAGGCCAAATCTGGCCCAGTGCTTGCTTCTTTACATAATTTTTTATTACAGCAGTCATGCCTACTTGTTTATTATCCATGGCTGCTTTAGGGCATCACCGTCTGAGTGATGCCAGTGAGGCCAGGGCAGCCTGAAATGAGTACTAGCCAGCTCTTATAGAAAAGTTTGCCAGTGGGTGGCACCTGTGGCTCAAAGGGGTAGGGTGCTGGCCCCATATGCCAGAGGTGGTGGGTTCAAACCCAGCCCTGGCCAAAAACTGCAAAAGAAAAAAAAAAAATCATGAAAAGTTTGCCAACCCCTACTTTAGCTGACAGATGACATAATGCTGACATTTGTATATTTCTGCATGGTAATCATAATTAAGTTCATATATTTATAAAATCTTCATGGCTGATAATGTGCCCAGAGAGGTTTTAGAAAGAAGCTCAGCACAATGGGAAGTGTGGTGGTTTAGTGGCAAACCAAGTAAGTCCCAGTCTCTGCTTTGCTCCAGCCATCTCTCTGACCTTGGCCATGTTCAGTCTTTCCTCTGTACTCCAGTTTATCATGGATAAAATCAGAAGACTGCAGAGCTCCATGTTCTCATTTGTCTCAGACTTTCCAAAATTAATCAATACTCATAAAGGTGGGGATCAATTTCAAGAAAGCTCCTAGCTGTCCATTTCTTAAATATGGGAGTGGGGGTGAGGGGGAAATTATTGAATATGGAATTAGCATATGTGAAAGGTTGGAGTTTGGGACAACAGGAAGAATTGAAAGAGCTGCAAAAAATATATATATAGAGAGAGAGAGAGCGTGCGCAAGGGAGAGGCTCAAACCCTTGCTGATAGAGCAGGGTCATTAGATACCAGTTTAAATGTCAAAAGATGCTCACTTGTGTCCATACAGATGAAACAAAACAAAGCACAGTCTATGCTGTAATCAGTGAAGAACGGAGTTAATGAAAGCTAAGAGCAAGAGCAAAGTCAGAAGGAAAGGGGGCACTTGTAAGGTTAAAAAAAAAAAGACTCCAAATAGAGAGAAGTTAAAACAATTATTTGCAAAATCTAGAATTCTGTGCAAAAGTTGATGGCTATCAGCAATCATAAGGAAAATATAAATGACAATCAGAAGAGAAAAGACCGATTTTTTCCAAATGAACTCATTTGAATGCAACAATATTCTTATAAATCTGGCTGCTGCTTAGAGAGTGCATATGTTTATAAGACTTAGAAAACAATACAAATCAACTCAAAATCTGGCCTGGAAAGATAAAATTGCTGCAAAAATGACAAATTCCCTAGCTCTAATACGATCTAATTTACTTTAATCACTTTTACTTCTAAGAGATTTATCGTTCCTATATTCTCCTTGCATTCATCTGTCAGAACCCCAATCAGTGGAGCCAGCCCCCTTGGAAGTGAAGGAACAACTCAGTCTACAGAATTTATCTCCAGTCCAGATCCCTCCCATTGTTCCCCTCTGAATATTTGCACTCTCCCTAGTTCTCTGACCCCTGAGCAGCTGTCTGTTCTGGCTTCACATCACGAACTGTACTCTTTTGATTAGACCATAGCCAAATATTGATTGTGCACCTCCCTGCCTTGAAATGATCACTCCCGCATCGTAAATTCTCCTGGGCCCACCTTCCACCTATGCAGACCATGACCAACTTCACATTCATTGATTGTGCACTGTTACATGTTGGTTTCCTCTAAGTGTTTGGTCTTTTAAAACATTTTACTTGTTGAAAGAGAAAAGTGACAATGCATACCTGTTTCGAACCTACAAAACCTGGCCACCATCTCCGGGGCACCCTTCATGTAGACGTGGACGTGGTCCTGCCCGGCTAGCTGAGCAATCACGGACATCCTCTGCAGTCCCGAGGAAAAGGGGAACTGGCGCAAGATGGTGATGGCGTCCACAGGGCTCTACAGGTGCATGAGCAGAAGGGAGACTAAAAAGCTGTTCGGTGCTATTGAGCAGATACAGACCAACAAACAGGGCTGGCTCTGTAGTGAACTCAGCAACATCATGAAGTAGTGTATCTGTCACAATCCTGATATTTTCCTGGCTTGCTTAAGGCACCTCCCTCAACAAGTTGTCTGGTCTTCAAGACCCTTACCCTCAGCTACCTGGAGGAAACCTAATCACCTTCCAGGCCAAGCTCACAGGTGGCCTCCCTTTGTGGTGCTTCTTTGCCCCAGAAATTGTGTTCATTCCCACCTCTGGACTCCCAGATCTCTTTCTTAAGCCCTTCCTAGAGCATTTAGCGTACTATCTTGCACTTATGTGTACAAATACTGACCTTTCTACCAGTCTATGTGCTCCTCCAGCACAGAGCCCCACGTGTCTAGTTTGGAAACTCCTTTATCTGCCAGCACCTAGCACAATGCTCTCCCATACACAGGTACTCCGGGAGTGTTTGTTGAATACACCTAATGGGTGAATTCAGGAATGAAGGAATGAGCTAACCAACTACGGAAGCTGTTAGGATAAGACACAACCATAGGAATATAAACATATGCCAAAGTCAGAAAGTTTCACCCATTTTAAATGGGAAAGAGATGTACGATGTAAAGAAGCAAATCATACCTGGCTGGCGTTTGGTCCTGGTTTTATTATGTTTGAACCAGACACCCCAAATTTGCAGGAGTCTACACTGCAAGCTTCCATTTTCTGTTATAAAATGAAAACATTTGTAAGATTCTTTGGAGAAAAAGATAAAATGGAAGTATCTCATTTATATAACACTTTAATCTTTTCAAAACCCTTTTCACATATTTTCTCTTCCAGGCTGACTATTTTCATATGGTCACTGTCAAATTTCTGTTGTCTTGAATCATATTAAGAATCTTATTGTAGAATGTTAAACAGCCAAAAATAGCATGAATACATTTGGAGAAGTAATTGACGGAAGAAGTGCTAGCTACAGGTCAATGGATCTTCCTTAAAGGGTTCATCTAGTAACTGGAGGAGGGATCATGTGGAGATCTACTCTCCACTATTGTTGGGAACTCTGGCTTGCAGACGAGATGGTATTGGGTGCTGAGATAAACCTGAGACTCCTTCTTTACCCTGTATCTGCACTACCAGCCTAAGTTAGTTAACTAGAGAGTTAATCCATGTATGTTAGCTGCTAGCAAATTAGAAAGCATGTTTAAAAATGATTTGTATTCTTCGGATGTTGCAACAGTAGAAATTAATCTATTGAGAAAATCAATATTAACCAACATTCAAATATGGGAAAAACAGTCATATATGTAAATAGTAGGATCAGAAAATAGATGACAGCATCTAGTCACTTGCTTGTCTAACCTTGAGGACTACGCTTCATTTATCCAGATCACAGTTCCTTCTGAAAATATTCTGACATCCTTTCGAAAACTGAAATGCCTAAAAATCTAAAGGGATGTTTTCCTCCACTTATGTTTAGTGGAAGTTTCCTTCCTACTAAAAGATATTTAACTCCAGTCTAGACTGCTGCTGACCCAGCTTTAAATTTCGTGACTAATGTTGCATTTTTATGCTTTCTTGGGAACAGATACAACTACTCTTACAGACAGTCTTATAGAATTAATACTAAAGATTTATGTTCCCAAACAGACCCCAACTTGAATGTTATTTGTAAAAGAGAGATCAGACCTTCTCCGTTGGAGATGGTGACATAGTTAGGACAAGGTCCAGAGTAAATTATTACATGACCCTGTGCAACTCAGCATTGTGCTCGTTCCAATGATGCTGGCGGTAAGGACAGGGCTCATTGCAAGTATACTGATTCCTCTACATTAAGATCCAGAAAACAAAAGCAAAACAAACAAAAAGATCCAGAAAACTGGTTACGGTGTATGAAAAATTTTTCCACAGAAAATGCTCTCATTTTAACTTACTGATATCAGAAATTTCCCTTTGTAGCAGGTATTGCTTTTATTGATTTGGCCCAAGAAAGCTACAGTGCTAATATTTTCCTATTATACACATACATCTTTATACACGTATTAGCCTCTCCACGAGGTAGTTACTTCATTTCCCTGAAATCATTTCTTTCCATTACATGACAACTATGTTTAACTGCTGCTGTCCTACATTTTATGTGTCATTCTAAGTAACTTAGAACATTCTTTGGAGGGCAGCAGGATGTCCTAGTTAGTTACTGAATACCCTCTAGTTGTTTGACTTTTCACAGTTGGCAAACTCATTTGAGTTCCTTGTCTCAATGTTCACCACAGGTGCACAAATGAGGTGTTATTAAACACCTCTAAAGAACAGATGAGGTCACAGACCCGGTCTTGGTGCTGGTTCGTGATCACACAGCTACAGAGTGGTGGATTGCCGCCGAGGTCTTCTACTGTGGCACAATGACCTCCAGGATGCTTCGTCATTCACACTCCGCTTGGAAAACTTGGCTAGTTGGAATGAGGGTCCCCTAATTTAGTGTCTAGACTTATGCTGTACAATATAGCAGCTACCAGCCACTTGTGGCTGCTTAAATTTAGATCATTTAAAATTAAATAAAATTTAAAATTTAGTTTCTCTGTTGCATAGCTAAGTTTCAAGTCCTTAGAGCCTTATAGAACTAGTGGCCATATCGATTAGCATTGCTTAGAGGATCATTTATCTAAGAGTGTTTTAGAGACTATTGGTTTCCTTGAAGAACAAGTCATCTTATGGCCTGTCAGTAAAGGTTTTTCAGGTTCATAGGTTTGGTAGATACTGAATATCATATTCTCTCCTCGAACATTCACAAAGCACCACAATATATTAACGAAATCTTGCAGTTGAGATGTCAATTGAACTTTGTTTAAAGAGCAGTTCTCAAATTGATTTGATCATGGGACCTTATTTCCTATGGCGCTCATTAGCAATGTTCCTTAGAAAAGAGGATGGTGTCAAACCTTCACTCATATATTATCATGAATCTTCTCTGGGTTAGAAAAAGCTTCAGCGCTCCCGGTAAGGATTCCTTCAAATTCTACTGATTTGATTAAACAAACTGTCACCTTACCCAGGCAGTGCCCTCAAACATTTTGAGGTCCAGAGGGTCTCCCTGGATGGTCCCATCCAGAAGGATCAGAGAGTGGCAGCTGGCCATGGCTGCACATAGTGGGCCCCAGGGCAAAGCCTTGCCTGAGGCAAAGCTGTGGACTTCCTGGAAGCTGGCAGAGAACACAGTAAGTTAGAGTCTTCAACAAAATCATTTTGCACACTCTAACCCTTAAATCTTACGAAGGTAGAATTCCAGGCACCTAAGCCCTATGCTCAAAACCTGTCCACAGCTCTGTGTGCTGCATATATTCAAGTGCAAACTCCTTAGCCTGGGATTCCATCTGGGTCCTATCTTTCATATCTACTTTAGCTGACAGCTCCTACTACTGCTAATGTCCTCTATGCCCCAGACTCTGGAGCCTGAGTAAACATCTTGCTATTTCTCTACTCGCCCAGGGACTTCCCTGCCCTCCAGCACCTGCTTACTTGATTTCTTTACTTGGTTTCTTTATTTTTTTAACCAGAGTATTCTGCCTGCAGAGTGATCCTTATAGATCTCTTCTTTGAGTTAGACATGAATTCCCTTCTCAGCAGAGTTTGCCACTGACCAATCAATAATATAATTTCAGAGGGCATAGATACAATGGCAAGGACTTATGTCATGTTATTACCTGAAGTCAGCCCACCTAATGAGAATGTTTCAGAAAGGTGGTGAGCAGGAAGCTCAGGGCTAAGCTTCAAAAAGGGATACACCTCAGGCAAGAAGTCCTAGGCTAATTAGGTGCAGGGACAGCAGAGATGCCTTCCTGGTGGCTCCAGGCAAACTAAAGAATGGGTAGACTTGGAAGCATTTCTCACTATTCAGCCCTTTGGAGTCTGCCCCTGTTTCCTAAAACTACCTGGATATCCCACCTCAAAAAGTCCGATTTCCTCTTTTAGTACAGACTGGCATGGTTTAGTTTCCTCTTCTTCTGCCTTACAACTGAATAGTGATTGTGTCTAGTTGTTTCCACTACCCCCCAAAAATCTTCTAAGGGCTAGAGGTAAGAAAGCAAGATAGAGGGGTGGAAACCAAAGGCATCTTTGTCACCTTTCACTTCTCTGGCCAACGGGGCCCTGCTATTTAGACAAAGCCTGGATGGGACATCTGAGCATCCAAGAAGCAGAGACACCCGAGGAAGTGAGAGCCCAGCCCAGGGGATCTCCTGCAATATCACACTGCCAGTCTGTTGCTGCCCTGTTTCTGGGCTGCCCCTGGGTGCTGTCATAGTTATGCCGAGTCTCTTCATACCTCCTTCTCTGAATGACAGCGGGTCTCAGCCTATGGAGGAGCCAAACTGGGGTACCCAGAGATTAAAAGCAGAGGCCATCACCAGTCTGAGAAGGCAGGTCTTAATCCTATAGAAAAGGAGCCAGGAGGTGGGAGAGGCTGGGCCCAGGGGCTCTCCCTCTTTTGCTCTGTTCTGGCGTGGGCATCCATGTGACTGTCTTCTCCTCTTCCTGGTCTCCACTATTGGCCCACGTCTGTGAAATTTCTAGCCACACATCCTTCCAAACTTATCTCAAGTGCCATCTTCTTCAGTGGCTTTCCTTAATCAATTTATTTTAAAATTAACTTCTGTCTTTGCCCACCATGTTATTATATAAAAAATCAGACTGTATATCACATCAACAAATTTTAATTGCTTCTTCTCCATTCTGATATTTCTGCCAATGGTAACCATTTACATGGCCTGTGTTGTACATGAAGGTGGGTGTATTTGCATCTTTTTATCCTACTACTGTGAGCTCCGTGAGGGACGAGATGGAGCACTTCTCTTCCAGATCCCCCACCACACCTGCCTCCACTAGCCACCCAGGAAGTCTTTGTAGTTTTTAATTAAGCATGGTCTTAATTTCACTATCCTTTCCTCTATTTTATGAATTCAGTTCCGTAATTATCCACCTCATTCTGTTCTATTTCTCTTGTGGAGTTTGAAGACCTACTTTCCCTGTCTAATTCCAAACTTAGGATTCATCTCATTAAACAAGTTTAGAATAATTGGGAGCTGGTTCCAGCCAATTATTACATGTATTTTATGTCACATCCATCCTTAACATCTGAAGAATAGATTTGAGTGTCACCAAGGTAACCCCACCAATCACACATTCCATTTAAGAGACTTACCAGTTGTTGGCCGTAGGGACGGTCCCCCAGAGGTCCAGCCCATCTTCAGTGAGTGTGCCAGTCTGAATAAAAATTAGAATCGATATTAGCATAAGATTTAAAACTTGTAATTATATCATGATTAAAAAAAAAACCCAAGCTTCCAAGAAATTATAGTAGAGCTAGTGTTTGAAATTTCTTGTAGGTATAAAAGTTTTAATTGAAGAAGGGTGTCTAAAAGAAATATTAAGCCAGTGATACAATGGTTCAAAGACCATATTGATAATCAGATAATTATAGTTACTAACTATGACAACAAAATGCAAGTGTTTGCTTTGTTTTGGTTTATTTTTTTTTTTTTGAAACAGAGTCTCACTTTGTTGCCCTCAGTAGAGTACTGTGATATCATAGTTAACAACAACCTCAAACCCTTGGACCCAAGTGATCCTTCTGCCTCAGCCTCCTGAGTAGCTGAGTACTTGCTGCAGTGCCTGGCTATTTATTTACTTTTTAGAGATGGGGTCTCACTCTTGTTCAGGCAGGCCTCCAAGAGTTCTAGGATTACAGGCATGAGCCACCACACCCGGTCTTGGTTTGTTTATTCTTATAACTATTACCATTGCTAAATGGAAGAGTTTCAGTGCAGGAACTAGGTTGAGTCTGACTTTTTAGTTGGCACCTGCTGTCTTTCCAAAGCAGAGCTCAGAATTTTTTTCTTTGAAGACTGTTTAGTGCACAGTTTGCCATCTGGTTCACAGTAATTTTCTAAAAATACCGGTGACACAGCAAATGTCCAAATTGATAATGAAATGTTGAGAAAGGGCTTTGGGATGATAGAGAGAAACTAAGTGCTAATAATAAATATTAATTAATGCCCATAAATGGGTTTTATTGTTAGATCCAGAGGAAAATGGTTGGGAGATTTGATTTGCTATATTAAGGGAGAGTATTTGTCAGATAATGCAACAGAAAAAGCAAAATGAAACCGAGAACTATGACAGTACTTTTAATTTCCACATTGCTTCACAGGCGTGCATTAATTATAGACCCTGGTGCCTTGATTCGGTCGGCCAACAGCTTTAGGCCTACTTAACACCAGAGGAAATGGAGTTGGCTGCAGCTGCTTCAGCCCTGCCAGGGTGGAACAGAGCATTACCAAGCAGGGCAGAGTATCCTGTTTCAGTACTGGCATTCGGGTCTCTGACGCTATTTTGTAAGATCATCTCTGTATAAACACTCACTAGTCTAGATTTTGAAATGACATTGTCTTTCATTTTGGCATAATGCTTTACCCATAGTGAGTATAAGACTTTCCCCTTTTACAACCAGGTAAATAGGGACCAGACAGGTTGGAGGCAAAAGGAACAGCCTGAGGTCACAGTAGCTTACAGGTTGCAGAGGCAGAAGAACCAGAATCTAAGAAGCCCTCCACCAGACTGGAAAGTGTTAAGTAAATTCTGCATGGTATGAGGAAAGATGGAGCCCACTCTGGGTTTCTGGGTTAAAGAAATAAGAAATCTTCATTTCATTAATTTATTTGGACTTTACAAAGAAAATCTTGCATGCCTGTGTGAGTTATTTCTTGAACAATGATGACTTTATTAAAAAAGAGGTATTTGCTTCATTTCCCCCTGAATTTTATAAGGGCCCCAAATGTATTTAGCTTCCAAATCTTCTTGAGTTGTTGCATTTCCAAAAGAGTAAGCAACTTAATTCAAACTGAAATGTTTTCCTGATGACTAGATTATGTTTTTAAACATCAATATTTTGAACATGAAAACAGAGATGATACTGCAGCAGAACAGAAATGGGACCGTGTTTTTTGTCTATGGGAAAATGCCCCTTAAACAATAAAAAGAACCATAAATAGAAAAATGAATTATAGTTGAGATTCTAAAGGAAATAAGATAGAAAAAGAAAACCTCTTAGAATAAATATAAGCCCAGGCTTGGACTATATTGAATAAAAAGAAAAACCTTGTCTTAGAGAACATACAACAAACCAACATGAAACAGAAATATATACGGGAACAAACGTAACTCAGAAGCCCACTGGCAGATACCTTCTAAATGAAAAATAACACTAGATGATGAAAATTCAATTAGTTGTGGAGTGGTTTATTTTAACATCATGTTGATAGAGTTTCTTAGAGGTAAAAGCTGAGAAGAAACTTGGAGATAACTGTGGTTCAATCTCCTTATCTTAAAAAATCATAGAAACAAGGCCAGGCATGGTGGCTCATGCCTGTAATCCTAGTACACTGAGAGGTGGAGGTGGGTAGATTGCCTAAGCTCAGGAATTCGAGACCAGCTTGAGCTAGAGCAAGACCCCATCTCTACTAAATAATAGAAAAAACTAGCCAGGCATTGTGGTGGGTGCCTGTAGTCCAGCTACTCAGGAGGTTGAGGCAAGAGGATCTCTTGAGCCCAGGAGTTTGAGGTTTCTGTGAGCTTTGATGCCTTGACACTCTACCCAGGGTGACAGAGTAAGACACTCTCTCTCTCTCTTTCTCTCTCCCTCGATATATATATAGAAACTTAGTACCAAATTTAGAGTTCTCATTTTGCCAATTATCATCTGATAGCTCTTTGCACTGTAACATGTTGTCACGCTCTACAGAGTTTGGCCAAGGGTACCTGAGAGCAGCCCCTCACACAGCCTAGCAGAGGAGGCCATGACAATGCAGGCAAAGAAATTTTGTGCAGAACATAAAGTGAACAGTCTCTGGAAAAACTTAATTTTAGAAACACGCAGATGTAATGAACATATTTTATAAAACTTCCTCTTGTGTTCCAGACACTAGCAAGGCTGCTGGTAAGTAACAGGAATCCCTATTAAGAAACTTCCAGGGATTTCTAACAGGCCCAGAATCTAAAATGAACTTATTGTTAAGTTAATCTTCGACTAGCTGCAATTGAGAACTTTCTTTGCTAAACAAAACACAAAGAGAAAGAGAACTGAGATAAACTAAGAGAGGTGCAACCTGGGGTCCAAGACCGGTGAGGTCCATGCCGGTGTCTCGAGTCTGTCCTCCACTCTGCCTTCTTGCTCTGCTTGTCTAGACCTGCTGGTCTCATTGTTCCCACATGGCCTCCTTCATCATCTCATCTCCCTGTCATCTCTCAGCACTTCCCCCCAGTGGAATAAACAAAACACCTATAAAAATGCCGCTAGTCCTCTTGAAAAACAGGGACACCCATTCTCCTTCAAGATAGACCTCACTCCTTAGCTTGGCATGGGGGCTCCCTTTCTTCAGCTGTATCTCTACCAAGCAGCCCACATTCTAGCCAAACCCCGCATCCTCTTCTCCCCCTAGCCAGGCTGGCCTCTCACACCCTGAGTGTCCGAACTGCTTGCCTCTGAGCCTGGGGCTGACTGTGTCTGACAACCAGGACTCCGGCTTAGAGGTGATGTCCCATGTGTGGCAGGCAACTGTGCCCCATGCTCTGCCCACTCCCCTGTGAAGCACATCCCACGGCGTGATCGTCATCAACATGCCAGTTTTCACTGCTTCTTCAGTTAGATCGTGGGCTTCTCAAGAGCTAGGAGCTTCTCCTAAGTGGGACTCTCTACCAGCACTGTGAAGAGCACTGCCAATGTGGGTTAACCAAAAAATGGCAAAAGCCTTGGTCAGTTATTCAAACACAAATGGACTAAGACAGGGGCCATGGCAGGCCCTCTGCATTACACGCTGAGGGCAGGATCTGAACGGCAGGAGCCTGATACTGCAGTCTCTCCAGGTCCCATAGGAGAACCCCAGGGGAGGGGGTCTCTGGACCTGCCCCACAGAGGCAGCTCTCCCCATCTACACTCCTCTTCTCCCACCTTCTCAGTCCCTATGAAGAGATAACCTAGCTTGGAATCTTGATCCCTGGGAGTGCAATGGGGAAAGGAGTGAACAGTGACCCATGAGTGGCACACATGGGTCTGTTCACTCCTTTCCCTTCCTTAGGAAAAGCAGAGGAGGAGGAAGGAAAACATCCACTTATGCTCTGTACAAAGGAACTCAGGGAAGAGAAATGTTCTTCGCATTTTTTGCCTGAACAAACTAGTCAATCATAGAAGTTAATGTAGTGATAAGTTGTTTGAAAATAGAATAGTCAAAAAAACATTAATTTTGCAGGAAAAAAATCCAGTATGTGATGGCTAAGCTGCTGTTTTAGGAGTCAGCAAAGCAGGTTTGTGACCTTACACTGCTCACTGTGAGAACCTTTCTAGCTTCAGTGTTCCCATCTGTAAAATGGAAGCACTGGACTAGGTATTCTCGGAGGCCCCTCCCCACCTCTACTGGGCCTTGAAATCATTCACCTTCAACCTGGAAAGTTGGGATCTTACTTTGTCAAAGCACACGAGGTTTATCTGCCCGCACATATTAATTCTCTGTGGAGAGATACAGAAGATTTCCTTTTTCTTCAGCCTCTTCTGGGCATACACGATGCCTATGGTCAGGGCAGCCGGCAGCACGGGAGGGACGGTCACGGTGAGGAGGATCAGGGCCATGGTTGCAGTATCTCTCAGAGGCACCTGGGGCAAGGAGGGACATATGCATGGATCAGTCGAACAGAGCAGGTTGGCACCCCTCCTGGCACATTCCTCCTGCAACACCATAGGAGCCATAGAGACCCAACTCAGAATACTCAGAGTCGGCTCCTTACTGGGGCTGAATATTCTCGTCTGTGCCTATGCAATAAACACATTGACTCCCACTGCAGGACAAAGGAGACCTTTGAACCCTGCTCCAAATCCACCCTGCCCTTTTCTGACTGTTTCTCTCCACTTGGCATCCCTTCTGCCCAAGCACCTGTTATTTCTCTGCTCCTTAGACATCCAGGCACTGTCTGGCCTCCCACGGCATGACTAGCCCTGGGTTACAAACTCAGCAGCATGACCATTGGTTTATAAATCTCTCTTCCCTACTATCCTACAAACTTCTTGGGGCAACAGCTGTGGCCCAGTCATCTTTGAATCCATCTTACTCATCTCTAAATAGGTACAGAGCCTAGAACAGGATCTGGAGCAGAGGAGGGGCTCAGTACTCCGAGTGAATGAATGGTGACCTGATAGAAAGTAGGACCAAGATTCTGCAGAGACCTCACCATACATTTTCAGCTATAGGAAGCCAGCTAACTGTTAGGCTAGGCGCATTAGTTAATTACTCCTCACAGCCCTATGAAGTAAACACTGTTACTCTGTTCATTTAACAAGTGAGGAAACAGAAGCTTAAAAAATTTAAGTAACTTCCCCAAGACTACATAATAGTGAGATGATGAGGATCTGAACCCTAGTCTGTCTGGCTCTCCAGTGCAAACACATGGCCAGTCTGTTATATTTTCCAGTCAAATCTCCCAGAGTCAGGATCCCTGGCAGATCTACAGAGGGGTCTCATTGAGCTAAGGTCAGAGCCAAGATAAAATCACAGCATTGCTTTGTCTCTCTCATGGTCTAGGTCAGTGGTTCTCAACCTTCCTAATGCCGCAATGTATTTTCATTGTTAAAAAGGGGTCGTGACCCACAGGTTGAGAATTGCTAGTCTAGATATTAATGACTCTACCTTCTACAATCCAGCCTATGTTTTTGCGAAATTAACCAACATTTTAGCCATAAATGATGTCCTCTTTTGAGTACTGGGTACATAGAATTCAAACTCAATAACAGTGGCCCCTGGGCACATCTTTTACCCAATCTCAGTTTATCACAAAATCCATCGTTCCCTGCTTTCTCCAACCACAGACATAGAGGTGTTTTTACCCTGCAGACTTAGCCTTGTCTAATCGCAAACCAGCGCAAACTGAGGCAGTCAACAGTCATAAGATGGCATCTGGGATTAGTCAGTTGCTTAAGTGTATAATGGATATTGAGTTCTTCTAGGAAAACTTCATTCCTAATCACTACTAGGGTTTCCATGAACCTGGCAAACTTCCTCACCTTCTGGTTTCATCCTTCTCCTGACAAAATGTGCTGGCTTCTTCTGCCCTCCCTGGACCTAGAAATGCTCCCTGATGGCTCATCTCAGATTGAAATAAATATTCAGAGGTTAAGTTTTATCATGAACATTGCCTGGAAATTCTTATACCTATGCCTTTGCCTACCAGTATTCCCCCTACAAATGCACATGGATGCCACCAGTCTGGAAATTATAGAGAATGCATGGTTCACAACAGAATCAGACTCTCAAGACTCAAAAGGACCTCAGAAGTCATTAGTGACAACTCATCCCTCCCCAGCCAATGCAGCTATGAAGCAAGGCATCCAAATGACACCTGTCACTTGTAGCTTAAGAGGAAGAGGGAATCACATGCAATAACATTTCAGGCCCTATGCAGAACACCTGGGCAACCTACTGATTGCACTGTGCTTTAGTATTACCTGGGGGTAAAGTAGACAGACACAACATTCAAGACCCCTTCTACTCCCACCTTGCTACACTTATAATTGCTTGCTGGTTCCAGATCCTTGTGCCTTTCTTTCTTTGGATTTTGCTCAGTCAAATTAGCATGATCTTCCTGCTTTCTGATCTCATTGACTAAATTTTCCTCATCCTGTCATGGTTAAGAAACATGTATTTTCTCTAAGCCTATTTGGGTTTGGGGATCACAGATGCCACACTAGCAGAATGTGGCTCCCATTAGATACATTGCCACTCCTATTCAAGTGGTGAAAACAGCCAGTTGAACCCTGTAACTTTTCACAATTGCACTATCACAACTGGGTTGCCACTAACTACACGGGGCTATTTAAACTTAAACTAATTACAATTAAATAAAATTGAAAATTCACTTCTTTTTTTAGAAACTTGTCTTACTTTGTCACCCTCAGTAGAGTGCTGTGGTGTCATAGCTCACAGCAACCTCAAACTCTTCAGCTCAAGTAATCCTCTAATCCTCCCAAGTAGCTGGGAGTACAGGTGCCCACCACAATGGCCACCTATTTTTAGAGATGGGGTCTTGCTCTTGATCAGGCTGGTCTTGAACTCCTGAGCTCAAGCAATCTGCCTGCCTTGGCCTTCCAGAGTGCTAGGATTACAAGTATAATCCATCACACTCAGCCAAAAATTTGTTTCTTTAGTCACATTAGCCACATTCAAGTGCTCAAAGAAAGCATATGTGATTGTTACTATATTGGAATTATAGATACAGACTATTCCTATTCTTGTAGACAACATTGTTACTTAGAATGACAGGATCAACAGGTAACCTTAGCCAATCCTCTTGAGTTAGGTCAATCTCTCTGAGAAAGCTATACTATTGTAAAGCCTTACTCCCAGTACTTACTTCATGGTACATATATACCCCTAGGGCATAGAAAAAGCCTGCAACACCAAGGCAGGCCAGGAACACCATGAATTTGAAGGCATCACTGTATAGTTTGAAGTTCAGAGGCCGGGGGTAGAGGATTGATCTCACCAAGTCTCCTTTGGCTGTATTGTAACCTATATAAAGATGATTACAGGTGAAGCAAGTTCTTTTAATATACGTTCTCTCAAAACCAAAGTGATTTGGATTGAACAGAGGATCAGATAAGTGGGTGATGGGGGTGAAAACAGCATTTCTTTAACCTAACAATTCATTCACATTCATTGTTGCTACAAATCACCAGGAGCAGTCAATAGCTCTCACTTAGCCCTGTTTAATTTCTCTTGCTCTGGGAGTCAGTGCCTCAGAGGCTCACAGTACAACTCTTCATTCACCCATGGAGTTGAAGACTATAGACCAGAAGAATGTGGAGACCAAGAAAATGAGATGCTGACAGAGGGATTTTTAAAGCTCAAATATATCTTGAAAAATAATTAAACATTAGGAGAAAAGAAAAGCACAAAGAAAGTATTTCCTCAAAAATATATATGTGTAGGATTTTGACAGTGTCATTCTTGTGGTTAAAAAACCTTTCAGGGTCCCCACTTTCTTAAAATAGAGTTCAGATTTCTAGGCATAGCATTCAAGGTCCCCTTCAACCTGATCTACTCCTATTTTACTGAATTGATCTCTTAACAGCCCATTCATCCCAGAAGGCCCCTATACATTCCTTCATTTGTGTTTTGTAGATTCGAATTAGCATGTCCTTCCTGCTCTAATATGATTAGGTAAGCACTCCCCATCTGATCAAGTTTGGCTCAAAAGGTCATCTCATCAAGGGTTTCCAGAACTCTCTCCCATACTTCTTATATAAAGTAATTTCTCTTGCTCTTTAAAGTCCCTGAAATACTTGGTGATATGGCGGCATTGATTACCACTCTCTATTTTAATTAACTGTAAATTCATCTGTCTCTTGCCCAAACCATAAAAGATATATCTCACAAATCTTTTGCTTTAGCATTTGCATAGCACATAGTAGATACTCCTTAATATCTAAATTAAAATGTTTGACTACTACTCTACTCTAGATACGAGTCCATATTATGAGTATAAAATGTGTCTTATCCCCACTACGTGTTGGACAAATAAGGCTTTGCTACCTGTGAATTTAATGAATATTTAGATGGTTTCCATGCTAACCATTAGCTTCTATTTAAGGCTAATGTTTGAATTGTTTGACCTGGATAACTTCTGGCATAGTGTTCTCTATTGGAGCAATGCTGTCTTTGTAACAGAGAGATACTCTAATACCTACTAAGTAGTTCAAACATTTTAAAATTTTGATTTTTTTATTTTTAAAAATCAGCTAAAACAATTAAATCATAGACCCACTGAAGCATATCAAAGTGCAATGTGTGTTTTGCATCTGTGAATATATAGAGTGGCAGAAACTCAGGTTAAGAATGAATACCAGGGAGGGAGAGGGGAGGGGAGAATGGGTGGAGGGAGGGAGATTGGAGGGATCACTTCTGAGGTTTATCTTTCAAGGGTACAAGTGAATCTTTCTAAGAGTAGAATGTGAACGTTTTAACATAATAACTAAGAAAATGACGTGAAGGCTATGTTAACCAGTTTGATGGAAGTATTTCGGATTGTGTGTGAAAACCCCACACTGTACCCCAGAAGTGCATTAATGAACATAGTCATCATTCAGTAAAAAAAAAAAAAAAAAAGAATGAATACCAAAGCTGGGACCAGGTCACGGAAGAACTTGATTGTGTAATGTCATGTGGAAGATTGGGACATAGGAAGTATTTGTAGAATTATTAGTATTTGATGCATCCTTCAGTACAATGAAAAGTGAGGAGTTAAAAATGATATTAAGAGCCTAACTACATGGTGATCCTGTTAACAGAGAAATACAGGAGGATGAGTTTCATTTTTTATTTTTTTTTTTAGTTTACTTTTAGATGCACTGACCTTGAATTGTATCTGTAGGGCACCTGGTGGAGGTGTCCAGCCAGGAGTTGGAAATACAGCCTAGCAAGAAACTCTTTGACAGGAAAAAGTCCTTTCCTCATAGTCATAGTTGAAATTGTTTGTTTGATTATCACTCAGAAAGTGCAGAAGGAAAAGAAGTGTATGGTCACAAGCTAAAAGAAGAGCAGAGTTTTCCCTCTGAGGAATTTTACTTCATCCACATGTAGCCTTCATCACATGCAGTGGTTTTAATAATAAATGATTAAGTTAAAAATGGTGACAATTAAGGGTCTTATTGGGAAAAAAAAGAATGACTATTATTACCAAAATTGGCAAACTCCATAATTCTAAATAAAATTTCCCTAATTTAACTTTCCCCACTTCCAAGCATGAACTAAATTTGCAAAAGTGGAATCCACTAACCTGTTTGCAAAACGATTGCTCTTATAGGTCCCTGCCCAGAGGGCTTGACCTGGATAACTTCTGTTCCGCAGAAAAGGACATGTTTCCGATAATCTTCCAAGCTGTGAGATTTCCAAGGCATTGTGTTCTCCATTTGGGGCAATGGTGTCTTTGTGACAGGTATACTCTCTCCTAAAGAAGATTGCATTTTGTTGATTCTATGTAAACTCAGGTAGTTGTTCAGAACTGGTACTTGGTAGCTTTAAGGAATTATATAAACCACAACTAATCCAGTTTTAATGCCCTTCTTGTAAGTCCATTCCTATTCTTAGGTATGCTGGTGGTACAAGCAATGCAGACTTAATTCTATTTCAAATATTTTTATGAGGTATACCTATTTTTCCTATATTTGGCCTGCAAGGCTTGTTGTCATAATTTAAAAAGCAACCTATTATAGCTGAGTGGTCACTTAATCATTTGCCTGGGTGTTCACTAAGCTCAGCACTGTTCTAGGCAAAGAAGGAGCTACCGAGCACATGAATAGTAATGACAATATATTTGCTTTCATTCTCTCATATATTCACTTTTCCACTTATTCAGTCATTCATTCAATTGACCTGGATAACTTCAGGATATACGTAAAAATACGTATATTTTTAAGTGCTTCTTCTGTGCCACCAGCTGTGCTCAGTGTTGGGAATATAATGACGGACAAGAGGGACAGTGAGCTCAGAGAGCAAGGCTGGAAGATTGTAGCCATTCCATGTAGTTTCCAAATATAACCTATCAAAGTCCCCTTTTCATTACTTCATTCTTTTGCTCAAAAATGCTTAGGCTTTTCCATTGCCATTACTGAATAAAACCCAAACTCTTTCGCTAGATTGCCAAAGCCTACACACAATTCAAGCCTGTTATTCCCCTACACAGGCTCCAGCTCAACTGGGAGACTTGCATTTCCTTTTATTCACTCCCATTCTTTGCAAGAATCAATCTTTTCCCTTTCCCTGATGGCTGTAAGACAGGATATTTAAGGTACAAAGAAATTAGCTCAGAGTTCAAGAAGGATAAATTTCAGAGACAAAAATGTTAATAACACTTTCTGGCTTCCAGATTTAAAGAGCACTAGTATTAAGTTAAAATTCAATCTGTCTTTTACTAAATGTTCAATTAGCAAGATAACGTGTCATCCTTCCAATATGAAAGTAGTATTATATTGATCATAATTGTACAAATTTAGGTCTCATCTCTCTTCCTAGGTAATAACTGAGGGCAAGGACTTTGACATACATGACTTTTTATATTCCTCATTTTCTCAGGTAATTTGTAATAACTTTAAAATATATAGGTTTGTTGAATGCATAGATGAATTAAATCAAAATAATTACCCAGGTTTTTCTATGATTGTTTTTTTTTTAAAACTAGATTCCTGCTATGATGTATTCTTTTACATCCTAAAATATAGGAAACTATAAAATTTTTATTAGTGGTCTTGTATATTCTTCAGAAAATTCCTTTAGTCAAGCAGTTGTCCTGCCACCATTTTATTTAAAACAATATTACATTCTTCCATTGTGTGACTTTTTCAATTTCATTCTAAACAGCTTTGTAAGAGAGAATTTTTTAACTAATCTCCAAATCATTGTACCACATTGTTTTAAGAAAATCCTTTGTGAAAGGCAACTACTATACATAACTTCAAATGTTTTTCTGCTTTTGGATCACAAGATTTTAATGCACAATATATGCTTGGGCTGATATTACAAACAGTTTCCCACACAATGAAATTGGAGACAGACAGGTATTGCTCAGTCATAGAGAAGTTATTTGGAAAGAGTATGTTCCTGAGACAACACTCAAATCAGATAACTTTACAGAGATGATTTTCAAGTCTCTTACATGTTAATAAGAAGTCTCATGCATCAGCCTTTCTTGGGAGCCCAAGAAAGGATGGTTTTGCTTATAAAAGATTTGATGTCTAAGAAGGGTGGAGAGGGTTTTAGAAGGCAGTGTCATCACCCCAGTTGGCTCCCTGTGCTGTAATGGAGATTCTCTCCCTTGTCCCCAAGAAGCCAGATGCTTCTGCATGGTAACAGTATTTGAAATGTCATGTCTTTGTTTATTAACGTTTCTGGGACCATTAAACTATAAACAATTTGAGAGCAGGGACCATTTCTCATTTATCTTGGTGACTCTAGCATATAACACAGTCCCTGGTGCATACAAAGTAGGCGTTTCTGAACTTTTGCTGAATAAATGCATTAATGAATGAGAGAGAAAGGGAGATGGGCCATGAAAGAAATAGAGGAAGGAAAGAAAAAAGGAAGAGGGGGAAAAAAATTCGACCTATCAAATGATTATAAGCCTATCTGACAGGAGGGCCATGTGAACTAACCACTTAAGTTAGGAAAATCTCTGCATGTCTGACTCAGCTCACTGCATACTTCCCACAGATACAAATGAATCAGGCATGTAATGAGTATGGGGAGAGGAAGGGGATTGGGGCAGAGTGCGTGCCTGTTGCCCCAATATTACCCCTAAGAGAATGAGGAACTAGTTATAACCATAAGCTGTGGGGACAAAATGCCTGGGTTTAAATGTTTTCTCTCTTCATATGTGTAGAACTTAGAACTATTGAAAATTTATATCATGTATATACTTTCATGTTTTCTGTCTCCTTCACTAGAATACAAGCTCTATGAAAACAGAAATCTGTCTTGTTCATATACAAAACAATTCAGATCTTAGCTTCTCCCCTGTGTGTGACCTTGCAGTGGTTCTCAACCTTCCTAATGCTGCCTGCCTTAATACAGTTCCTGTGGGTCGTGACCCACAGGTTGAGAACTGCTGCCTTAGGCAAGTTACTTACCCTACCTTTTCTGAGCCTCAGACCTCTTCATCTTAATGGAGTTGCAGATCAAATGAAACAGCATATATAAAACATTTAGCACAGTGCCTAATACAGACAAAAACTAAGAAAAATGAGCTATTTTGCCAAGAGAAGTTTTCAAAATATTAATAGATCCCCACCCCACCCCTGGAGTATTCCCTTTTGCCTCTTGACTCCTCCTCTTTGGGACAAGCTAGATCTTTGATGGGACCCTGGGATCTTTGCCTCATGAAAGGAGGCAGGAAGAAAAGCACAGGAGTGTTCATAGCAGGCTTTGGAGTTTACAAGTCCTTCGTAAGTTTCATCATGGGTTTTAGGTACTGCCTGAGAGTAAGAACAAAGATTTTCTGCTCATTATACCTTCCCTCTACTGTATTTCTGGCTAAATTAAATTCACTGGACTGGGAGTTAGAAGAGAATGCACAGAAGACTTAGATGATGTGTGTTCCCAAGAGAAGCACCTACATCAGAGTGGGGCCTGGGAACATGCAATCAGGCTGTGGAAAGTGAGAGCTGATGGCGCAAGGAAAGGTCTGCCTCCCAGCCCAGGTGGCAGGTCTCGGATGGGTTCTCAGGCGCAGAGCACAATGAACACAACAGGAAGAAGAGCTGTCCTGGATCAGATCCACTCCCTGATGTCTTGCACAACTTAAGGTAGCCACAAGAAGGTGGGAGGACCTACCTACTGATTGGGATGACTGTTTGACTTACACTAGATATGCTCACTGGACACTTTCAAGGAGGGCAAAATTTGGAACCCAAATTAAAAATTGAGTATGCCTGTAAAATAAAGATAAGCTGCTTACACAGCTGAGTTTGTAGGAATAGAATGAGGCTGGGGTGAGGAAGGGGAAGATCTTACCAAGGGTAGGTGCTGAGGATGGGAATACCACGCAGAGAGAAAAAGGCCAGCAAGAAGGAAGATGAAGGCTGCAGACTTCCCTCCTTAGAGTCAGCTTCCTTCCTCACTACTGTGGTCCTTAGTAAAGGCCACCCCAAGTCTGACCCTCCCACAGGCTAGCAGCTCTGGTCCCTTTTCACCTCAGTCTCCTTATTTGTAAATTGTTATTGTAACGGCTCCTTGTGTGATTTGTTTTGTACCATGAGAAAATGAGATGTAAAAGTTATTTATAAAATATAAGTTGCTATAGTGATGCTATAGAGTATTTGCTATTTTTACTCTTACATAAATAAAGGCTTCTATATATGCGAAGGACTATTTTGTACAGGGGGCAAAAAAAAATACCTTAGTCACATTTGTGAACAAATATCCTAGGAAAACCTTTGCAGTTTCTGGAATGTAACCCCAATCTCTGGTTGTTTAGTTAGGATCCTTCCCACAGATAATGTACGCAAGTCGGAAGATCTATGGAGCCTGCATAAAGTATTTAGACTATCCTGGAACTTTGATCTTTTTGAAGAAGTTAATGAGAAAGAAATATATGATACATATTTTTTGTTTTATGCATCTGGCTCTAAAATTAGCTTTTATCAGGACGTGGGTTACACAGATACTAGTACTGATGACTTCATCTTTGCAAAAACAGACACTAGGAAAAGCCACCTACCAAAGGTCATTTTAGGTCAATTTGACACATTGCTGAAAGGCAGCTTTGTTTACCATTTCTACTTCTCTGGAATCCTCTGGAGTTTTCCTGAGAATCAAGGCAAGTACTGCACACCTGAGACAGTGAGGGAGAGAGGGCGGCCGGCCCAAGGGCAGTAAGATGCTCTGTCTCTCCTCCGCTGAGCTCCTTGCCATGCTCTCTGTTGCCAGCGAGAGAAGCCATTTCTCATTGTTAGGCTGCTGGGAGATGGAAGGCTGGTTGTATTTGAGTGAAAAGAATAGTTTTAGAAGGGAACACTTTTACACTGCTGGTGGGACTGCAAACTAGTATAACCTTTCTGGAAGGAAGTATAAAGAATTTTCAAAGACCTCAAATTAGACCCTCCATTTGATCCTGCAATTCCATTACTGGGCATCTACCCAGAAGGAAAAAAATCCTTTTATCATAAGGACATTTGTACTAGACTGTCACAGCTCAATTTACAATTGCCATATTGTGGAAACAACCTAAATGCCCACCAACCCAGGATGAATTAACAAATTGTGGTATATTTGCTCCAATAGTAAATCATAGAATACTATTCAGCTACTAAAAGAGATGAAGACTTTACTTCTTTTGTATTAACCTGGATAGAAGTGGAATGCATTCTTAGCAAAGCAACACAAGAATGCAGAAGCAAGAATATAATATACTCAATTCTGATATGAAAATAACTGATGTTAGTATGTGGTGGGGGACAGAGTGTGGGGGAATGGGGGAATGGACAGAGAGAAGGAAGGAGGGGTAGGGGGTCATGGTGTGTGAAACACCTCTTGGCGGCGGGAACAATTATAAAAAGGACTTTATCTAACAAATGAAATCAGCGTAACCTGGTTCTTCATATCCTCAATGAATCCTCAACAATAAAAAAAAAAAGGACAGTTTTCCTTGGGCTTGAGGTTTACACATTGGATACTATGGCAACATTCTGGGTAAAAGATATGATCAGTATGCAAATCCTCAGCACTATCATTATAAGGCAGTTAGATTTCAACACATTAAAGGGGTATTTTGTAATTATACTGAACATATTTATGTTGCCTGCATTTTCTTGTCTCAATTTTAAATTAAGTAGATCCATTTTTTAATGTGAAATCTGCTTCTGTTGAACAATTTAGGAATAGATAATGAACTCCCATTGCACTTAGGTAATGTTAGAAAATTGTGTGTGTGTGTGTGTGTGTGTGTGTGTGTGTGTGTTTTCCATCTTTACCCCATTTGGAAATAGAAAAACTCAATAATTTCTAAGCAAGAAAGACAAATAGTTTCTATTTTTGTGTTGCTGTGGAGTCTCTTCTCTCATTACAGTGTGTTGTATATATTTTTTTTATTTTTTTGCCTAAGGAATATTTTATAAGTACTGGCTTTTTAATTACACAAATTCAAGTACACTTTACCAAGCACGCATGAGAACTAGGACCGTCAGAACTATAACTGGTTCAAACTGGTTTTCTGTTCAGTGAGATCAACAGGAAAAACAAATCTAAAAAAACAGAACTATTATGTTGTATTTGTCGTAAGATTCAACTCAAGCTCCTCTGCAATGAAATCTGAACATCTATAGTTTTCCACCTATAAGGGGTAAGGCTGGGTAAAATCTGGGTGCCCTTCCAGTTGCAGGATTTTTAGCTTGTATTTCACTTGGACGTGTGTATAAACGATTCTCATACTGAGGGCTAGAGTGTGTTTCAAACTCTACTGTGCTCTCACCTGCCTTTGAACTCGAAGCACACTATTCACCTCACCATCAGGCAACGAATCACATCTGGTGTTAAATGTTTGCTCTAGCTTTGTATTTATTGTGTTTTAATTCTTATATTAAACAGTTTGTGTTTACATATACAAGGTGGACAAAAAGTTCATGTGCATTTTTTAATTAAATCCACCCTGCATGGTATCTGCATTTGAATGGAAAGCTGGGTGTATCTCCCTCATCTATCACTCAATGCCCCAGCGTGGGCCTGGTATTAGGTGGGTAAGACTAGGTCTATCTGGTTAGCTAGAACTTGGCCTAGACATTGGGGAGGAAGCTCTGTTACAACTGCCTACCTGTGAGCATGCCTTCATTCACCACACAGTTCCCATCAATCAGAACAGCATCACATGGCAATGAAAATTTTCCTGAAAGAGTAAGAATATCGCCGGGAACCAAGAGACGGGATTCCAGCTCCTGCAAACCTATATACAACAGCAAAGTTTCCATGATGAGCTGACCTTTACCTGTTTTTATTTAAGAATAAAGGGGACTAAGAACCCATATTAACCTGTTGGCCAAGACTACTCGAGTCTCTTCTCCTTTATCAAAAATTCCAAGAGAATCAGGATTAGAGAATTGGCCCCTAAGACATAGCAAAGGACTCACTAACCAATAAGATCCTGTACTGATCTTAACCCCTGATGTAGTGCTCTGCCCACGACAAAAACTCAAGGGCACTTGGTAATGCAGAAGTGCTCCTTCCCTGCCACCATGGGATAGGTTTCCAACTCCCCTGTGGTACACTTTGTCTTCCTGAATTAGGGCCTTATATAAATCATACAGATAGCTTCTGTGGCCCTGGGGTACAACTCCTCCCTCTTTGCAGGCAGCCATGGCCACTCCAGCTCAGAGCAAATGCTGAGTATCCAGTCACCTAAAAGTCTGCTCAGCCATAGGTACCAGATGGCAGGGTCTATTTGGGATGTTAGCTAGGAAAATAAAGGAGCATTAAGAAAGGTTACCTAAGTATTATTCTAATGAGTGAAATGTGGAGAGCAGAGGGAAGTTGAAATACCCCAGATATTGGGCAGAAATGTTTCCCTCGGGGCTGGGATGAGGGTGAGGTGAGTGACCTGCAAAAGTTCATGAGATGCTCAAACGCAGCCCTCTGCACATGACGCCTCAGAGTTTGTATCTCAGGGCCTTATTTGTCTCCCCCAAGTCCCAGTCCTGGGCTCAATCAGAAAAGACTTTTCCTCCTTGCCTAATAATCAAGGACAAGTAGGACCAATTCCACCTTGAAATAGTAAGACCCTGAAAATGGCCTGACACGTTCCTTACCTTTGTCCTTCGTGATGATTGTGACCTGGACTTTGTTATGATCTTCCACGAGCTTGTGCAGCTTCACTGATTGCTACCGATGAAAAGTCAACACTTAAATACAGACAGTCCGCATCCTGAAAACCACGCGATCCCAACACAGTAAATGCCAAGCCCTCTGTCACAGCTGCACTGACCCTGAGACTCGACTTTTACTTTTGATGCTTCGGCTTCCCTACCCCAGCCCCCACCTAACCTGATCTCCTACTTGGAGCAGTAAATATGCTCATTGGTTTAATGCACAGCCACCACCTCAAGGACCTTCGCTGAGGAACGAAGCCTTCACTTCTGGAAGATAAGTAATGGGAATGAGGAAGAACCAGACTGTGAACTGTTCACTCCCCTTTCTATGCCTCCGTTTTCACGTCTGTAAAACAACAAAGCTAAATTGAACTGTAAGTGGCTTTCTACTTTAAAAGCCTGTGGATGTTTGGGCTGTGTTTTCACTGCATGTGGAACAGACACGCTCTCCTTCAGAACTGTTGAAAGTGCTCTTACAAATGGATGAAGATGTGCAAAGTGAGAACTCGGGCCAGGGCTCCAAAACTCTGGGAGGGGACAGGCTTAGCTAGAAATTATGATAATAATCGGCTCCTGTCCCCTCATTTGCTTGTTAATAGTTGTTCTCTGGTTTGCATCTCTGTAATTGCTTCTCTGGGGTCGCATAGCTGGTGGATGTAAAGATTCTCAACTTTTCTCTGTTAGATAATGTCACCTTTTGGAACCCTGAAGATACTTTCTAAGATAACATCCAGGCCTCTCATTTCAGTGGACTGGCTGACCCACCCTGACCAGTGGCCACACTAAGAAACGGGACTTAACTTAAGAATCAAGACCCCAGGAACTGAAGCAACTCAAGGAGATGACTCCCACACCCCTATAATTCTGCCCCAAACCTAGCCGATGAGCAAACCTAATTACTTAATCCCTTGTCTGTCAAACTATCCTTAAAAACCCTGTCTCCCAAATTCTTGGAGAGGCAGATTTGAGAAATTTCTCTTGTCTCCCCACTTAGCGTTCTGTGGAATAAACTCTTTGTCCATTGCAACTCCGACTATCTCAGCACCCTGTCTTTTCTCTGTGTAGCAGGCAGTACAGCCCAATTGGGCAGCAACATGAATTTTCATATTGGATAAATGTGCAGAGAGGAGTTGTTGGGGGCCAAATGCAGCCCTTCCTCCTCCTCTCCTCCTAGGATAAAGACAGAAAGGATTTGGCTCTCCCACTCCCTGAAAAGTTCAGGCCAAAAGACCCTAACTTACTCGCCAAACTGTGGAATTTGCCTGACCACCCCGCAGGGCCCCATATGAAAGGGGTCTGTAACTGCCCCTGGGCACAGGATGTCATCTTTGCCCTGCCTAGGCAGCTCATTTAATACCCTCTCCTTCCCTTTCAACGAACCTGGCCTGAACATCTCCTCTGCCACCACGTCTCTGGGCACCACCATTTAAATACCTTTCAGGAGTCATGCTGCCCACTTTTGAATCCTGACACCACCATGTGTGAGTTATTTAGCCTGTTTAACTCCCTTTCTCTCATCTGAAAAGGGAGATTATAACAGGATCTATTTTATTGGATCAAGTTTTAAGTTAATTAATTCTTGTAAAGCCCTTTTATAGTACTCCATACTATGCTAAGAGCTCATGGCTATTCATGATTAATAAGAAAGTTGCCACTGGAAACGGCACAAACTTGTGTTTATGCAACTGGAAAGACTCACTCGAGGTAGAATGTATCGCGGTATGGTTCTATGAAAGGCAGTAGAACTGGGAAGAGCCCAGAGAAGTGGAGGCATCGTCTCATGAGACAATCCAGGGGATAAGAAGGCAGAGAGATGAGAGGGGATTTCATAGACACAGGTCCTCACATGGATATTCAAGGAGCCACCAGCCAGGAGAGCTTGAAGCTGGGCCCTGGCAGGGCTGAGCAGCCCCAGAAAGTGCTGCCTCTTTCTGTAGGGAAGTCAGTTACTTGGCTATCTCTGACAGAGAGGGTTTGAATACTGTCAACAATACTTAATGTAGCTTAACCTTTTTAACTTTTTTCTTTTAGATATTAAATTATTTTGATCTGTTCTTTTGATGGTTTTTAATGTTATACTTGTCACCACACTGAGACTAGCATTACATACAGTTCTGCAACTTCACCCTTAAGAAAATGAATACAATGAATTCACTGTTAATGCTTATGTGGAAAATGTTAGTATTTACTTAGTTTTGCGTGAAAAGCTAAACTTCAATAATCAGGACCAACTGAGTGGAAGAAATGATATCACTGTTTAGTACATGTTCATTGCTCTAATGTGACTTTCTGAGGCTTCCCTGTTGGGGCATGCATTTTAATGACACATAATAATGAAAAAGTCAGCCATGGTTCTGTGCAGCTAGCATAGTAGGGTCAGTCAGGATTGCTGAGTTACAGGTCAGGCTTACCAACTAACCAGCCACGTAATGTACATACATTAAGAAATTTCACCTTACAAATTAGTTGTTTCCTCTATAAGCAGATGGCATTGAAATGGAGCCTTTTCAAGATGCCTTCAAGCCCTAATATGGTATAATATTAATTTATTTTACATGTCAGAGATTTATTCACCACCCACAAGGCTTCATAAAAGTATAAAAAGTATATAAATGACTCAAATTATGATTATTTTTAAATGATTGAAAACATTAAACAACTATTATGTACCAAGCACTTGGAATATAGTGTTTAATATTTTTTGTTTGTTTGTTTTGTTTTTTTTTTCCTTTTTGAGACAGAGTCTTACTATGTCACCCTCGGTAGAGTGCCGTGGCTTCACAGGTCACAGCAACCCCAAACTCTTGGGCTCAAGCAATTCTTTTGCCTCAGCCTCCTGAGTAGCTGGGACTACAGGCATCCACCACAATGCCTGTCTATTTTTAGGGATGGTGTCTCGCTCTTGCTCAGGCTGGTCTCAAACCGTAAACTCAGGCAATCCACCCTCCTTGGCCTCCCAGAGTGCTAGGATCACATGCGTGAGCCACTGCACCCAGCCGTGTTTAACATTTTTTAATCCACCAAATAAACCTATGATGAAAATGTTATCTCCACTGTACCTATAAAAATACAAAACAAAAATTGGGATTGAAAATGTTGAAGTAACTTTCTCACACTCATTTACTTATGAAGTATTAAGACTGACACTCAAACCCAGTTTCATCTAACTCTAAAGCCTTTTCTGTTGAAGAATATGTTCTTCTAGTGTTTGAAAGTGATCTTTTCACTTTAAAAAGATAAACATCCTTGCTGCAAATTTCTCTAAGTTATTTTCTTGGTTATAAACTCTTTTAGATAATGCCACAAATAAGGTTAGCCTAGCATAAGAGGAGGATAGTCAACACACTTAGAAATGGTGAAGTATGAGTTAATAACACTTGACTGTAATTCTCCAGACTCATTATGCTGTAGAGCTAAATTTGTTTATCAGACTTAGTGTTCTGTGTAACCTGCTGCCATGCTTCCCTGCCTTTGCTCAAGCTATTCTCTAGAATAGTCCACTCTGGTTTTCTCTAGCAAACTCTCTAATCCTTCACATAAAGGCTTGCTCAGATGTCACCTCCACTCCATTAGTCCCAACAGTTCCCAGGAAGACTTCACTGAGCTCTCTGATTGTCCACTTGTGTTAGTGCACTGATCACATTCCATTACAGCTATTGTTGTGTGGTCAGGTCTCTCCTGCGGGTCAGCCAGTTCACAGAAAAAAGGGAATGTGTCCATTATTCGTCAGTGTTTCCCCCAGAGTCTGTCACACAGAAGGCCCTCATCAAATATGTATTTAATAGAAGCGAATTATTCTACTTTCCCCCACAACACGGGAGTAGGATAATGTAAGCATCCTCTTTGAGTTAATGTACTCAGAAACTGTACAAACACAGGTTTCTATGACAACCAACTAGCTGGGAGAAGGCAAGTGCTGCAATGCTTGCCATGATCGCAAAGCTCATTGCCTGATTTTCATTAGGCCCCCTCCAGTCTCCTCAGTGTCTGTTCAGTGGGACCAGGATCAGTTTCCAAAACCAATTTGCATATTGTTATTATTCAGCATCTGTTGCTGCATGTCCTTGTATTTGCAGTGGCTGGATTTCCTCCAGAGATGAGTAATGAGAGCGTTAATTCAGGTGCCTCTTGAGCCCAACTCAGTCATGACTGAAGGGAAAGCACTATGGGCCAGATACCCTCACTGCTATTTCTAGCAGTCACCTGTGGAGCCCAGCAATGGGCTATGCAAATCAAGTTCGGTGTAAATACAGTTGAGTGCCAAGGTTTGCACTCATACCTGCAGCAAACTTGTTAGAAGGGGACTGCAGCAATAGCCTTTCTTGGCCTAGAAAAGGTAAGTTCCCTGTGCGCAGCATGACTTGGAATTAGAACCAGAGTCAACACAGGAAGATATCTTATTCCATTCCTACAAACGCTTCCCCACTTATAATTTTCAAAAACCTATGCTTGTTTAACTGAAATCTCTGATTCAGTGAAATAATGAACATCAATATAGCTCAACAGAATAATTTGGGGATGGCAATAGAGGTTCTTGTATTTTTCATTCCTGCCAAACCCCGTCCTATTCCAAGGAATTTTGTGGATCATGTTGAGATTGTCCTCAATGGGATAATGTACAGTATTTGACTTGGAGTCTGAAAACTTGGGGTGGAGGTCTATGGTCACTATGGTCTATGGATGAGTATGGAGTCACTCCACCTCCCTGGTGCAGATAAAAATCATACGGGTTTTATTTTACAACTTGCCATGCCCCACACAGATATATACATTATGGATGTGGGGGCTTATTATAATCTGTAGTGTTCCACAGGCATTGATTTGTTCAGGACTTGCAATTTAAACTGCAGATACTATGCATACAGTTTCAGGAAATTGGCTCATTCTGTATAGTGTTACAAGATACTTTACAGATTGGGTCCGATAAGCTTTTACTAACAAATACTAGCTGCTTATGAGATTAGTCTTTGTCCTCTAATTCCTTTTCTTCTTTTTACAGAAATCCTTTGCAATACTACCATCAAGCCTAAAGTTCCCATGTTAGCCCTTGTTTTGAACAAAGACATATAGAGATTCGGTTAAGACGCAGAATCTGAATGTTTTAAAGTTAAAGCATTTTAAAATAAAATAAACATTGAATGTTTAAGTTCCATTGGGATTTAGAGTAAACATTAAGCAAATTACAAATTGAAAAAATAGGGATTACCTAACTTTGGAAAGGAAGAACATAAGCTAAACAGGAAACCCAGAAACCCTGAAGGAAAAGAGAAACATTCTTAACTCCACATAATTTTTAATGTATGGCACAGTGAAGATCAAAAACAAAAGATAGACTTAAAAATAAAACTTTTTCACATATATGATGGATATAAAGAGCCCATTAATACAAAAAGAAAATGCACAACTCTGTAAGACAAAAGAAAACGTGTTTGCTCTCACTAGTAATTAGGAAAATGTGAATTAAAACATCAGGGACACCCAATTTAAAAAAAGTATTAGACAAAAAAATTATAAATATCAATATGCAACACCAGATGTTGGTGAAGATCTGAAGAAATTAATACTGTTGTGTATTGCTGTTAATAAGGAAATCATTACATTTGGGGAAAACAATATAGCAGCATCTATTACAATTCAAAGTATACATGTGCTTTGATTCCACAACTTGGCTTTTGGTTGTTAGGCTAAAAAATGAAAATATTAATAAATAAGAACATGCCTACACTGTAGTTATATTTAATTCAACATTGTTTGTGGTGGCAAAAGTTGGGAGAAAATAACCTAATTTTTTTAAATAGCAGAATGTTTGAATAAAGTATGATATACCATGAAATAGTGTATGATTAGTTTTAAACATGATTTATAAATTTTTTACTTAATTGATTGCCGTTATATGTAAAAAAAATTTTTTAAATGAAATTTCCAGATTAATGTGCATAGTAAAATCCCATTATAATTTAAAAAATTAATAAATGCATAAATCTCCATATAAACTTATTTACATGTGTGTACCTAAGAGAGCAAAAACAGCAAAATAAATACGTTGAACTAATGATGATGACACAAATAAATAAATGTATCTGGGATCTTGGTATTTGAATTTATCCTTTGGCTGATTCCCCTACAACAATAGTTCTTAAGCCCTTAAAAGGGATAATAATCACCTGTTATATAACTTTTAGAAATGTAGATTTCTGTTATTACCCCAGATAGTTTTATATAAAAATATCAGAAACTCAGGAATCTCAGGTAATTCTCTTGCTAAAAACCCTTCCACTAACTTCCAGATAGGAATTTCTGTATTTGGGGGGGTTTCCTTGGAGAAAGTTATACTTGAATTCCAAATGAAGACACAGACATGAGGAATTTCAAGAGGGAGAATGATGTTTGTCAAACATAAAAAATTAGGAAATGAATAGTACAGATTAAGTCATGGGAAGTATGTGGAAATGTCCTACAAGACAGAATGCCTTGATTAATACATAGACTTGAGACGTTACCCTTTTGTTCTCCTAAACCTAAGGCTGAAATCATTAATCCATGACAGCATTCTTTCTCACAATAACCAGTCACAGCTTTTGGGTTCTCCTAAACACAGTATTCACTGAAGCCTTCACCTAATAATCAGACTTTGCAGAGACATTTAAATCTACCTGGTATTCCTAAAGTCCTCTTCCTAAGATATCACATTCAGTAAGCCTTTTTTTTCTTTTGTTTTGTTATGACTTACATTTAACAAAGCATCACCTAGATGTCAGTGGAAATTTCATAGGCTTGACTTCTTTACTTAGAAGCTAAACAGAATCCAGCTATGATTTTTAGCTCTTACCTGTCGTAAATCATACACACTTAAGACAATGGAGATAACAGACAAAATGATGATGGCCACAGAGTATTCTATGTAACCTTGAGACAGCCACAAGGTTAGGGTGAAGGCTTGGAATACATAGAATGGATTTAAAACCTGCAGGTACAAAAATATCATTTGGGTCACTTACATGAATCCTAGTAGCAGTCAATAAATGTCATTTTTTTTACAAAATTTTTCTACATTTTTTACAACATACAAAAACATCTAATATCTAAATAATTCACCTAGGACTTCATAAATTGTGGAAGAGACCATGTAAGCACATAGAATGTGTTATGGTAGAAGCAAAATTATTTTAAGCACTCAGAGACATACCTACAGATTAATAATTTTTATTTATTTTAGATTTCAAAAGTATTTTACCAATAACAAACAATTTACTTTTTTTTTTCAATTTTTTTTTCAATTTACCTTCTTAAACAGATTTACCCATAATGGAAGACACACATGATTCAATCTTTTTTAAATATGAATTTCAGTTTTCAACAGTTTTATTATATCATGTTTCCCCAAAAATAAGATCTACCCAAAAAATAAGCCCTAGCAGGATTTCCATGCATTTGTTAAATATAAGCCCTACCCCAATAATAAGACCTAGTGATGGGCATGGCTATACAGCATATCTGCATAGCCACACCATGCATTTTGGTGCATAGCAGGAAGGAAGACTGGAATACCTTTTATCTGCCACAGCTCCTTTCTCCGAGCCATTCACACTTGCCTGGGTGCGCGTGTGGTAACCATGGTCTCAAGTATCCCATTGCACACGTGCAAAGAGTTAGGAGAAAGGAGTTCAAGCATCACTAGCGCCAGCCCCACCAACAAGGTCAGCTCCCCCTGGCAGGTTCCAGAAGAATATGACTTAACTGTATTTGAATAAATGTAGATTGTTGTATTATACTTAACAAAAATAAGACATCCCCTGAAAATAAGCTCTAGTGTGTCTTCTTGAGAAAAAATAAATGTAAGACAGTGTCTTATTTTCAGGGAAATATAGTAGGTTTATTTTTTACGTAATCACATGCTGTAGATTTAATCAAATTGTGCAATGAAAATGAAAGATTCCACTTTTATCCAAGTTATGTGAAAATAACATATTCTTTTAAGTCAGGTCTTAACAAAATCTACTGAGAATTAATTGAGTTAGCAAGGCCCTTCCCTTGAACAAAAGGGCATTCTGAAGAGAAATGCTTTGCCCAAGGCTGCAGGGCAAATTATGGTCAGAAGGCAACATCAGCCACAAAACTGGGCATATATATATTTATATATATATACACACACACATATATATTCTAGGTGTCTTGAGAATATCTTCCATTTTTTTTGTTTCCTTGATTTTCCCCATTGGTCCTACTGACTCCATTATTAATAATTATAGGAGAGAGAGCAAACCTGAGAGGCCAGAGAAAGATCACATGATGTACATGTATAGTGTAAATTAAAGAACCCATAAGAGCACAGCTAGTATTCTTTTCTTGAGTAACTTCTCTTTATGACCATTACAAATTAGATAAAATATTGACTAAAGCCAGTGGTATACTTTTTTTCTCCTTTATTTCCTATGATTTTCAAATACATTAAATAAAATTTAACTTTAGTCCTAAGAAATGAATGGATATCTGGTTAATAAGTTAGCAGGCTATATCTTGAGGGTTTCTTAATCCCTTGGCTATATTTTGTACATTGAAAAAGATTTTGTTCCTTATTGTTTCTTATTATTTCCATCTCAACTGCTATACTTAGAAATTATAGCTTTTTGTTTGCTTATCATAAAATGCTCTAATTGTAGATTGTATATGAAATGTAATATGATTTTAAGTTTATAAAAATCCTGTAGAAAGTTAGTTAAATATTTCTTGTAGAAGAAACAGGACTATCCAAATTAATTTAGCTCCTTTATTCAATATTCTTTTGAAATCAAATGTGAAAAAAAAATTTGACTTGCTTTTTTTCTACTAAAGGTCTAGTAAACAGGTGACACAAAATACTAGCACTCTTTTCAAAATAGATCAAACTGATCCCTGGAGAATCTTTAGTAATATGAAAACACACTTGAATGAGAAGTTTAAAAGTCTCCTGCTTTTTTATAGTTGGGAAGGTTATATGTAATGGGGGAAGGGGATATATGGGAAATATAATACCTTATGATTAATTTTGCTGTGAATTTAAAACTATTTTTAGAAACAAAGTTAAAAAAGAAGTCTGATACTGCTATCTACAGATCCAAGTAGGCGGCCCTCAAGTGGGCCAGACAGGGACCTCTCCTTCTCTGTGCTAAGTAGGAGAGTTCCCAGTAGAGGAGAATAGGTGTACTACAAGTTTATGTGTCTTCAACTAAGAGAAGAGATCTGAGATGAGAAAGAACCAGAATAAGAACGCTGACTATATGAAAACCATGCTATTTAAACACCCCCAAAACATCACAATAGGTTTCCAGCAATGGACCCAAACCCACAAGAAATTGCCAAGATGTCAAAGATGTAATTCAGAATATGGATGGAAAATGGGATTGAAAAGAAAGTTTAAAACCAACACAAAGAAGCCAAAAAAGTTTCAAGACATGAATGAAAAAAAGGAAAGAAAAACTCACTAAAGAAATATAGATACCTCTCGGCCTTAGCGCCATCTTTCTAGAAACCTCCGCGCCATGAGAGCAAAGTGGAGGAAGAAGCGAATGCGCAGGCTGAAGCGCAAAAGGAGAAAGATGAGGCAGAGGTCCAAATAAACCGGCTGGTTGTGCACTCGTGAAGGCCACAAGAGAAGGAACATGGGATGCCAGAGGCTAAGGAGGCTAGTACAAGCTGCTGGACTGCATGCTACTGTCTGGAATTTGCTCTCAGTGGATATAAGACCTCATCGCCATCCGATCACCAAGACCACCCCTAAGAGACCCACCTTGCTCACACCAAAACAGTCCCTTGCCCTGGACCTGACATCCTGGACTCGTTCTGTTTATCACTTGTGGCTGAGTGTAACCAGTATACAATAAATCATACCTTCTGCTGTTTCGGCTGATGAAGAAAAAAAATAAAAAAAGAAATACAGATAGACAACCTAAGAAAAGATATAGCAGACTATAGACTGCTATCCCTTAAGAATACTTAAACAAATGAGTCTTTTAGGGGATTTCAACATTTTAAAAGGCCTTAACTACAGGTTAGACCAAGCAGAGAAAAAAATTTCAGAGTTTAATGGGAAGGCTCTTGAAGTACCCGGTCAAAGATGTGAAAAAATGAATAAAGAATGAACAATTACTCAGTTGATTATGGGACTATCAAAAGAGAGCTGGTATAAAAATGATAGGCATCCCTATGAAAGAGTAAGAAAAAGCAAAAAGTATGGAAAAGTTATTTGAGGAAATTACTGAGGAAAGCTTCTCTGATATTGCCAGAGATTAAGATATTCAAAAGCAAGATAGATGGTCATCAAACATCAGGAAGATTCATAGCAAATAGGATATCTCTAAGGAACACAGTAATCAATCTAGCCAAAGTCAAAATGAAAGAAAAAACTCTAAAAGCAGCAAGACAAAAGGGACAACTAACCTACAAATGAAAACATCTCAGACTAATAGCAGATTTCTCTCAGCAGAGACCTAACAAGGCAGAAGGAATGGGGCCCCATTTCTAGTCTTCTTAAACAGAACAATTGCTAGCAAAGAATTTTGTATCCTGAAAAGCTAAGCTTCATAACTGATGATGAAATAAAGATTTTTCCACAATGTAAACATTAAGGGTAAACAATGTAAACATTAAGTATTTGACAGTACTAGACCAGCACTACAGGAAATACTCAAAACTGCATTATACAGAGAACAGCATGATAAAATCCCACCAGTATAAAAACATCTGATATTTAAGGCTCATGGAGCTCATAAAACAATAGTAGAAGAGGGGAAACAAAACAAGCTTTCCCTCTTCTACTATCAGTATCCCACATATCAATACTAACACTGAATATCAGGAGTCTGAATGTCCCACTTAAAAGATATGGACTGGCTGAATGGATAAAAAAGCATCCTCCAAGTATCTTCCAATGCATCTGACTCACCAGGACTCACACAGACTCAAAGTAAAAGGATGAAAAAGTATTTCACAAAAATGGAAACCAAAAGGGAGCAGGTTTAACTATTCTTATATTAAATAAGATAGACTTTAAGTCAACAATGGCAAAACAAAAAAAAGGCAAAGATGGCCATCCTATAATGATAAAGGGAGAAATTCAACAAGAAGATATAATATATATACACCTCACGCAGGAGCTTCCAGATTTATAGAGAAAATTCTACTGGAACTAAGCAAAGAAATAAACATTATAATTGTCAGAGACTTTATCACTCTAGTGATAGAACTAGGCAGATCATTAAAGCAGAAAGGCAGTAAAGAATCACTGCATTTAAACAGGTCTCTAAAACAGGCATTTATAGAACATTTTATCCCCAAAACACTGTATGTGCATTCTTCTCATCAGCACATAAGGCATTTTTCAGTATTGATTATATTTTAGGCCATAAAACAAGTTTTAGCAAATTTAAAAAATTGAAATCATACCATGTACATTTTCAGACCACAGTGGAGTAAATTAGAAATTAATTCTAAGCAAAACACTCAAATCGACACAAAGTCATGGAAATTAAACAACTTGTTGCTTAATGATTTGGGGGTCAAAGATGAAGTTAAAATGGAAATCAAAAGACTTTTCAAACTCAATCACAAAGGAGACACAAATTTTCAAAATCTATGAGATACAGTAAAAGCAGTACTAAGGGCAAAATCCAATGCTTACACTAAAAAGATAGAAAGTTCACTAATTAATAACCTAAGGTTATAGGCAGCGCCTGTGGCTCAAAGGGGTAGGGCGCCAGCCCCATATGCCGGAGGTGGTGGGTTCAAACCTAGCCTTGGCCAAAAACTGCAAAACAAAACCTAAGATTACATCTCAATGAACTAGAAAACAAAGAAAAAAACAAACTCAAAGCCATCAGTAGAAAAGAGATAACAAAGCTCAGAGCAGAACTAAGTGAAACAGAAACCAAAAAATAAAAAAAGGCAGAAAAAAGAAAGGAAAATACAAAGGATCAGCAAAACAAAAAAATAAAAAGTTGATAGTTCTTTGAAAAGATACTCAAAATTAATAGACCAGAAATAGACGAGAATGGATTCAGATTAACTCAATCAGAAAAGAAAAAGGAGATATTACAATTGATAACACAGAAATACAAAACACTGTTAGCAAAAACACTGTTACCAAAACCTCCACATATAAAAACTAGAAAATCTAGGGGAAATAGAGAAATTTCTGGAAACAAACCACTTCCCAAGCCTGAATCAGGAATAAATAAAATCTAGAACAGACCATTAATGAATAGCAAGATTGAAACAGTAATAAAAAATCTTCCTACAATAAAAGTCCTGGACCAGTTCTACCAGTACTTCAATGAACTGATACCTATACCACAGAAATTATTTCACGGCATCAAGCAGGATGGAATCCTCTCTAACTCAGTGAATCCAGTACCATCTTGATGCTAAAGTCAGAAAGGGACACACACACAAAAAGACAACTATAGACTGCTATCCCTTAAGAACATAGATGCAAACATCCACACAAAATATAAGCAAATTGCATTCAACAGTGCACTGAAAAGATAATTCACCTGGATCAAGTGGGTTTCATCACTGGGACACAAGGGTGGTTGAACACATGCAAATCAATAAACCTGATTTATCACATCAACAAAAGCAAAAACAAAGACCATATGATCATGTCAATAGATGTAAAAAATGTATTCAGTAAAATGTAGCACCCTTTTATGACAGAAACTTTCAACAAAGTAAGCAAAGAAGGAACATACCTAAAAATTATAAAAGCCATTTCTGACAAACCATCAGCCAACATCATACTGAATGAGGAAAAGTTGAAAACATTCTTCCTAAGAACTGGAACAGGACAAGACAAGATGAGAGTGTCCACTATCACCACTTCTATTCATTATATTACTGGAAGTCCTAACCAACACAATCAGGCAAGAGAAAGAAATAAAAGGTATCCAAATTGGGAAATAGGAAGTCAAACTATCTCTCTTTCCCAATATGATCTTATATCTCGAAAACCCTAAAGATTCCACCAAAAGACTCCTAGAATGGATAAATGTAACAAATTCAGCAAAGTCTCAGATTACAAAATCAATGTCCAAATGTCAGTAACATTGCTATATGCTAAAAAAAAAAGTCAAGCTGAGAATAAAATCAAATACTTAATACCATTTATAACATCTGCAAAGGAAAAATATCTAGGAATATAATTAACTAAAGAGGTAAAAAAATCTCTTAAAGGAGAACTACAAAACATTAATGAAAGAAGTCATAGATAACACAAACAAATGGAAAAATATCCCATGCTCATAGACAGGGAGGATCAACATTGTTAAAATGTCCATACTGACTAAAGCAATTGATAGATTCAATGCAATCACCATCAAAATACCAATGTCATATTCCACAGATCTAGGAAAGATAATTTTATGCTTCATTTGGTATTAAAAATAGAATCCAAAAAGCCAAAGCAATATTAAGCAAAAAGAACAAATCTGGAGGAATCTCATTACTTGACTTCAATTATACAACAAGCAATAGTAACCAAAACAGCACAGTAAAAGCAGAAACATAGACCAGCAGAACAAAACAGAGAATCTAGAAATAAAATCATCTACCTACTACAATTATATCTCTGATAAAGCAGACAACAACATACACTGGAGGAAAGGATCTCTGTTCAATAAATGGTACTGGGAAAACTAGATAGCCATATGCAGAAGAATGAAGACAACCCTACCCATTGCCATATGCAAAAATTAATGCAAGACAGATAAACGACTTAAATGTAAGGCATGAAACCATAACAACGCTGGAAGAAAATGTAGGGAAAACTCTTCTCAACATCAGTCTACACAGAGAAGTTATAAGACTTCAAAGGCAAAATAGTGACAATAAAAATAAATAAATGCAACTTGATTAAATTAAAAAGATTCTGCCCAGCAAATGAAATAATCAACAGAGCAAATAGACAACCTATATAGTGGAGAAAATATTCATGAACTCTTCATGCAATGAAGGGCTAAAATGTAAAATCTACAATGAACTGAAATGAATCAGCAGGAAATAAACAACCTCATTAAAATGTGGGCAAAAGATGTGAACAGAAATTTTTCAGAAGAAGATAAATGGCAAAAACAATATGAAAACAAAAGTTCAGCACCACTAATTATCAGGGAAATGCAAATTAAAACCACAATGAGATATCACCTTACACCTGGCAGAATAGTTATTATTCAAAAGTAAAAAGAAAAATAGATGCTGGTCCAGATGTTTGAAATGGGAATGCTCATGTACTGTTGTGTGAACATAAATTAGTGTGAACATTCCATTAGTACTATGGGAAACAGTACAGAGATTTCTCAAAGAAATAAATGCAGCCTTATCATTAGAACTAATGATATCTACCCAAAGGAAAAGAAGTCATCTTATCAAAAAGCCACCTGCACTCAAATGTTTATTGCAGCAAAATTCATAATTGCAAAGATGTGAAATCAACCTAAGTGGGCTACAATTCATAAGTGGACAAAGAAAATGTGACACATAGCATGTATATATACAGATGTATACATACATATACACATGAAGCAGTACACATATATGTCATGAAGTACTACTCAGCTCTAAACAGGATTGAAATAATGTCCTTTGCAACAACTTGCATGGAAATGGGATCATTATCCTAAGTGAAGTGTCTTAGGAAAGAGAAAGCAAACACTACAGGTATTCTCTAATAACTGGAAGCTCAATGATGGCCACACAGAAGCACAAAGAGATGTAAAGGACATTGGAAATCAAGAAGCGGGGAGGCTAGGAGGGAATGAAGGGTGAAGTCTTAGCTGTCAGGTACAATGACCTTTATTTTGGTGATGGGCACACTAAAAGCCCTCACTTAAGCTTTATACAAGGTATCCATGCAAAGAGAACATTCATACTCCCTTAATATTTTGAAATAAAAAAATAATTTAAAAAAAGAAGAAACTAGGAATATGCAGCATTGAGGTGGGACTAACATCATCTGCCTAGTGGGTTCCAGACAAAGGATAGATAGCAACAGATAGCATCTCATTTCTCCGAAGAGACAAAAAGTGCTTCACAGGTGGAACAGACTCTAGGCTTATGATGAAAAACAGAAGTGGCAGTGGGTTTCCTATCTCAGAATAGAAGCTGAGCAAAGTCACAAGTAGCAAGGGCTTAGCAGCCAAGAGTGCAATGGGAGAGAACAGAGTCCACAGGACAAGGCTTAACTGGACCAAACCTCACACTGGCTCATCCAGCGTGCCTCACACTGGCTTGCATCTGACACATCCCCAAGGGACAGGCACCCCAAACCTCCAACACAGGCCTGATTCTGAACCAGGGTACCCATGGCACCAGCTGGAGGCCAACACAGAGCCATCAAAAAGGACAACTCAGGGAGAAAAAGAAAAATGGAGGAGGAAAATGTCTCACAGTAAGTGTACAAAAAATAACAAGTTTGAAGTACAGGAGGGAAATATTATTAATAAAGAAAAAGCACTAACAAAGGAAGAAGTCACTTTCAGGAAAATAAAAAAAAGAGCAATTTGAAAAAGACAAACCATATGTTTCATATCCTCAGAAATCGTAGAGTTAATACAATTGCCCCATGATATGTCCTGAATATCTGTGCCCACCCCATCCCTTGCCCAAATTCATACATTGAAGCACTAATCCTCATTGTGACGGTATTTAGAAGTGGAGCCTTTGGGATGTAATTTCGTTTAGATGGGGTCATGAGGGTGGAGCCCTCATGATGGGATCAGTGTCCTTATAGGAAGAAAGAACAACCAGAGTTTTCTTTCTCATGTGAGGACACAGAGGGAAGTGGGTGTTTGCAAGCCAGGAAGTGGGCCCTCACCAGGAATATATGTGCAGGGACTTTGATCTTGGACTGTCCGTCTCTAAAATTGTGAAAAACAAATGTTTAAGCTGCCCAATCTATGATATCTTGTTATAGCAGTCCAAGCTGACTGAATCACTCTACCAATACCACCAAAACTATCATCAAACACTTAAGAAAACAGCCGGGTGTTGTGGCAGGTGCCTGTAGTCCTAGCTACTAGGGAGGCTAAGGCAAGAGAATTGCTCAAGCCAAAGAGTTTGAGGTTGCTGTGAGCTACAATGATGTCTGTCTCAAATGAACAAATAAACAAAAAAACTTAAGAAAACAAAATAACACACAAAAAATCATGAAAGAGAAGTGTTTCCCTTATGCTGAGAAGGGAGTCTGAAAGTGGATTTGAATTTAAAGTAAGTGGTTTTTGAAAAAGACCAGTTAGAAATTCTGGAAATGTATATCTATCTATATGGAAATAAGAAGGAAAAAAAAAAAAAAAAGGAAATCTCATAGGAAAAGTATCAACTAAAATCAAGGAGGCAATAACCCAAAGAAGTTGCATTAAACAGGATTTCATTGACATCAAAGTGTTTAGGCATTGCTTAATATTCCCTTGAGTATTGGGAAATAAGAAATGAGGGGTAGAAATATGTTTGTTTTTTGTTTTTTGTTTTTTCAAAAGGAAAACAGAGTTACCTGTTTAACAAGCAGCTTCCATATGGGTTGGATCTCAACCTCAATGGCATTGGGCCCACACACCAATCTCCTGCAGGAGATAGACCATCCATTAGTGTCACACCTACGAGCTCTATGATAAGTGAGCACAGGCCTGACTAAGCAGAAGTCACCTCTACTCTTTAGAGATTTCGTGGCTTCAGTTAGAAAATAACATGTGAGTACTTGGGAAACATAATCCTGAAGCAGCACCCAGGGCATATGAACTGGATGAATCCGTGAGTGAATGAGCAAATGAATCAGTAGGTGATGCACGCTCTTCGCGGCTGTCACCTGGTAAATGTGTACATTATATAAAAGGTGCAATACATATGTGTTGAAATAAAAAGTCCTCATGTCTGTGTAGTATTTTACAATTTATGAAGTTCTTACAAAAGATATACTTGATCCCTGACAATCATCCAGAGGGAAAGGGCTCAATATCCTCATTTTTCTGGTGGGAAAAGCTGTTCAGTGTTTGGGTGTTTAGACAAGGTGCACACATCTAATCGGGGCAATATAACTTTTAAGCAGAAATGAGTGTCAGAAACTGCACTTAGCCTTCGTGCATTAACTCTTTAATCATCACGTTATACCTACTATCATCTCTTATAAAGAAACCTGACATTCCATAAAGTAAGTAACTTTCCCAAGGTCTCAGGGCTTGGAGGCAGAGCGGGGGCTTCAGACCATTGTCTCCATGACCCGCACTTGACAGCTCCACCTCCATAAGCACCAAGAAGCAGAACCTGCATGAAGGGATCTGTGGCCTCAGGTTAGAAGTCAATAAACTTGAACTCAGCCCTCTGCTTATGCTGTGGTGAGACCAGAGACCTATCACATAGCACCTCCATATTGGAGCTTTCCTTAACAACACTGTTTAAAATAGATACCCCAACTCCCACTGAGATTCCTTTATCTTACTAAGTTACCTATACATATGATAGCCTCAAATTACACCTTGTTTTCTTATATGGTGGAAAGCATACAAATAATGGACTGTGTCCTCCACTGTAACTAACGTAAACCTCTAGAGGACACCGATGGATCCTAAATGCCTAAAACAGGACCGAATATATAACATATACTCAAGAATTATCCCTGAGAAGAGCTCAGATCCTGCAAGGACTGGGATCTAGTGGATCAATGCTTGTTGTGGACGATCCCCTTTAGGGCTTATCTGGGCCATGTTTAAACCACAGCTGGGCATGTCCTTTGCTACTTACTCTTTTTTACACTCTCTTGCCAAAAAATAGTGTGTGTTTAGGAATCATGCATGTATCTCTCAGTCTCAGCACAAGCCAAGAAGAATTTTCAAGGGTGTTAACCAATGACTGAACAACCAGAAATCTAAGACTTGAATCTGGTTCACATGAGGAACATTCCAAGAAACAAGGAAGATGACAATCCTTACTAAAAATCAGACAAGCTGATAGGGAAAAGAAGTCCTAACATCATTCTAGGTAACCTCATAGAATGGCAAAAGCTAAAGAAAATTAAGCAGACTTGCTTAATATTTCTCATTATTCATTAGGGGAAAAGTTGCTTTGGAGGTAGGTGGTCCCTCTCCCAAAGAATTTGAACAATTTCTCAGCAGGGACCTTGTCATGGGATCTCTGTGCTGACTATGGCCTGAATGTGAGGGATTACACAGGTTTCCTCCCAACTTGAGACAACAGTAAATCTGCTGGAATATTTTATTTCTGAGAAACCAATTGTGAATGACTAGGAGTACTTTCTCTGGGGAATGGTCCATGTCCCTTTTCGTTTTGCTTATTTGTTCATTCATTCATTTACCACTTTATTCACCAAATAATTGCTGGGAGTGTGTTGTATGGCAGGCATTTTGGTCTCCAGGTGGTGTAGATTAGAGTGAGAGCCCTCAAGGAGGCAGGAAACGCATTGAGAACTACTGGTGAGCTTTTGCAACTACAACCAACTACTCGGTTTTTTCTTACGGCTTCCATTCTGATAAGCCTCCAACAGGATCTCTGCAGGGACGGCTAACTATAGTTTTCCAGTCAATACCAACCCAGGAGATTCTGAGCTTTGGAGTTTTAAGGAGCCAGATATATGGAGTTTGAGAAGGTTCCCATGTGATTCCACTAGGTAATCCCTCAATCTGAATACTCCTGCTTTACAAAGGGAGGAAGACCAAAAATATTTACAGGTGCATAGAATGTGGCATCCAACTTTTGGGATTTGGATATGGTTGTGTGGTATAACAAGCGGGCTGGTCTGAGAGCCTTCCCATTAAAGAAATAGTGATATTGTTATGTTTTGAGAAACTGCTTTCTGGAAGAAAAAAAAATCTCTATTTCAACAGTGCTTGAACCTGCTTGTGTACTTTAACAAAACATTTATACAGAGAAGCTCCCTTTTACAAATGACATAAAAGTCATTTTAGTTTTCCACATTAGTCCTCCTCTGTGACCAGTTTCTTTCATTTCCTAAATCACATGTTTTCTTATAGCCTCAGAAAAAGTAGGGCTCCTACAGGACTTTATGCTTTTTGTGTGTGCTAAGCAAGGTACTCCCTGTCAGCTCTTTTGGGGAAGTACTCTGAGCGTTCCAAGCCTGAGAATCCGGTGGCGGGGGGAGGGGGGGTGCAAAGAAATCCAGGGCAGGACCTCGCTGTGAAGATTTGGGACTTAAGCTTCTGGGAGCCTCCATAGGGCTCTGCTCTAAGCAAGACATTGCAGTTAAGTAATTTTCATACTTTAAATGGGACCAAACCTAGAGAACTGTGATCTGATAATTCCAACTTATTAAAAACGAGAATGTTGATCTCACTTTGATTTTATTAAATACTTTATGCATTGCATTTTAAAGAAAAGCTGCATGTGTTGTATTTTAAGGTAACTCTTTAACCTCTAACTAAATGCTAAAAGAGTTGAGACTGTGTGATGGCTTTCCAGAAGAATGGATGATACTTCTTCCTGTCCTCCAACCAGCCAGCCAATCCTTGATCCTTCCATTCATACTGATCTAATAGCTGAGCATCTATTACTGGGCCCTTTTCTAAGGATGGAACTTTCAAAAGGGATAAAGTGGCATCTAAGGGTGAGTTATTCTCTGACTTCTGCTCCCCCAGACCTGAGGAATGACAGCGCAGGGTCCCCCAGCGGCCCCATCCTCTCGCTCCCTCTTCTTTTCACTTCTTTTCTCCCTTCTGATGTTCTGTCCTCTTGTGCTTGGAGCTGCAGTTTGATGGCAAACCTACCTTCCTTTGCTGCCAGTCCCTCGGATTTCTTTCCTCTATCACTGACAAGCCCACTTGTTTTCTCACTGCTGTGGCAAATCCTGAGAACTAAGTTTGGCCCTGCAGAGTCACTGAGCCCGCTTTGAGTGTCTCTTCCCAACTTCTCAATCACTGATTCACAGGCATAGCTCAAATCAGCCACAGCTGGAGTATTTTTATCACAGAAACTGGCAAACCCTATTCATTAAAGCTTTTATTCTTCCGGAGATCTGGGTCACTAGTAGGGTCGTTGGTCTAAGGTTAATTGCAGGCAAGGTTGGTGTCCCTTCATCTCTGCTGCCAGAAAGGTGCCCTTCCATTTTTAGGAGCCCAAAGAAAGAAGACAGGAGCAGGATGGGCTGAGTGAAAGAGAAGGTAAGGAAAGGCTCAGCTTAAAAGCTATCCTGACAGGGTAGTACCTGTGGCTCAAGGAGTTGGGCGTTGGCCCCACATACTAGAGGTAGTGGGTTCAAACCCAGCCCTGGCCAAAAAAAAAAACAAACTATCCTAATAGTAAAACTCAATGGGGAATCAGGTAGGTTTGTTCTTTTCCGTAGGGTACCATTTCTGTGAGGGACCTGTCTAGGACAGGTACTAAGATGGAAAGCTGAGCTCAGTTCATGGTAAGTTAAGACCCAAACACGGAACTTCCTGGGCCAATTTCAGTGGCCTCTTCCTGATGCCTTCTGACAAGATCTCGCCAGGCTGAAGTTATTTCTCCTGATGTCCTGATAAGCTTTTTTTTTTTTTTAGACTGAGCCTCAAGCTATCCCCCTGGGTAGAGTGCCATGGCATCACGCTCACAGCAACCTCCAACTCCTGGGCTCAAGCGAGTCTCCTGCCTCAGCCTCCCAAGTAGCTGGGGCTACAGGCGCCCGCCACGACGCCCGGCCATTTTTTGGTTGCAGCCGTCATTGTTGCTTGGCGGGCCCGGGCGGGGGATTCGAACCCGCCACCTTAGGTGTATGTGGCTGGCGCCTTAGCCGCTTGAGCCACAGGCGCCGAGCCTCCGGCTAAGCTTTTGCTAGAGAAAAGTGAGAACTTTGTAACTCTGCCCATTGGCTGTCTCTGCCTGGTGTGTAGGAAGCCTGCAGAAAAGTTTGCCTTAGACTCTGCAGCTTTTGCTCGTCAGAGAGCCTGTGTATCCCTCTTGCTGTGCCGCTAGTTTTACACCCTTGCTTTTTAACGTGCGCAAGCGCAGATCCATCTAGAAAACTGTAAGATGTTATTCAACCGGCCAGTCAAGCACTTTTAACTTTTTTTTAAAAGGACTTGATTCTTATCCTAAATTTTAGGGTCCAACCTGCAGCCTGGGGGAGCGTATGCCGACTTTGTGAGGATTTTTTGGCTTATATGTGGTGTCTGATATCACGAAAAGTATGCAGGGTGTTTGTGTATTCAATGTGTGGCCCGAGACATCTCTTATTCATTCAATGTGCAGGAGAGAAAAAAAAGGTTGGACACGCCTATGAGGGAAAAAATGTTCCAGAGTCTACTTACTCTTTTCACCCTCCAAATAGACACACCTATAAAATAAAATATGCTAAAAAAAATAAATAAATAAAATAAAATACACTATGTGTGTAAGTAGTTTTTTTTTGTTTTTGTTTTTGTTTTTTTTGCAGTTTTTGGCTGGGGCTGGGTTTGAACCCACCACCTCCGGCATATGGGGCTGGCACCCTACTCTTTTGAGCCACAGGTGCCACCCTATAAGTAGATTTTTCTCCTCTATTCATCATGTTTGGGAAACTATACTCTTTCCCTTGGTTATGAGATTGTCAAGTTCGTCATTGTGTAAAGCAGATTTAAATTTAATTCTGTATGATGTTTATTAAAGCTTGAGCTTGATAAAGAAGGACAAATGTGAGGCAGCTACCCTGATGGGAAACCCTAGTCAGTTCATCTACAATCTATCAACAAGATTTCTTAAATACTCTAGATAAATCCTTTAAATATCTCATGCTTAGTGCTATTAAGCCAATGTTTTTAATAACTTTGACTGTATTTCAATGCATTAAACATCACAGCTGACATCTTACGTAATGATACCATTTCAAAGGTATTTTGCAGTATTGTCTGAGCCTGGATGCCTGGTTCATTTTCTTATAGCGTTCTGGCACAGAGAAACTTAAAAGCAATAGTAATTTTTAGACCTGGTGTGCCTGAGAAACATGGGAGTTATTTATTAAGAAGGCAGCTTCTTCTCTCAGAAGGACCCCTTGTTCCTCAGAATTATCAGAATTATCAGAAGTAAGAGGATGGAGCCCCAAACCTCTATTTTAGTACCAGATTGCTTCTTCACTTGAGAATTGGTGTTTCTGGCTGACTACAAAGACAGTTGAGCAGGTAATGTCTCTGAAAATGGGTGAGAAATGAAGGTGATTATTAAGATTCTGGGATGACTTGTAATAGATTTTTTTTTTTTATTCACAAGGATTTGTCATTTCCAATAATAATGAAGGAAGCAGGGACACTACATCTCTGTGAGTTAGTCCCATAAGCATCTCCTAATTTTTTTGGATCTATAGTTACTGGGTTATGATTGTGCCACTATTTTTGTCTTTCTCCCTAGTCAGTAAAACATCTCTAGGACAATGACTAAGTTTTTGTCTTTACATCCCTTGTTCCTTGTGAAGTACCTAGCACCTTAGAGCCATTTAGTTAATATATCAATGAATGTATTAATTTATTCATTTACACTAGATATATCTATTGACTTTCTACCATGAATTAAGTAGTGCTGTAGGTGTGGTGAATAACAAAACTAACTGAACCATCGGAATCCTCATCTCTGGGCCTATTTATTCACAGTAAGATGCAGGAATAATATTGTCTTTCCATCTTTCAGAGGATTTGGAGGATTAAGAAATTGATGTTTATGAAATGACTCCAGATTTTTTGAAGATAGGATAAAAAATATACAACCAAAGAAGAATGTTTTATAAGCCTAAAAGATCAAATTTAATTGGATTGAATTGCTCTTTTAATCTTTTCTTTTTAATAAGTTTTCCTAAGAAAAGAACAATTTAGAATATGTCTCTGATGCCGGTAAATGAATTGGGATTATATCAAGTGATGAAACATCATGCCAACAGTGCCCTAATAACTCATCTGATACTTCACTTGTTGCTGAAACTTTACTCTCAGAGTTTACTATAAATCCTACCTGACCTCCTGCTCTTCACTGGTCAGACCCAATCCAAATGTCTGATGGATGTCGTAGCAGGAGTTGCTGTCTTCCAGCAACCTAGGATGTGGTCAGGAAAGGAACCACAGGTCAGTTCACAGCACCCACCGGATCACTGTTCTTCCCCGACATCCTGATAGAGGGGTCAGTAAAAGTCATACTTACCCAACTTTCTGAAACTGTTTCTTCAAGTTGTTCCAGACATACCTGATTTTCTGCACTTGGATGCATCGCAGCTGCAATTACAAATGTGATACAGCAGGTGTCTTTCACAAGGCTGAGAGAACAGCTGTCTTTCCTAAGGTGAAGCCCATTGAGGGAGGGCGCATGTTCAATGCAGCCTCCATGTGGGTCTCAGAGCTGTCATTCCTGACAGTGTGATCGTTAGAACTTTCATTCAGCAAACACTCACTTTATTCTTTCTATGTAAACATGTCACTAACGTGGCACTCAAATTACTTACCTTTAATTCTGGCTTCATTACAGCTTGGTTAATGACAGAGTGGCGGTCAGCCACCAGGGGTTCTTTCAGGTTCTTGCTTATAGGAAACTTCAGTGTGGATAAGTAGAGGCAGAATACCTTCTTCCTCATATACCTTTGAAATTCATCCTGGAAAAGACAATCCTTTTTAGGAAATTCTCAAGGGCTGTTCAATAAGGTGTTTGACCAACCAAATACCTACTAAATGCTAAGCCAGTGGCTCCTAAAGTTGGCGACAAAGCTTCATCTCAAACAATAGCATCAGCATTATCTGCTAGAAATGCAAATTCTCAGCCCCACCCTCAGACCTACTGAACTAAACACTAGGGGTGGCGCCATCAGTCTGCGGTTTATCTGGCCCCTCAGGTAATTCAGATGTGCATTAAAATTTGGTAACCTCTGGGCTAGAGAACAAAGAGCCATATATGCTTTTCAGGAAAGCTTTATCTCTAGAAAATCTTACATAATGATACCATTTCCAGCTATTTTTAAGTGACAGCTAAATATTAATAAAATGTTTATTAATGAACTGTCCTTCAAAATACATATTTTGATGATCGTGTTATGTTGTCTAAGAGCTTTGATTCTGACAGCCACTGCTCAGGCCTTGGCTAAGAAACTGCCAATGAGCCCGAGGTGGTAGACGTTTCTTCAGGCTGAAGTGAAAAAAATGCCTTCGTGCCTGGCTCAAAATAAGGGATACAAGCAGAGTCTAGAGGTAATTTTGCCACCTCCTATTTTGGTCTAGGGTAACTCTTTGGGTTTTTGTTTGTTTGTTTGTTTGTTTGTTTATAATTTCAGACTTTCAGAGATGTCCTTTAGAAAGTACCAAATTTTCCTGGTCACTTCACTAGAATTTTCCAAATGTAAACAGTTTACTAATGGGCTTTCTTTCTCTTTTTTCTTCTCTCTCTCTCTGTCTTTCTCTCTGTATCTCTACCTTTCTTTTAATAAGTACCGCATTTGCCAATTAAATTTATGAACTCATCCTAGAAACAGTGCTCTGTACTCCTGAATATGGCTACAGTCACCTTTGAAGTCCTTCCCTTGGGAAACTAATGCACTGACGCCAGCGTTTAGTCCACCTCCCCAAACAATTTTGGAACTCTTCTTCTGGGATGGCCATCAGAGTTGTTCTTTTATTACCCTTGATGTCCTGAATGTTATCAACATGTCTCCTTTTCAACATGGGAAATTCTTTAACTAGAGGAAGATGTGACCCTGGGAATGCTAGCCAGTCCCTGGGTGTACCACAGAGGCAGTACAGCCTTTGAAACAGGTAACAGAGGGCACGCACTGTTGTCCTCAGCAAAACAGTGTCAGCTTCCTGCAGGGAGCATGGGACACAGTTGGCCCACACCCTCCAGTGGGGTCTCCAGTAGAACAGCAGCAGCAGGGCCCCACAGGTCAGCACGGACACCAGGAGGCAGAGGGCTTTCCGTAGAGTCTGCGTCCGATAACCAAACACCTGCTAAAGAGTAAATAAAGAATCATTCTCTTTTTCTTTTTTTATACACACATATTATTTTTGTTTCATTGAACATAAACTTTAAATAAAGGGATGTGGGCTGGGAGACAAGTCTGGTTTCAGCTAATCAAATTAGGTTGACAGCTTGCAGCTGTCAGCTGATAGAATTATTAAAAGGACTCCTTTGACTGCTCCGACACTTCGAACAAACACCCTGGACAAGAGGAGTGAGAAAAGGACAGACCTATTTGTTTCGATATATTCTTAGAGTTGTTTCATAGAGTCATAAAATATTTCATGTTTTGAGCCAGATAAATTTATTGAAGGAAGATGATAAACTCATGACAGATACGGCCCACTACTCATCTATCGCGCTTTATCCATTCAGCTTTGTTTTATAATAACATGATTGAGAACAATTGAGAGGATAAATAAATGTATTGTTCCCTGAAACAATATGATGATTAAAAAATAAGAGATGATTTGTGGACATGAAAGGTTTTCAGAAAGCAGCTTCTACTTATCGACCCCGATAATAACATGCTGAAATATTTGTACCTTTAGTAGTAGGTTATTTAATATGTGTCATAAATTGAACAAAGACTGCAGACTTGGTTCTAGCTCGGAAAATAGCCAAACAATGGATTTGTTTGTTAAAAACCCATTTCTAGTTTCCAACTTCTACAATGAAAATTTGCCCCCATTCTTTTCAAATTTCAAGAGCTAAATGTTTATATATTTTGAAGCCCCTGAGAAATGATGATTATAAATGTTATATTTACTATATTATCATTTTAGATTCTGCTGGTGTTCTGTATGTTCTCTTATTCTGTGACTCAGAACTCCCTTTCCCAGATCACAGAGATACAATGTCAAGGAAATACATTTTTACTAAGTTTCTATGGCATTTTTGATGATGGACTCTCCTGAATTTAATGGCAGTTTAGATCATGCTAGAGCACATCTCTTGGCTTAATTCTTTTGAAAGTTCTCATCATTAATAGGGTTGCTGTTATGAACTTTTCCTAATAACTCTGTCGTAGACCAAACTTACAACACTTGATGAAAGTAATACTTAAGCATAGTGGAAAGGTCACGGGCTTAAGAAAGAGAAGGCGTTAGTATGAATCACTGCCTTGCCTGTGAATAGTGACGTGACCTTGGGTAAATCATTTCCTCTCTAAAGAATCCCAATTTGCTCTCCTATAAAACAATTAGGAGCACATGCCTTACAAGGTAGTTGTGCTCAAGTGCTCTGCAAAGTAATTACAAATGTAAGAGTTTCTTTCCCCTGAGCCTCAACAATATCATCCACCTGGGGAAAAGCTGTTCATTAAATGCCGTGATGTAGCTACTTTATTTTCAGATTATTCATAATACAGTTTAAATTAATTTGGAGAAACACATATTTGCCTTGCTTTTAAGCATGTTTGCAACCAGATCTCCTCTCTCTCTCTCCCTATGTCCCCTTCAAATTTACAAACTTGTTTGGGTTTTGTTTGGAATTATAGTTTTATTAGACCCAAACATGATGTATATGCCACTTTATATATTATGTTATAAAAATATACATTTTTTTACTAAGAGTTACTTACAGGGGGGTTACTGCCAAATCTCAAGTATATGCAAAAATAGAAGCAGAACCATTTAGAATTTTAGTCCAGCTTGTAGCTTAAATGAACTCATTCATAAATAACTTTCTCTTTTTCTGTGTATTTACACACAACAATAGCATTGGTAATTGTAATTCTGGAACCCCTTCAGTTCTTCTTCTATACAAACTTTTTTAAAAAATTAAAAAAGAAACAGTGCTAGCAAGACTGCAATAAAATCATTACAGCTATATACTCCTAATAACTTTGTGAGTTGGAATTGTCTTTTAGGGAAAGTAAGGTGACAAATTATACTGAAAATTATAACGATGCTCTTCTCCTTAAATCAGCAATCCCTCACTTGGATATAAAACCTAATGATGTAATACATTAAAAAGAAAGTGATACATAGAAGATGTCCGGTGTATGATTATCTGTAATAGCAAAACTATTGGGAGTACCAAATGATAGCTAATAATTCAGTAAGTGGTGAAACATAAAAAATAATGGGCTAAAGGTAGATCCCATAGAAACAAAAATATATGGCATCAGTGAAGAAGCCTGGGGCATTCTATGATCAAATGTTAAATGGAGGAAAGAACGCATGGGGTAAATTGAAAGCAAACAGCAACACTATGGAATTTAACTCACGGTAGTAGTAATTACAGGAAATGTAAATGGCCTTAATGTTATGCTATGATTGGAAGCAAAGACTGTTCGACTGAAAAAGAAAAGCTCCACTACATGCTGTTTACAGGAGACACACACATAGAGCAGCAGAAGTTACAAGGGGAAAGGAGAAATATGCTATGCAAACACTAACAAGAGAAAGCTAATGTAGTTATGTTGTTATCCGATAACATGTATTTCTTTAACAATATTAATGGATAGGTTTAAGGAAAGAAATGACAGGAGAGGGAAAAAAAGGACATTTCATAAGCTAACAGGTCAATTGAATGGAAATTTTTGTGGACCTAAAAATATAGTTCCAAAACTTAGAAAGCAAAAATAAGAAATTACGATGGGCATTAGCAAATGCTTTGAATTGGATAAAAATGAAAATGGAGAAATAGGAATTTGTGGGATGTAGTTAAGACAATACTTAGAGGGGAAATTTATAGAGTTAGATGCATACATTAGAAAAACTGAAGTTTGAAATCAATCGAGTAAGCTTCTAACAAATTATAGAAAGAATAGCAAGTTAAACCCAAAAAAGGACGAGGAAGAAAATCACAAATATAAGTGCGGAAATGAATAAAACAGAAAGCAGACGTATAATAGAGGAAAGTAACAAAGCCAAATTGGTACTCTGAAAAGATTGGTAAAATTGATGAACTCATAAGTAACTATGAATATTTGTGTGCTTATTTAAAAATTAATAATATTTAAAAACCTTTCAGCAAAGAGAAATCTGCAAGCCCAGAGGAGTTATGCATCCCTTGAAATATTTAAGGTAGAAACAGTATCATTCTTGTGCATACACTTTTATAAGTAGAGGAGGCAGGAATGCTCCCAACTTACTTTATGAACCAGCATACCCAGATACCAAAATCTGACAAATATATTGCAAATAAGGAATATTACAGGTTGTCATGGTATCTAGATAAAATAATTCTAGAATATATTATCTGTCTAAATCCTTGATGTATTAAAAAGGTAACATAGCAAGGAGTGGTACTTATCTTAGGAATGCAAGGATTTGAAAATCAATATACTTTGCCATATTAACATTCAGAAGGAAAATCAGGAGATCATCTCATTAGATACAGAAAAAGACATAAAATTCAACAATATACAATTTTTAAAAATCTTACCAAACTAGAAAATAGATGGGACATACTTAAGCTAACATGCTTAATAGTGAAATAACAAACATTTACTTGTATGACAAGTAAAAAAGATTGTTAGCAATCATCACTAATATTTATTAGTATAGTACTGAAAGTCTTAACCAGTGTGATAAGGCAATCCTGTAAAATAAATGAAGGCTTTAACAATTGGAAAACAAGTAGAATATGTACAGATGATGTAATTATATATGCAAAAAATACAAAGGAATGTATAAACAAATTATAAAACTTAATAAATGAATTTACTAAGGTTGCTGGGTACTAGGTTGATATAGAAAAACCAATTTGTATTAGTATGTACCAGTAACAATTTGAAAATTAATTAAATACCATTATAATAGATTAAAAAATCAATTATCTTTTAATAATTCTAACAAAATTGTGGAAGACCTCTGAACTAAAAAGCACATATGCTAAGAAAAAGTAAAAATCTAAATAAATAGAAAGGTGTATTACGTTTGGGGATTAGCTATTAGGAATCTCTTTAAAATCTCATCAGACATTTTTGTGAGTGTATAGTCACACTACCAAGTGAAGACTTACTCCAAAGCCATGGTCATTTTAAAAATGAGGCATACACATGAACAAAAAGAAAGCAACAAAACAGAGTCCAGAAAGACATTCCAACATATGATCTTTGCACTTACAAGAAAAGAACTACTGTGATCAAGGTGGGAAAGGACACTCTGCTCAATAAACAATGCTGACGCAAAATGAATAGCACTGGGAAAAATCAGTGCCCCCCCATCTGATTTATACCAAAAGCAAAAATGCATTCAAGATGGCACAGATACGTAAGTGTGAAAACAGAAACAATAAATCATCTGAAAGAAACTCTATTGTTTCCAAATAGAGTTCTGTATTCTACGTACCAAGAGAGTTACCATAGCCCTAATGGTCTTTCTCTAGCCTCTGAAAAAGTGGCCTCAATTAGGGGTAACAATAAAATTGTGTACACTTTTTGACAGAAGTTGTTGCCCTATAAAGGAATTTTGTTATGAACATCAAGTAGGCGAATATATCCTCTGCAGGAGACAGAAAAGGTCTAAATACATTTGATTTCATCAAAAGATCGCTGGAGAAGACATTAGCCAGAAGATATTATATGTAAATGTATATACAACATATACTTCTCTAATCTATATGCAAAAAAGGGCTCATAGAACTCAACGAATCAATTTTAAATAAGTAAATACACAATGGGCAGACAGCTTGAAAAGCATTTCACCAAAAAAAGGATCTGCAAATGGACTGTAACATTTAAGAAACTGCTCATTGTCATGTCACTAAGAGAATTCAAAATAAAGATACAATCATATGTCACTTTCTAGAATACCTAAGAAAATAAACAAAATTGAAGGATTTAAACAATTATATTCGAAGACTTACTCTGAAGTTACACAATGCTGCAATGATGAAATAATATAGCCACAGACTAGATAAGAGTCAAAAGACTGAATATTTTAAATCCTGAAAAGATGGAGAACAACTAAAATACTCATATGTTAAGGTGAGTGTGAACTGGTGCACACAGTTGGAAAAACTATGTTGTGAAGAATATGACAATGAACTTCTCTCTTAGAATTTTACACAATCAACATGTGCGTGCAAGAATATTCTGTTTAGCTATATTCATATAACTGCAGCTGAAACCGGAAGTGTATTCCAGCCCAAACTGGGAACAATCTGAAGGTCCACCAACATGAGAAAGGTAAATGAATTTTGTGTTTTCACACAAAGTAACACTACAAAGCAATAAAAAAAGATCTTCTGATGCATACATCAATGTGGATGAATTCCACAGACATTATAATGAATAGAGGTAGTGTCATGGGGGCAGTACATTATTCTACACATATGAAGTTCACAAATGAGCAAACGTAATTTGTGATAGAATTGAACTGTACACTTAAGAGCACTGTGCTTTATTGACACCACCATGTACATAAAAAGTAGAAGAGAAGAAAACAGGAAAGCTTATAAATCTCAGAGTAACTTTTGAAATGTGTAGTAATTTGAACAAAATGAATAGACACTATGTTTTTCCTTCTTCAATAAACTGACCTCGTAAATCTTGGCAAAATTCCTTTCTAGATCATTTCTCAGTTTTCTCAGAGATATGCGACTGGGTATGGTATTGAGATTTTGGCAAAAGAATCACTGCTTAGCTGGCATTATTTTAATCATATAGTCTCCATCAGCTTGCCAACTATTGGTGTGATTAGAGTTTATTATGGAATGTTTAACCATACTGACTACTCACAAGTATAATTTTTATTTTTAAAATTATTGAAATTCTGATTCAGTCAGAGGTCACTCAGATTTCTCCTAAATATTTATATAGCCCCAGTGAAATCCAGTAAAAATTTCAGGATAAATGACGGAGCCAGGAACCTTATTTGTACCATAAGAGAAAAACAAATGGAATCCAGAGGTGGGGTAAACGTAAGGATATTGGAAGTAAGACGAGAGTATCAGAATCTCAAATCCATCATATGTGGCTCCTTGTAGTAAAGTGAGTTTTCCACCTATTACCTACGTGACCTCAGGATTTAACTTCTCTGAGTCTCTGATGCCATCTCTGTCTTAGAAGAATACTAATAGCACACACCTGGGAGAGGAGCTGCGAAGATTAAATGAGAGGCATAAGATGTTGAGTGAAAAGGAAGCTCCGTGTTAGCAGGTGGCTTGATAATAGGTTCAGTCAAAGGAGGAGAGAGGTGACTATTTCAGTGCGAGTTGCAATCTGCTGGGTCAAGGTTGTAAATGGAAATAAGCTGTGTTCTGTGAGGCGAGGAACCCGGATCCATCACCTATTGCTTGAGTTGAATAGCACAGAGGTTGTGCCTATCTTGCACAGACTTGATTTGTACTCTTTCCAAGCAGTAGTGTTCCTTAACTTTTTTGTTTCCAAATAGAATTCAGCATTCCAAATACCAGGAGAGTTTCCACAGCCCTCATGGTCTTTCCCTAGGCTCTGAAGAAATGGCCTAGATTAGGGGGTAACAATAAAATTGTGTGCACTTTTTGACAGAAGTTGTTGCCCTAAGTGACCACTTAGAGCCAGGCTCACTACCTCTGTCTGACAGCAGAGCCTCCGTTCTTTATATCCTGTCCCATTGCCTTCTAGAAGCTCCCACTTCTGTTCTTTGGTGCATTCTATACCAGCTATGATTTAAACTTGCTGAACTTTAGATTTGTCATATAAAAAACATGGCTGTTTGTAAAATCCAATAGAAATAGTTTGGTATAGCAGTTAAAAGCTGAAGGCCTGGCATGAGAAACCAACCCCAAATCATACCTCCACCACTTAACCATACATAGGACTTCAGGCAATCCAGTCTGCTTCTGATGCCCCCATTTCTTCTTCCATAAATGAGAACAATAAATGTAGCTGTCTCCTAAGATTATTGTGAGAAACTAGTGAGAAAATGCATGCAAAGCATTTAGCTCAGTTCCCAAAACATTTTGAGTACTCAATATGTGTTAAGAGTTCCTATTATCCTGAGTAACATACAATTCAACAAAACTTTAGTAGATTAGAAGTGACTAATTCCATTGGACTCAGTGTGAAGTGATTAGATCACAGGCAGCATGAAGAACTAAGCCAAAATCAGAGTCGTAGTTCTACAACTGATTGATCCGATGGCTTAAATGGAGTTTTTGCTTTTCCCAAAGAGCACAAGTTGTCAAAATTGAAGTCAAACAGAGGCTAAAAAGAAAACTGCTCACTTTTGTAGTGTATGTGAAACTAGAAAGACTTTAGGATAAATACCAAACTGATTCAGATTAACTAGATGGAGTAATTATATACACAACCCCCCCCCACCATACAATCATTCTTCGTTCATACGGGAGGGGAACAGGAGAAAGTAATAGAATTAGGGTAACAGAGCATCTTACCTCTGAGGCTTATGAAATATGGCCTTGTACATGATACATGCCTGAGCCTCAACTTACTCCATTCTAAAATGGATTTCTAAGTGACTACCTCATATAGATTAAATGAGAACATACATTAGGTTGTAGCATATAAAACACACCTTTAAGATTATATTCCTTTCTTTATTTTCTTTATAGGGAGCTCTTATACTTGCCACCAGAGTTGGAACTAATATTTGTCAAATCCCCAGGAAAGAGGAGTACAGGGTGCAGCTTCATCTAAATGTCGTTTCTTCCCCAAATTCATTTTTGGCAGGATCCTTTTAGTTTCATAGAACCAACCTCTGAGATTTCTTCCAAGCTTTTTTCCTGAATTTTCATTGCATCCAGAGCACGGGCATGTATGGAAGACCGGTGTTGCGAACAAGGTCATTTTTGTTTGTGTAAATCCTTTTATTCTTACATTCACCATTCATGTGTTCAGCCATTTAAATTATTTTTCAAGTACCCACCATGCATAGGCACAATAGTATGTGATCTGAATCTTTGGAATGGGTACTTGGGGTCACAGCTGTAGCTATTTCTCTTAAGTCAAGATTCTTACCAGGCTACGTTACAAATGTATTAATATTTACTCAACCAAGACATTGCATAAATAATTCTCACCATGACAATTCCCTTATGTACATAGAAACGCCAGGGATTTTTTTTGTTTGTTTGTGTTTATGTTTCTGGTTTGGGGTTTAGGCAGTGACGTGTTAGGCTTTTCCATGGGCAAGAATGTTATAATAGCCTTAGAGGGAGTTAGGCTTCCCTGCATACACTGCATCTGAATCATGGCCACGGAGATCATGTTTCTATGTCCTTTCATTGTGTTTTATCTTCTTTTTTGTTTGAAACGATAATCATAGCACCAAGTTTCTATTAATTATTAACAATCTGCCCTTTGTAGTCTTTACCTGAATGTGCCAAATTATGTTCCTTAATCTCAGCACCAAGTTTCTATTAATTATCAACAATATGCCTTTTGTTGTTTCTACCTGGACGTGACAGGGAGGACATTCTTAAAACTCAGTTCTCTGGTCTCTGCCTCTGCCAACCCTTCAAAGTCTTTCTCTTTAATGTTAGGGTGATATTGTCCTTTGTTAACTGATCATGCCAGTACAGTCATGATTCTTCAACCTGTTATTCCTTCTTTGGTTTGGCCCCGAGCAGTCATTTTCATTAGATGTCACTAATTATTAAGCATTGTTAACCATAGTTTCACACATTCTGCCCTGTATTGGATAAGATGTCTTGAATCACTTTTGCCTTCAACTACGTTTGACAATAAGGACTAATTTTTCTTCAACATTTACTGAGGTGTGATTTAATTCTCACCACTACTCTATGTAATAAGCATTATTATTACTTAAAAGAAGTATTATCATTATGACTTATAAATTATTATTTGTAGGTAAAAGAAACAGAGTCTCAGGAATGTTAAAAATAATTATTCACTAATTCAGCCTATTAAACTTTCCCTTGATGCTTTCTTTCTGGAGTAGGAAGGATCCTTCAGTGTCCAGTGGTATGAATCAAAATCCAACCCCAAAGAGATGAACATGCTATCATTGTTAACTGTAGGCGTGCCCATGGTGTCAGCCAGTACTGCTATAGCAAAAGAGCTCACGTGGTCTTCCTGCAGCTAAGGCCTCTTGTTTATTGAAGCTAACACAGAGAGAGAGTAGGGATGGTGGATCCAAAGATAATGAGGTGCCTGAGCTGATTAGCAGGGACAATTTCTAGAACCAGGATTTGCCCTAGATCAAGGGCATGAGAAAAGAAGGCACTGTCTGTTGAAAGTCACTTGTGGAATAAAAGCATCAGTAAATCAAAATGGGGATTCTCAGAGATTATTTTGTTCAAATTCCTCATTAGGAAAAAAATACCTGTACACCATTTTTCACAGATGAGCATCTGTTACCTGCTTCAGTCAGACTTTTCATCACCTCACAGAGTTGCGCATTCTCCTGCTAGGCAGCTGTGATGCTGTATCTATTTTCTGTTGCTGCCTGGCAAACTTACTGGCTCAAAGCAATGCAAAGTCATTATTTCACAGACACCATGGATTAGTAGTCCAATGCTCAGCATCTCACAAGACTGAAATCAAGGTGCTTTCTGTGGAGCTGAGAAACCTCTTCACACTCACGGGGCTGTTGGCAGGATTCAGTTCCTTGCAGCTTGAAGACCAAGGCCCTCATTCTTTTGCTGGTTGTCAACTGAAAGCTACTTTCAGTCTTAGAATCCTTGTAGAGTTCATGCGTCCTGTCATTTCCCATCTTCAAAAATACATGGGAAAACCTGCTGTGTGTCAAATCCCTCCCACACTTTTGCCATAAAATGTAATCATAAATGTTATAGTGTAGGAGCGTGTATAGTATAATACACGCTATAGTACACACTTTGCCATAAAATGTAATCATA
>NW_003852455.1:3591339-3750476 GCF_000181295.1 Otolemur garnettii | reverse complement strand
TCATAAATGTTATAGTGTAGGAGCGTGTATAGTATAGTACACGCTATAGTACGCGCTTTGCCATAAAATGTAATCATAAATGTTATAGTGTAGGATTTTCACAGGTTCTGTTCACACTCAACCAGAGGGAATTATATGAGTATGTGTTTATTGTACAGGTGTCGTGTTAAAATTTTACCACCACAAAATCTTTGTATTTAGGAAGTTCTCACATAAGGAAAATAAGTCAGGCAGGAATGTGCCAACCTCTTTGTTCCTAACATCAGCCACTCAACAGCTGGAAGCCAACCGCCATGATTGTCCTCAGGGAACTGTTCTTAGTATCTCCAAACAGTTCTTAGATGAGATATGCAGATATTCCTCCAAATACACCATACTTCTTGAAATTTCTCAAAAAGCATAAGTTTGGAATTAAATATAACTTCCTAGAGGTTTCCTAAATATTATGGATTAGAGCAGAACTATTTTTATTTCTTCTTTCTACAGAATAGACTTATCTGAAGGCATTCCAGGACTCGTTTCTTATAGCTTCATCATATTGGTGACTAAAATTTAACCATAATCAAATATTACTTTGTAATATTACCAAATAGTAACATAGCCACCAAGCCTGAGTCACTGACAGTCTTACCTTATATGTTGATGATAACTTGAAACAAAAATTCAATAGTGAGGCCAGTTACATGACATCTTGCCAATTTCTCACCTACAATACTTGTAGGAAAATTTTTATATCTTGATTCTGTCACCCATATTGTTATTTGTCCCTCATAACTAGGTGTCAGTTGAAGATTACTAAGCTTGCCTTCATGCAAGCTGTTAATGCATGTGCCAACTAAAGATAGGAGAGAGCCAGTAGGTCTGGCTTTTCAATTTCAATTTTCATTTTCACATTTAATCCTTTGAGTGAGTGTGTATTTTTTTGGTCCATTAATGGAGGGTAAGGGGTACATGACGTGTAAAATAATGTCAATGTTCAAAATTCCTGATTTTTCTTAACAATACTTCACATATTATTTGGAAAACTAGTAGAATTCAAATTTTTGTCATTCCCCGACTTTTAATTAGAGGAAAGGGAAATATACTCAACATCAATTTTAACTAACATACATATTCCTGCATTTTTCAAGTTGTATACCATAACTTCTGACTCCTTGTATGTAAGTGAATTCCTTAGCTTTTATAGTACTCTCTGCATTTTACATGTAACTCTCACAAAACTTGTGATTTGGGGGGTGGGGGGGTAAGTGGAATTGTTTTTAGGCAACTAGCAAGGTCCAAAAGGGTGTCCACAATCATAAGGCTAGCAACAGGGCCTTAGCTAAAGCCCAGGTCTGGGGGCTCAGAGTCCAGGGCTCCTGAGCTGCTTGGAAGAAGATGAAGTGAAAGGCTGTCCTATCAGTTCTGTGTCCTCTGTGCCAAGCAGCTGTATTGTCTTTTGGGGCTGTTCCCATTTGTAATTTTGACATTCAGTCTGTGGGTGTGTGTACAGAAGGAACAATTGGGCTTTGCAAATACTATGAATGAAGCATCACTTGTGGTTCAGATGAGGACAAAATCCAATCATCAGAAAGTAAATGTGATCAGGGAGGACCCTGAAACAGGCTGATATGCACACAGTATTCTTTAGACATGCCTGAATGAGAAGGGGTAAGATGACTTACTATGGTTTGAATGTGCCCCCAAGGTTCATCTGCTAGAAACTTAATCCCCAATGCAACAGTGTTAGGAGATGGGGCCCAATGAAAGGTGATTAGGCCATAAGGGCTCTGCCCTCATAAATGGATTAATGTCTTTATTGCAGAAGTGGTCTACTTCTCTCAAGTGGACTTGTTATAAAAGAAAGCTTGGTCCCCTCTTGCTCTCTCATGCTCTCCTGCCTCTTGGCCTCCTTCTATCATGGGACAGCACAGCAAAAATGCCCTTGCCAGATGTGGTCTTGTGATCTTAGACTTCCCAGAGCCAATAATTGTAAGAAATAAATTTCCATTCTTTATAAATCATCTGGTTTGTAGTATTCTGTTGTAGCAACACAAAATGAGCTAAGACAAACGTATTCAAGAGTTGACAAGCCCTCCTCTTACGTGCTGACCTGCTTTACATTGTATTTCTCAAACCTAATTGGTAGGGAGAATGAGGAAACTTTTTATAGAACACTCATTAAGAATGTTGTTTTACAGAAGGTATTTTCAGAACAGCTGTATCGCCTTATGTAATCCTCACCACAATCTAGATAGTAGTCACAGATAGGTTACATAACTTGCCCACAGAACCAGAATTCAAACCCAGGTGAGCTGAAGCCAAATCCCACTACTTTAGGCATTGAGCTACATAGAGTCTAAAGGCCTCAGGCTCGCTTAGGGCCCATCTTGTGAAAGATCCTCAGGTCTGTTAGTGAAGCTGTAGGCCCCCAAAAGACCTCAAGAGATGACAAGAGAAACCAACTGCAAGTGGAGGGGCTCAGAGGAATACCTGAGCAGGACAAATTCTTAGGAAAAAGAAGCCTGTTAAAGCCAGATAATTGTGGAGATGTGGGGAGTGGGTGGGAGAAGTTCAGGACGGATAATCGAGGACTGTACAGCAAGGGGGTACCTTCATATGGGCTGTTGAGAGGGTAAAATGGAAACCTGTTTGTCCAGCACAGTAAGCACAGGCTGCCCAACCCTCTGCCAGGAGCTAGGGCCTGAGAACAGGAGACGGAAATGACAACAGACTTCAATGGGGCTAACAACACTTCACAGTCAAGCTGAGCTCCACAAAATAATCTCTTAGGCCCTCCCCATCCACTAAGGGTCTTCCCAGGTGTTTGACTGGAGGGATGTATTATTTGCATCCACAGTGTCTAATTATCACCACAATTCCTCTCATACTATCACAACTGATTATTCACTGGAAATAAAGAATGCAAGTACAAATCAGACTGGGCCATGAGGAACGTTCAGGAAAAATGAGCAAGCAGGGAGTCTGTAAACATCACAGACTGGCAGCTCCCAAGGCTGGGACTGAACCACATCCAGGTTTGGTTTGATTTACTGATAGTTTAAAAAAGTTTAATTTAGCCTGTGGTCTCAGCTCCTCAGGAGGCTGAGACAAGAGGATCATTTGAGCCCGGAGTTTGAGGTTGGTGTGAGCTACGATGCCGCCATGCTCTACTGAGGGTGATGAAGTGAGACTCTGTCTCAAAAAAATTTTTTTTATAATTTGTTTTCAAAATTTATAATCAGGCTATAGCACATAAAAATCCAGATTTCTGGCTTCCCTTTAAAGATCTACCAACACTGGGCTATTGACTTTCAGGTGTGCCATTGCCCAGAGCTAAGTCACAGCTTCCTCCTAAGTTTGTACAGTTCTGTCACCCTAGTTCCTCCCAGGGCCTGCCTGACTCACCAGATTACCTGGTCCACCAGAGTAAGATTTGCATCTATCCTCTGTGCCCAAGAGAAAGATTTATGAAAGAGAAATCTACAGCTACCCACCGCCCCCTGCCCTGATTGCCCTGACAGCACAAGGTAAACATAGTTGGATTCCTAACACAGGTTTTTAGTGGATGTCTCCAAAAGTGTTTGATTATAGAAAGGAAGGAAACTGTGGCACCTGGCCCATTATCTAATCCTTTGATACTCCTGTCCCATCTATGATTGAGAGAATTAAAATATTGGGCTATAAACTTTATAAATACAGCACCTAGTTAGAGAAAAATAAAGATCAACATAAGGTTTTCATGAGCACTCATTTATATGTTGAAAACCATCAGCACTAACACAGAATTTCCAGCAATGAATACAGGTGAAAAGATTTTAATTCTTAAATCTCTTCAGTCTGAAGATTTTTAAGCACAGCACCATCCTCTAACTCAGCATGGTATAATAATGTAAGTCACAAAAGTGAGCTGGCTTTGTAATTTTCAATTCCCTAGCAGCCACATTGAAGGCGTAAAAAGAAGCAGGTGAAATTAATTTTCAGATAGCCTTTATTTAACTCCACCTATCTAAAACATTGTCACTTCTATATGTAACCAATGCAAAATCCATTGAGATACTTTACTTGGTTTTCTTACTAAGGTCTTCACAATCTGGTGTGTATTTTATACATAAAAGACATTTCAAAAACAAAAAGACATTTCAATTAGAACCCACTATTTTTCCAGTACTCAAAAACCACCCATGGCAGTGCCTATCTTATTAGACAGCACAGATGTAAATAGAAGCAAATGAGAGTAGGTAGAGAGGGAGCTGATGTGGATTTCACACAGGCTTCACAAGGAACTGGGGAGGCCAGACAGGAAATTGACCCCATTCTAACACATGCTCCACGTTCTTTATGACCCCAGTGTGCCTTCACTCTGTCCCTTCCCTCATCTCTGTCTCCTTATCTCATTGCCTCATGGCACTTTTGTAGGTGAACATCAAAGTATATGAAGAAGGAATGGGGTGGGCTTGATTCCCAGCCTGTCCCTTGCAGACTAATGACCTTGGCCAAGTTAGTTACTTAACCTCCCTGGCCTAAGATTTCTTTTCAATAAAATAGGATTAGTTCTTTCATCACCGAGTTCTGAAGATTAAACAAAATCATAAATTTAAACTTCTCAGCACCAAATGTGGGAGTTTTCATGTTTTTAATAATTATTTTTCAAGATTTACGTATGTTTGGCAGAAGATGCAGTGGAAAAAAAGGATTGGATAAGTGGCAAAAGAATTTTTTAATACACGCTAAAATCCCAGCCACATCCTACTCTTTCTTTAGTACTTGGTGTTTAAAACTTTTCCCTGCTTTTATAAAAAGCGTGACTTCAGCTCAAAGCACCCTGAGCCTAGATTGTGCAGACACACCCAAAGCATGAGACTAAGAAAAAAGAGTTTTAGTTTTTCCTCCAGAGATTGTCCAATTGTGTGACAACCCAGATAACAAGGGGGGGACATCTTAATGTATCCCAAATACTCTACAAAATGTCTCAAGAGACTTCACAAGGTCTGCTGCATATAAAGATAGCAAGAACTCTACCATCCTGAGGACAAAACTTTCTCAGCCCCTGCAGGCTCCTTGGTGCCTTATGGCTTGCAAGGAGCCTAACCAGACTTAACCCTTCTCCAGTCCTAAAACCAGCACCATCAGTGCTACAGTCAGTCTTCTAGTTTAGCTCAGAATGGTAGCCAACACCCACAGCCACTGGCACTTTGAGAAGACTAATAAAGAAGGTAAGACTCACCAATTCATTCTCCTCTCCTTCGTTCAGCAAAGCCTGGTGGTCTTCCTTACTGTTCTCCTCCATCTAACCCAGACCTGTAAAGATCCCTTCTAACTCACTCCTGAGGGAAGTTTAAAATTACCTGGGCTTCTGAGAACCTAGAATGAGTCACCCTTTGTCATTGTCCTTCTTAGGTGCTTTTAAAATCTCTTAGCACACACCTTGCCTATTAGACCAACAAAGGAGAGGAAATCCTCTCTACAGCAACAGGATTGGTCTGTTAATCTATCTGCTTATTGTTTTTTTTTGTTCCCCTAGTGTTTATTTACTGAGCTAGATGTAAGCGCCTTCAGGCTTAAGGAATGATGGAAAAAAAAGTTGTTGTGCTAGAAAGTTTTCCATAAATGTCTTAGCCAATAAATGCAAATAGCTGCTTTGCTAAAAAAAAAAAAAAAAAAACCTTAGACAAAGGGATTAACCAGGGAGAGATATTTGAAAACCCTGTGAACTTTGGAAAAGTAATGAATGTACTGGGGGTGGCAAAGGAAATTGAAGGAGTTTGGCTTCTGATGGAGAATGAATCATTCTGGAATCAGAAAAAGCTGAGTTCTAATCCCTACTCTACTGATGACCCTCGACACATCACTTAAAATCTGAAGTTTACATTTCTAGTGCAGTGAATGTCAGTAATAATTAGAGCATTGAGAAAATGATTGAAGATAATGTTTGACAAAGGCCAACTATAGCCCCCAATAAGAGGTAAGTAATCATCATCATAATCATAGCACTAATCAAGAAGAGATAGGAAGTTTAAAAAATTAAAATAAAAAATAAGAAAAGGAGAAAAAGGCTCTTGGAAAGTAAACTATAATAATAATTTGATTCCTTTCATTTTTCCTTTATAATTTACAAAATATTTTCAAATGAATAAAGTATATGGAGGGAGGAGGAGCCAAAAAGGATAGAACCCAAGTTTCAAAAGCTGTATAATCACTGCTTGTAGGAGACGCCAACATCCGAGCAAGATGATCTGCAGCTGAGGCGTGGACCTCGGGCTATTCGTCCACAGGAGTTCCTTGTGGAGGAGCCGGTGCCCTCAGCACACAGTCATTGTTAATTACTCCCCTCACCTGTATCATTCCCTTTCAATAAAAGGCTGGTGCGGAGGTTGCTCGGGGCTACCCGGAAGGGAAGGGCTAGCCCGCCTTCCACAAGCTTGTACTTCTAATCCGCTTCTAGCCTGGTTCCTGCGCTAACCGAGACCAGGGCCACAGGAGCCCGACGGGTCGCGACAACTGCTGAATTTATTATTATCATCAAAAAAATAAGTAAATTGTGATAAATTTAGGGTTAATTTGTTCATAACAAAAACTGTGTCATTTCACTGCCTCTTATTGTATTCTTTCCACTTCGACGGTGGGGGCGGGGATCACTATCAGAACAATTAGGGGATAATACTTGACTCTTTCCACTGACTAAAATAGCATTAATTAAATGTTTCTATAAAGCTATAGTAGTTCCATTCTGTACACAGCAGTTACACAGCAGTTATGTATGGAGCAACAGATATTCCAGACATAGTGTGAGACCCTTTAATACAATAGTATAAAGGACAGAGTCACTACTCTGAGGGAGTTTGCAGTTGCTTGGGAGAGACAGACAAGTCGATAGGAAGCATATACTCAACTCCACTGAATAGAATAAGACCAGCTTATTAAGATGAGCAGAATTTAACCAGATGGAAGGAAAAAAAGATAGAGTCAGGTGTTGAACACATTCTAGGCCAGGGAACAACGTGCACAAAAAGAGTCAAGAGAGATAGGAAAGGATAACCTATTTGAGGTATAAAGAGAAATCAAAGTAACAATTAAGAATAGAAAGAAAGAGATGCAAAGGCTTGTCCAGTCATGAAGAGCTTGTACATCATGACCAACTGGACTCCCCGCTAGCTAAGACCCCAGATCCCAGCTCCTTCCTGCTGATAAGCAAGCACTCTTTGGCTCTGTACAAGTATAAAATGTTCAGCTCAACATAAAATCTTCTGATAATCACAACTGCTCACCAGCACCTTGGAGGCACTAAACTCACATGCATGCTTACGTTGGTTGGACCCATTCACCATGTGAAGAATTAACTCATCACTTCAAAGTTTGTATTAGCTAATCTTGAGGTTAATAAGTACCAAGCACTTGCTTTAGCCACCAAAGGACATGCTCTGTGGAAATAATTATTATAACAGCTTTAAACTCTTGCCTCCTAGAAAGTTTACAACAGATCCTAAAGCTTAAAGCTTAAAAGATCTAGGGTCAAATGTTCATAGGCAATCTAGAGATCCAGGCACACCCCAGTGGTTCAGCCAGTTTCTTGAAGGCCCAGGAATCATTTATTTTTTTTCCATCTGTGTGTGCATGGCAGGCTGGCATTGGCAGCTTCCTGTGGGAGAGGTCGCCTCAGCATGAGTAGGAGTGGCTTCCTTCAGGTCACATTATTATATCTAGCCATAGAGTTCAGGAAGTTGTTGGGCTTCTCCAAATATTTTCTGTCCAATAAGGCCAGATTTTCACTTGCCTGCAACTAAGCTGAACACAGTGCATCCAAATAAACCCTAAAGACGAGCTCTTCTCTGATGAGAAGAGAGGCATTAGCACTGTACAGCATAAGGCAGGGGCTTCCAGAGACCAGACGGGAGGGAAGAGCCAGATGGGGGACACAGAAAGGAAAAGGGAGTAAAATGTCCACCTTACACAAGAGCCTGAAGAATTTAAGATCCTTGCTGACCAGGCACGGTGGCACACACCTGTAATCCTAGCACTCTGGGAGACCAAGAAGGGTGGATTGCCTGAGCTCAGGAATTCCAGACCAGCCTAAGCAAGAGCTAGACACTGTCCCTACTAAAAATGGAAAAAAACTAGCAGGGCATTGTGGTGGATGCCAATAATCCCAGGGCATTGTGGTGGATGCCAATAATCCCTCGGGAGGCTGAGGCAAGGGATCACTTGAGCCCAAACTTCTGAGATTTCCGTGAGCTTTGATGCTGCAGCACTCTACCCAGGGCACAGAGTGAGATTGTCTTAAAAAAAAAAAATTAAAGATCTCTCAAGAAGCCAAGTCCTAGCCCTCTGAGGGGCCTTCTTATCAAGAATAAAGAACCACAGGAAGTAACTGAGAGAATGTCTCCTCTCCCTCCACAGTCCCCGACCTGGAACACAATTTCCAGAAAACAAAAAAGAAACAGAGATGGGAGAAAGTTTGCTTAGAGCTGCACAGTGAAATATTGACAGATCCAGGGCTCAAAGCCAGCTTTCCTGCCTCCGAGTTCTGTGTGTTTCCACCAAGAAATATGACCACCTCTCCTCTGTATTTTCTCTAGACCTCTGTTCTGGGTGCTACAGAGATGAAGGATGCAGGGATTATATAGATTGAAGAAAGAAGATGCATCCCCACCTCTAATCCATGAGGCTTATTCAGTGAAGATGCAAATGGGCATGGTGGAGTGGATTAGGACTATGCCTCACCCTCCTACTTTGCAGAGACAAAATTCCTGATCCCCACTGCCCCAATGTCTAAAGGAGAAACTAGTCCATAATTGCGTTTCTCATCTAGACTTTAAAGCTCTTTTGCTGTTTTCTCTACTCACCACTGAAGCCTGACTGAAGCATTCTATTTCAAACCTTGTTGGATACCCACCCAAGCAAAATGCTTTAGGTAATATAGACTGACTTCTATTACAACAAACAGTATATTTTAAGTGGTTTAGTATGGGGCTAAGTTGGTGGTGGTGGTGAGAGGGCATTGGTGGAGCATTGGAAAGGGTATCCAGCATGCAGTGATTTGGAGATCCAGGCTCTTTCCTCTGCACTTCCACTGTCTTCAATATGTGGCTTCCAGTTCTGGTATGATTATATGAAAGGGGGAATGCATGGAGGATAGCCAGTGAAAGTTTCCACAGACTAGTCCTGGCAGAGGTACTCTGCACTCATGCTGGAAGATTGGTGAGAACTTACTCAGATGACCACACCTGTTTGCAAAACTGGCTCTTAATGTAAATACCCCTACCAGGGGGGTCTAAAACAGGAGCTACCTAGCAGTCTCTGACACGCTGATCCTGTGATAGTCCCAGAGAGGGGTTAAAAGATAGATCAACCTAGATCTCAAGGGACTCAGAGTCTGGTGAAAGAGTAAAACCATTCAGAGGTAATGACTATGCCAGGCGGAGGTGAGGAGGGCTTGTTTCCTTGAAGAATAAGGAGGAGATATAGAAACCTGAGAGCCTCTATATCAGGTGACAGGGTAGGAAGTGGACACTGATATCTGATTGAGTGACCTTTTGAGTCTCTGCAACAACCACAAAGGTTAGGAAGACATTTGAATCTTGGTATGTGACTCATCCTCTTTCTGAAATATGGGATCAAATACCCTCTCTTTAATTGTGCTTAATCTGTTCATAGAGCCAACTATTCCTTGCTTCTTCCACCTACAACTACCATTGAACCTAAACAACCCATGAATTCTATGCAGTTTGAGCAAAATAAAGAGCTATCCTTTGAGGGCACACAAATATGGAGTGTCTAGGGTGAAGTACGATTGTGGCCTTTCCCACTCTCCACCTCAATTTTCTATTTTGGAGATCAGCAAATTGAGAGTTTGGTGTAATATGGCGAATTTTAGAGGTGTAGAAGTAAAATTGTATCTTACCTAGTGTTGGGGCCAAGAGAAAAAATCTTTCCTTTTGCCCTCTGATGGTTTACTGAAAAATCAACTCACAAAATCGGATTAATTGGAGAAAAGGCAGACAAAATCTACCTGCACATGGAGAGCGTCAGAGTGATTATCCAACCTCCCAATGGGATGCAAAGCCTATATGCTATCTTGAGGGTACCAAAAGAATATGGGCTTGGATGGTGGCAAAATAGGTCATTAGAGAGAGAAAGGGAGGTTTGGCTAGCAAAGGTGATCTTGTTATGTGGATAAAACCTCATAGGCAGAAGTCTTCTGAGAAGACAGATGGTGAATGTTTTTTCAGGCCTTTAAAAGTATCAGACTCTCAGTTCTAATTTTTCTTATACCTGAACAATGGAAGGCCTCAGAGAAAACCTGGCCAAATCAATGCAGTTTCTTTACAGATGCAAATTTTCCCCACAAAACACAACTCTACAGGGTTACTCAAAATAGATCAATGAAATATGTTTCGGGGTAAAATATTTTTACTTCCTTCTCTGGACACACACACCCCTAAACTGTAAAATGGGACCTTCCCAAATTATTCTTCAACTTCTTGTCACATTAATTTGCTGCCTGGCTAGAGAATTATTAAAAAGATCTTCTAAGATCGGAAACAGACAACCCTTGAAGGTGTAATAGTAGCTCACCAATCTCTTCAGCTCTCCTTAATTCAATTCTGCCTATACTTGTGTAAAACTGCCATGTGCAGAGCTCTATTTTAGGTCTTAAAATGAGAATCCAGAGATAAATGAGGTATAGATCTTGCCCTTGAGCTCAGGCTACTGGACCTATGCTTTTGAATCCAAGTCTTACACATTCTTCACTTTTCCTTCAGCTGTTCTTGCGACTCAGTTTGCAAAAGGCTTTAGCAAGCTCATCTGTCATTGCCAGGCTCCAGTCTGGCTTGTCCTTGATACATGTAAATACCATGATATATGTACGTAAAAACATGCACCATTCATGGTTTAGCCAGATCCTTTGCAGAGTCTTCCTCCTATGGAAACTGGATGGTTCGGAATCTGTTTGCAGAGGTGATGATGTTTGAGAGTGATTGATTCTTGGAATACCTGCAACCTCTAATCGACAGCCAGGAAGCCCAGGGACTTGTGATTATAGCATGCAAACCTGATAGGAAAGACATTCCTCATGGTATCCACTCACAGCTGACTTCTGATCGATGAAGAAAAGACTTCCCTCTTCTGCTAATAGGTTTTCTCTGGGGCTCTTATTTCTGCTCCTGTTCTACGCGTGGCTGCAGCTGCCCTCCATGGGGTTGAGACAAAAATTGGCTGAGCAAGCTCTTCCATGCCCCTCATGGGAGTCGGGTTCCAGAATGTGGATTAAATCATAGGCTCTACTTGTTTTTATTGCAAAACAAGGCTTTGTGCATAGCAGATACTGTTAATCTGATGTGGATCATTAAAGCAATTATTACTTTTATTAAATTGCTTCTGTTTTAGATTTTAAAACTGCCTCTTCAGTTATCAAATAAGTATTAATTGATTTACTCTCTCATAGAGTCAATTTTATTTTCCAAATGCTTCACATATCCCAGGTTTGGAGGTCCTCACTGTCCTGGGATCCACCAACTTGGCTTTGAGAACTATATCCATAGCATTTGACACCAAAGTCAAGAAAGATTCTTATCACATTCAAGGGAAAGAACCATTCGTCTTCAAATCAAAGCGCTTACTACAGAGAGAGGTACGTATAATGGGTGCTCCATAAGTATTATGTGGATGACTAAATCACTCTTTCCCTGCCCAGGGAATCTGCTTTTCCTGGGGTCAGTCAGTGGCAGATACTTGTGTGGTCTGCTTGGATCTTCCTGGATATCGTCACCGTCTTCACAGCCCTCTGTGTGCTTTTCTTCAAATGGCCTATTTCTGTGATTCTTTTCAGAGGATTACCCATGTGCCCCTTTGCCTTTTCTAGCCAAAACCCAAAGGGGCCTGGAGTTTACTCCCCACTCCTACCCTGCCCAAGCACCAAGTCACTGTGAACCATAAGGAGTCCGAAGCCTTGCTCCCTCACCAAGACCTGGGACAAACCAAAGTAAAGTTCACATTCCAAACCTCCCTCGCAGCATCAGGTGGAGGTTAAGACTTTGCCCCAAATCATGTTCTTACTCGTATTGTTTTCACTCCCTTACTATTTCTCCTAGAAACACTTCCTTAATAAAATATTTACACATAAATCCATGTCTCGGTGTCTTCTTCTGGGGAACTCAACCTCAGAAAAGAACTAAGGGTTTCTAAAGTTTGTAACCCCAAGCATCAGTGTAGGCACCATTACCCCATTCTTTCTTTGGGAAGAAAACCACCTGCATCTCCTCATTCTCTCCCCTCTGACTCAGTCCCATCACTTCAAAATCTCGTTTCTTCTCTTCCCAATTTAAAATTTTCCATGTAACCACAGTGAGTTTGGTCTAACCATTCTTCCTCCATAAGTTTTTAGGATTATTCCAGGAAAATTCAACAGCTCATTTTGTACTTCTGGAAATGTATTGATTACTGTCAAGGACTTTGAGCTTGCCAAAGCTTATGCCACATTACCCCCGTGCTCTGTGTATGTAGCTGCAGAGGAACAGAAAGTGTTTAATTTAATATTCTAGAGGGCTTTCCAGATGACTGGCTATAAGAATAAATCTACACAGACTGCCAGTTGTAGGACTTGTCTGTGAGAATGATTGTCAAATGTTAACTGTGTCTGTTAGATAAGTCGCCATTCTGAGTCTGACCAGTGGCCGAAGAGATACCACTGTTGTGTCAATTCAATCCCTTGATGAACATTAAACTTTCCCACCAGAGATGCTGGCGTGGATGTGGAGAAAAGGGAACACTCCTACACTGCTGGTGGAATGTAAACTAATACATTCCTTTTGGAAAGACATCTGGAGAACACTTAGAGAACGAAAAATAGACCTGCCATTTGACCCTGCAATTCCTTCATTAGGTATATTCCCAGATGACCAAAAATCACATTACAACAAAGATATTTGTATCATAATGTTTATTGCATCCAATTCATAATTGCCAGGTCATGGAAGAAGCCCAAGTGCCCATCGATCCATGAATGGATCAACAAACTGTGGTATATGTACACCATGGAATACTATGCAGCCATTAAGAAGGATGGAGACTTTGTGTCCTTCATGTTCCCATGGATGGAGCTGGAGAATGTTCTTCTGAGCAAAGTATCACAAGAATGGAGGAAAAAGTGTCCAATGTACACACCCCTATTATGAAACTAATTTATACGTTTTATATGAAAGCTATAACCAAATAGCCTAAGAATATGGGGAGGGGGAGGGAGAAGGGAGGGGGGAATGGGTGGAGGGAGGGGGATTGGAGGGATCACTTCTGAGGTTTATTTTACAGGGGTACAAGTGAATCTTTCTAAGAGTAGAATGTGAACGTTTTAAAACAATAACTGAGAAAATGAAAAAAAAAATTTCCCTCTGCTTTCCTCAATACTACTAAAAACACTCACTACCACTGAGACCATTTAAGGATGCTGAACAGAAGGCCAATGGAATTTCTGAAATTGGAATAAGGGTTCAATTGCATTTGTCAATTCAAAGAACTTCCCCAGGGATGAGGTCAAATGGTAACAAAGACAGGTGATGGATTCAAGCATTCCAGAAAGAGCAGGATCCCATGATCTATCTTAAGGAGAATACAGTAGAAACCTCTAAATTGATGTCTGAAGGCAAAGTGATTTCTTACTAATCAATTGCAGATGATCTAGCCTACTTGGAGAGATAAAGATTACCTTAAAATATTCAAACTGCAGAATAGTCCAGAGTCAGTTTTTCTTTTTCTCCCTTATCTGAGAGAATAGCTTAAGGAGGAGAGTTTTGGGGTTTTGGGGTTTTTTTTTTAATTTTCAGCTACCTGGAAGAATGTAAGTTATGAAACCCTGTTCTATGTCTTTGCCTTGGCTTCTGGACTCTTTCCCCAGTAAGCCCAGCCACCAGTACTTGTTTCGTCAAGAATGCAGACTTCGAGTTTTAACAAAAACCTAGAATAAGTAGGCAAACCTCAAGGGAGAGAATTTTGCCAGCAGGGTTTCTTCTCACTGGGGACTGCTTTTATAATACAGAGAATTCACAGGGACAGCATCTCCAGAGGAAACATACCACAAAAGGTTCTCTCTACCTGGGGTAAGCAGGCGGGAAAAACTGTGGAAGAGTCTCCTGGCGGACAGGTACAAGCTAGCACATTTAGGAGAAAACAATGTGTTAGTCTTTTAGGACTCTGATTCCCATACCTGAGTTATCATCAGAATCACCTGCAGAGCTTAAGCAAGAAACAGCTCCTCAGGACCCATCCTGGAGACTGAGTGTACGTATGAGGTTGGGTCCAGGCATACGTTCCTTGAAGATTTTTGTGATGGGTCCAGTTTGAGAACCACGTTCCAAAAAGAAGCCTGAGAATGACTGTGGACTACTGTTCCCTGGAGAGAATAGGCTAACATGTGACGTGACAGCAAAAACACAAATCAACCATTACCTGCAAATGTAGCTAAGTCTGAGCTGCTTTTCCCAGGTCTCTGCATCTTATAGGAGCTCTCATAGACTTGGAAATTATCCAACAGTACCAATTAAAAGATGAAACATAATTCTTTAGGGTAGTTATAAGATGGGTTAAAAAGGGCTGCAAAATGAAGTCTAGAAAGAAAGTTGACTGTTGATATGTAAGTGATTGATTCTGTAAGCATAAAGGTAGATCACCCTGTATCTCAAACAAGAATAAACAGACTAAATGAAAAGGAATAAATTTAAACAAATAGTAAAACATGGATAATTACGTTTGCACTAGTGAAATTCTATACATTCAATTCCTAGACGTTTGTAGAGTGTTCATTAGTTCATTTGTTCTTCTCTTATGCCTTCTTCTATTTGCTCTTTTACTGATTTGCACAACACATTAAACAGCTACCATGTGCAAAGCCAAGATGTAAGAAGCCTCCTTAAAATTGGAGAGATAAAAGAAAAGAAATTGTGTACCACACTTAATCTCTTTTGATTTTTGCTATTAAAAATGAGCTAATACATAATATTTTCATGAATTTATATGGAGGATTTTAATGGAGGCTTAATTACATAGGCATGATGGATGTTCAGCTCTATGTTTAGACCCTCTCCTATCTCTGGAGAATGGAGTTTAGGGCTAAAAGCTCCAAACTTCTGATCAGAGCTTAGTCTTTCTGATGGCCAGCCTCCATCCAGAAACTCCCCTGGAACTCCACTCAACTTACTGGAACAAATGATGCTCCTGCAATCAATTAGTAAGAAATTAGCCTTGAGAAGACATTTGAGAGGTTTATGTCATGTTCTCCTTAAGATAGACCTTGGGATTCAGCTCATTCTGAAATGCCTGTATCCATTTCCCATCTTTGTAATCATTTTACTTCATCCCAGGAAATTCCAAGAGATTAGGAACTCTGTGCTAGGAACTAGGGGTCAAAGGCCACATATTAGAACAAAGGATTCTCCTAGAACCCCATCAACTAGAGTGTTAGATGCAGCATCTCAGAAACTGGGGCAGAGACCATAGGTTACAATCAAAGACTATGCTAGAATTTCTGCCACTCAGAAAAGTTACAAGGGTTTAGGAGCTCTGTGCCAGGGACTAGAGACAGAGACCAATAATAGTATTTATTGTCAGTATTATACCAATCTGTATAATATTATTTCACAGCCAAGGAAACTAAGATGCAGACAAAGTGAATAATGGCAAATCAGAGAAGTTCACATTAGTCTCAGACCTGACTCCTAAGCTCATGTCCTTAACTCCCATGTACCATTCCTCAAAAGAATCACTTCTGAGATTGACTTTGTCTAAGCCTGTGGAGCCCCTAGTGATGCAGTCAGATGTGGGCACTGGTTGAAGTCCACAACTTAGGCTAGCACAGCTGCCTTAGGCCGGCTCTGCCCTCACATGACCCAGGTGCAGGCCAGACTCCTGCTACCACCCACTGTCCCTGGGGACACCTGTGACCCTCCCTGACTGCTGTGTAAGGCTGAGGTGTGGGAAGACACAAAGATTTGAACTCTCCCAAGTATGACTCTGGGCATCCAGATTCAATTCCAGAATCCACCTAGGGCAGATCCATACTTATAAAATCATCCCTGGGTCAAACTAGTTTTTAATTAGCATGCATTGTGGTTGCATTCCTGAGACTATTTAAGCCTTTATCAAATTCTCAAGGCTGACCTTGGGCTGAGTCAAAAGAAAACTGGCTCAGCTTCTTGAAAGAACGTTCAGCCAGCTGGCAGTCATTTTATCTTGCATTTTGTTCAGTTCCTGAGCAGATCAGGAACGAAGAGTGGCCTTGGGGCTCTGCAGTGCTTTCTCAGAAGATTCTCTCGGCAATTGTCCCTGTATGGACTTTCACCAAAGGGCATATGCCTCGTGGGGGTGTTTCGTTCCTATCTTTATAAACTATGTTTTCCTGCACATGTAGGCCTGGGACAATAGTCACAAACAGGACCACAGAAACCCCACCACTCTGGAGTCCCTCCTGAGTCATTGAGGATGTTCATAGAGACCCCAGCATGTGATGGACACAGCGTTCCTGATCACGGCACACTCACCTGTGCTGACTGCACGGGCCCCGCCACCACTTTGAGATGATTTCTGCTGCTTTCATGGGCAGGCTCCCGTGGGCCTTGCCTAACCCTGGGATTGATTGTAGGGAACCCCAGGCCTCTTCTGATGTGCACAGCCTCTCCACATCACCCTTGGCCACTTTCCATCTTCCTTAGCCACTCTCTTTCTCCTTTAGCCATCAATCCTCAGACTCTTTATGTCACCTGCGTGTCTCTGTGAGATATTATCACCCATTAGCAACATGCATCTTCCATCTGTCTTCCCACATCCATGTCACTGCCAGGTGATAACAGGACACCTGTACCCTATTTTTATTACACAATGAAACACAGACCATGGATCACAAACTGGACACACATTCTTGTTATATATATTTATATACATATAAATACTATGCATATGTACACACACACATCTTGTCTTTTTGTCTTTTCTTTTTTGTCTTTGCTTTCTTTTTCTTGGCTCTTGCAAATTTCCTAAAGGTAGAGTGAAGCCCCAGAACAAAAAATACACACCCTGTTGGATTCAAACTTTGCCCCCATTCCCTTATATCCAATGTTTGGAATTAGTTTAATTTTTTATACTAATGTCTAATATAGGTACATATTTTCAGGGTACATATGATAATTTAATACATTCATAAATAAATATATATATATATATATATAGAGAGAGAGAGAGAGAGAGACAAAATCTCACTCTGATGCCCTGGGTAAAGTGCCTAAATGCTTGAGCTCAAGGCATCTTCCTGCCTCAACCTCCCAAGCAGCTGGGAGTACAGACACCTGTTACAATAGTTGGCTAGTTTTTCTATTTTTAGTAGAGACAGGGTCTCACTTTTGCCAGGGTGGCCTCAAACTCCTGAGCTGCAGCAATTCACCTGCCTTGGCCTCCCAGAGTGCTAGAATTACACTCATGAGCCACTATGCCTGACCACATTCATATCATTTAATAGAGCAAATCAGTGTAATTGGGATGCCTGTCACCTTAGATATTTATCTTTTCTCTATGCTGGAAACATTGGAATTATTTTCTTCTAGCTATTTTGAAACATTTTGAAAGCTATTGTAAACTCTAGTCACCTTACTGATCTATCAGACATGAGGTCTTATTTCTTCTGTAAATATTGACAGCCATTAATCAACCTCTCTTCGTTCCTCCCTCAACATTTCCTGGCCGCCAGTCCACTGCCGGTCTTCCTGAGGTCACTTCTGTGGCTCCCACATATGCAGTATTTGTCTTTCTGTGCTTGGATTATTTCACTTTACATAATCACCTTCATTTCTATCCAGGTATCTGCAAATGACAAGATTTCAATCTTTTTGAGGCCAAATAATATTCCACTGTGTATATATACCATTTTTTTTACATGTGACCTTTTTATATATATATTTTTAACTTAATTTTTATTAAATCATAACTGTATACATTTATGGGGTACAATGTGATGATCTGATTTTAAATCAAACTAATTTACATAACCATCACCTTACTTATTTTTAATAGATTCATCCATTGGGCACTTAGGCTGATTCCCTATTTTGGCTCTTGTGAATAGGGCTGCAATAAACATAAGTTCTCTCTTTGATATACTGATTTCCCTTCTTTGGGATATGTACTCACTAGTGGAACTGTTGGGTCATACAGTAGTTCTGTTTTTAGTTTTCTGAGGAACCTCCACACCATAACCCATAGCGGCTACACTAATTTACATTCCCACCACTGGAATTCAATGCTTCCCCTGTCTCCACATCCTTGTCAGCATTTGTTATCAACCATTAGCCACATGCATCTTTTTGTAAAAATTTGTTTTAACTGGAGTTAAGTGATATCTTATTGTGGTTTCGATTTGCATTTCTCTGATTAGTGAGGTTGAATTTTTTTCATGTGATCCTTGGCCAATTCTGTTGTTGTCTCAATTCTGAGAAATGTTTATTCAGATCATTTGGATTATCTGGTTTGGGGTTTCTTTGTCTTTGTTTTTGTCTTTGTTTTTCACTGTGCTATTGAATTGTTTGAGTTCTTTATATATTGTGGTTATTAATCCCTTCTCAGCTGGGTAGCTTGCAAATGATTTCCCCCTGTTCTGTGCACTGCCTCCTCATTTTGTTGATTGTTTCCTTTGCTGTGCAGAAGCATTTCAGTTTGACATAATCCCATTTGTCTATTTTTGCTTTGGTTGCCTGTGCTTTTGAGCTCTTACAAATACAAGGTATCTTTGCCCAGACCAATCCTGGAGCATTTCCTCAATGTTTTCTCATAGTAATTTCATAGTTTCAATTTTTAGATTTAAGTGTTTAATCCATTTTGATTTGATTTTTGTACCCAGTAAGACTAGTTTTACTCTTCTGCAAGTGACTATCTAATTTATCCAACACCATCTATTGAATAGGTTGTCCTTCCTTTATTGTATGAAGGACTGCTGAAAATGAGTTGTCTGTTAATATGTGGATTGATGTCTGAATTCTCTATTCTGCTCCACTGGCCTATTTGCTGATTCATATGCCAGTACCATGCTAATTTGGTATTATAGCTTTGTAGTATATTTTGGAGTCAAACAGGCTGGTACTCTAGAGTCCTTTTGTTCAGGATTGTTTTAGCTATTTGGGGTCTTTTTGGTCCCATATAAATTTTAGAATTTATTTTTCTACTTCCATGAATAATGTCATTTGTATATTGATACAGATTTCATTGAATATGTAAATTGCTTTGGGGTCTATTGTCATTTTAATGATATTAATTTCCCCAATCCATGAGCTTGGATTATCTTTCCATTCTTTGTTGTGTTCTCTTCAATTTTTTTATCAGCGTTTTATAGTTTTTCTTTTATGGATCTTTCACTTCTTTGGTTACATTGAGTCACCAGAATTTTATATTCTTTGTAGGTGTTATTAATGGAATTGCTTTCTTGATTTCTTTTTCAGATTTTTTATCAGTGGTATATATAAATATGACTGATTATTGTAATGTTGATTTTGTATCCTGCAACTTTACTGAATTTGTTTCATTCATTTTAACATTTTTTTGGTGAAGTCTTTGGGTTTTATCCAAGTATCTGTGAACAAGGCTAATTTGACTTCTTCCCATTCAATTTTGATGTCTTTTATTTATTTCTCTTTCGTAATTGCTCTCACCAGGACTTCTAGTATTATTTTGAATAAGAGTGGGGAAGGTGGACATCCTTGTCTTGTTCCAGATCTCAAAGGAAAGACTTTTCAATTTTTTACTATTCAGTATGATGTTAGTTGTGGGTTTGTCACATATAGCTTTTATTTTAAAATCTAATGTTTGGTTTTGAAACGAACTTGTTTGCCTCAACTCCACTTTTGGGTTATCTTCCAATTAGGATCCTTGCACTCTCAAGCAAATAGCTGTTGATGTCTTATACATATTGAGATAGTCTCTGTAGCATATCCTTAACTCTTTTAAGTACACACCACACTCCCACACTCTCACTATGTAACTGGACAAACTTACTAACCACAACATTGTAATCACTATACTTTGTACTTCTGGTTGTTCTTATTCATAGCCCTACTGTTTGAGTTAAGCTTTGTACTTGATGAAAATCAGATGTCATGGACAAAGGAGAAGTTAAACAAAATATCTCAGTGATCACATTTTTTTATTCAATCAACCACAGCTGCTTGCTGTACCCCAACCGTGGCTCTGTGCTAGTGCAGAGTGGGAAGATGAGATGACTCAGTCTTGGTCCCCGCCCTCAGAGAATGTTCTCTCTAGTCAAAGTAACATTTAGTAGGACATGAGGGAAGTTCAGACACTATGTGAGCATGACACAAGGTTAAAAAGAAAAAGCTGCATGCCACACAAAGAATGAGCATGTGATGGGTGGGCAGAGAAAAGAGAGCTGCTTTCTGGCAAGGCAGATCAGGTGGCATTCTAATTGGATGTTGAGAAATAGGTGGGATTTGGATATGTAGAGATAAGAGTGAGAATTTATTAATGTCCCAAAAGACAGAACACATGAGAAAAGATATTACTGGGGAAAGTGAGTCCTAAATGCTGGCAGTGATGGGAAATTTAGTTTGCTTAAATAGAGAGTGCACGAGGGGAAAAAGGCAGAGATGAGGGCTCACATGGCCAAGGCAAAGGCCTGAATTCTTTACTAAGCAAGATGCACTTTATTTGATAAATAAAGACCATTAAGTGTTCCTCACGCTTAATGATAGGACATGTCAGAACTGGGCAATAGAATTCATAAAAACCTTGAGAAGGAAAGATAAAAGTGAGGCCTCAGCAAAGGAGACTGATTAAGAGGCTCCTATCATCCGGCAGGTGGTGACCAAAGGCTTAGAGAGGAGGCTCCCCGAGTGAGAGGCACTGCCAACAGAGGGTTTAGGGGCTTAGGAACTGGGCAGAGTGGGCACCAGTGGGACTCGAATTCCATAAATGTGTTTGGAATTACAAAAGTAAAATCCCTCCCTTACCCACAAAGCCTTAGTGAAACCATGCAGAGCCATCACCCTGGGTTTGCAATACAGTAGGAATGGTGCCCCCTAGTGCACGACACCTCTCCACATCATAACCAGCTTCAAACTCAGGAGTGTTTCCATACTAAGTACGCATGCATCTTTATCACAGGTCAGTGTTTCATCAGACTTGTCCTGAGTTGAAACACTCAGGAGAGGGAGTTGAAAGGAGATAGCAAAGAAACAGAGTTGAGAGAATCCGGACGATTCTTTGAGTTTTTCTTTCACCCATGGGCAATGTCCTGCAATGCCCTACTTTCCTTTTCTAAACAGATTAGCTAATCTGATAGCAGAGCCTGGCTAGGTGTGAAGAATATAAAGAATGTTGCTTCCAAAGTCAATAGACCTGGATTCGAGACTCAGCTCTCCCATTTCCTATGTATGTGATCTTGAACAAGCAGTATGTTTTCAACCTCAGTCAGCCGACGGGCTGCACAAGTGTCACACAGAGCGCAACAAAGCAGGCTAACAGGGCAAAGACAGCATTAGATAAAGTCATCGGGGAAGGCTTCTCGGAAGAAGTGACTAGGTGAAGTTGGAAGGAGAAGAAATTGGACATGTGGGGGGTTTGGGGGGGTTGTTTGTTTGTTTGTGTATTTTAGGTGGGAGCATTCAGAGCAGAGGGAACAGCGAACACAGTCTTCCTGAGGAAGGAACGTGCTTGGGGTGTTTGAGAAGGCGAGGGTGGCCCAGTCCTAAGCCTCTCTCAACAACTCCAGGGCAGTTGTATTTTGCTGTTGTTTGTACATATGTTCAATTTGGAAGAAAATCATTTTATCGATAAAGTTTGGAAGGTCATTAGAACAGTCTAATGGAAACCAAAAGGCAGCTAGAATGGTGTGAGGCAGCAGTTTCCAAATTTTTATGCATAGAGAAGTGAGCATAGCTTAAAACCAAAAGAGAATTCATAGGAAGCTGAAAAGCTATATAAAGCAAGGGCTGAACAAAGTTCAAACAGAAATACATGTTTCTGCTTCTGGAGACTAAAGCCAGAAACCAGAGCTTTATCTGATCACATGAAATAGGCTCATAGGCCTCTGGCTTTCTGATTTTACTCTCAGCTGCGGGAGTTGACCTTTTCCGTGATTTCCAGTCAGGTTCAAGAGAACTTCGACGAGAACCTAAAAACTCTTTCTGGAAGAAATTAAACTATGACGGCAATTGTACGGGATGGCTGCCATCTTGTTTTTCAGTGCCACAGACTTTCATTTAGGAAAACAACCCATGGGAGAGTAGCACAATAGGGAACTCGCAAATAACAGGCCACGTCGGGTTCTAAGTTCTTTGCATCCTTGACCAAGTTACTGAGCCTTTTGGAGGGTCTTATACTTTGTCAAAAGAAGGATGGTAATCCTTGCCCTGCTTTCTTTCCCCCTAAGATTGCTATGAGGCTTGAATGAGAGAGTAAGTATGAAAGGATTTTGAAAACTGTAAGGCCTGGTGGATAAAGCAGAGCATAATGGCATCTGTGGTGTCAGTAAATGCCTGGAACTTTGTGGAGGTATTGATTTCATTCCACATTACTGGATTAGGCCACACTATTTTATTAGCCGGAGTGAAACAGTCCACTGCAGACAAACAGAGAGATTGATTTTTGAACAACAGAATTATAGATTTTACTTGCCTCTTTTGTACAGAATAATTTATTATAGCATAAACTAAATACAAGGCTCTGAATAAATAGTCACTTTTTTCAGTAATCACACTGGCAAGTATGTACATGCACACTTCTGGGAGCACATAAGGACACAGATAGCTCGGGCAAGTTTCCATTCTCAGATCATTACATATTTAATGAGGGAGCCCAGAGAGAGAGTTCTCTGTGTGTGAGAGCTGAAAACCCAGGGCTGAACATACAGGTTTGCATCATGTGACTGTGTCCTTTTCTCCTCCAGGTCTTGGTCAGGGGAGTGTATTGATAGTAAGTTCCTCTGTTCTGGGGTTTGAAGGACTCTCCCATGCCCAAGCTCTTTTACTCAAAAATTTTAAATACCTCTCTCTAAGAAAATACACGTCAAAAGTACTCCCTCAGCTGTCAGTTTGGTAGTCATGACCCTTCACTCTGTTCCTCTTTTCCAGGCTCTTAATTCCCCCAGGAACCCCCATCCAAGGTGAGGTGCTGAGCAGTCAAGTCCTTATATCTGCACTAGAGGCTCCTCATGGGGCTGGGCGCCCTCCCTGGCCATGCCTCAGTCTGACATCAGTTCTGTTAGGGAGCAGTAGTGAAGGGTTCACATTACAGCATGAGACTGAGACACTGGGTATAGCAAGCCTGGAAAGAAGCTTGCAGGTAACTGAGTTTCTTCCGATACTTGACTCCTTTTCTAGTTGGTCTTTGAATAGCCACTGGCATTTCCAGTGTTCTGGCGTGCATACCACGTGGTTACCAGCTTCTGCCTCCGCCAGGGCTGGCTGTCAGGGCAGGGATCTTCACATTAGGCTGAAGCTATCCCCATGTGATCTTCACTCACTCGTCCTGATTCCCCCTCCTCATGCCACCTGGCACATGTAGATCCTCATTTCCCTGTGAGAACCCTTCCCAGTCCCCTGATTCCTTTGTTCTCAGCTAAGCTCTTCTTTCCTTCAATTACTGCTTCTAAGATGTAGTTAGTCCCAGGAAAACAGTCTCCAAAATGGGTCCCTTTTGGTAAAGATTTTAGGGCTGTGTGGCTAGTGGGGAGCCAGAGCCATTGATCTGTTTTCTGCCAGTCATTTGGAAATTGCTGAGGACAGAATCACAAAGGGCCAAGGCAAGACTAACTCACAGTCTCAGAAAGACAAACAGACAATCATTTTTTGGTTTGGTTTAGTTTGGTTTTTAACACACTTCTAGCCCTGGCATTCAAGCATCTATTTGGACAGAAGCTCTGGAATTAGCAAAGGAAGGTTGCCTCCTTCCACCTAGCACTCTTCTTGACTGTGATCATGAGAACACACCCAAGACACTGCCCCACTAGAGCTCTGTAATTAGAAAGTGTTTGGAAGCAACATAAGGTTTGCTCAGAAGATCCACCTTTGAGGCTTGGATGTGCTCTTGCCATCCTGAATCTCAGTTTTCTCATCTGTGTGGTAGGGTTTTCTCATCCCTTGTCTAATAACAAGAGAACTGTGTGATTCAAGTGAGTTAGTGGAAGTGAAAGCAGTCGGAGAGGGGCTTGTGTGAGTATGAACTGTGCACGCTAACCTCGCTCCCGAGTAGGTTGCAGACCATCTCCAGCTTGTCCCTGCCCATAACCCCACACTTTTAGGAAATGAGAAAAATGATGAGTTTTAGCAAGGGCCATTCTGAGCTGCCATTTCACTGCTGAGTCAGACTTTGTAAAAGGAAACATTTGTTTCTGTACCAAAGAAAAAAATAATTGTGCAGCCTTGAAACACTGAAATATCTTCATGCTCTGTTTTAAAACCAGAAGCAACAAGGCATCCTAGTGACTAAGAGACACCAGGTTCTCAGAATCAGCTTCAGTCACACAGCTGCCAACCACGCTCATGAGCCCAGTCGTGGAAAGGAAGGTTGCAGGAGCTATATGGCCAAGCAGCAGAGCCGGCCCAGGCCAGGACACTCACCCACTGCCCACAATATTCACTTAAAATTCTATGCTCAAAATGAAAATTTTGCTTTTGCTTTAGAATAATTGTACATGTAGGTGTTTTCCTAGAATTCAGGAAAACAGAATTTTGTTTCCTGAGTTAAAAGAAGGGATTTCTTTTGTCTCCTGAGCTAAAAGAAGTCCAGCTGTTTTCTATGCTGGATGAATCCAACATAGCTAAATGGTAATAGCAATCAGATAAGAGAAATTTTGAGTTTTCTGGAATCTAAAACCTCAAACTTAAAAAAAAAAATGAATAGGTGTTGTGCAGGGACTCACACAATGACATATAGCAGCATAGCACAAGATGGATGTTTCTCAAAGATAACAGAGCAGAGGAGTAAAGGGTCCTGGATTTGGGCCTGACAGACGTCCCTAAAACATACAAGAAATTTGTAGGCTGAGAAGCAGGTGCAGTGGGTAGTGGTAGTGCTCTTTGATCTGTCACTTTTCTTTCCTTCCTATGAAAACAATCCAGGCCAACCCACATCATCTGTGCAGCCCAGTATAAAACAAAAAGGGGGAATCTTCTTCAAAAATTAAGAATTTTAAGATGGAACTAGCAGAGCATTAAACCAAGTATGGAGCCCCGTGTAGTTACAGGTTATAAGCCCATGAAGCAGCTCTAGACACAAAAGAGTTTACTTCCAACTCCTTGGCCAACCCCCTGGCTGATGAGAGCCGAGCGGGGAAAGCAATGCGTGCCATCTGGGGGGTGAGGCAGAGAAAAGCACATGTCAGCCTCTTCCTTCCCCATCACAGTAAACATGAGTCTCTCCATCGAGTTGGCGGAGCCATCAGATTGAAGCAATCAGCACGCTCAGGACAGCTGTTCCAGAGAGTCACCTGGACCATGAAAGAAGCTCTTGTGTGTTAAGGTACCAAAATTTGGGGATTGTTTGTTATTGTATCCTAGGCTGAGCTCATCCTTAATAACACACCAAGGAAGACCAGAAGTAGAGGGGAAAGCCATACTTCTGAAAAGTACTGCAAAGGAAAGGAAGTCAGACAGTGACGAGGAGGGTGATGGTTCCCACGCATTAGTTTTTCCATCAATAAAGTAAGAATTCAAAAATTAGCTTTAACACGTTCTAACTCTGTATTATAGCATTATTTCCCTTCACCTCATTTAAAAAAAAAAAAGGAAAGGAAAGTTATTGTCCTAAGAAGAAAGATGACACGTTCTCTCCTTAGCCTGCTGTTCTCTTGGTTCCTGGCAGTCCTTGGCCTGTTCCCGCTGTACCGAACAGCTCCAATATTTTCAGAAGCCAAGACAAAGTCACTCTCCTGGGACAATGTTCTTCTCTGGAAAAAGCATTTTATCAAATAAACTTAATTTGTTCCCATGATTTGATAGGTATCCCCCGAACTCGGACTGATCTTACAAGCATCTTTTTTCAAAAGCGCTGAAACTGGTCCCTTTTGTTTTTGTTTCTCTGTGACATCACTGTGGGCCTCACATTTCCCTTAAAGTTGTTCTTCATTGCTCTCAAATACGGGATTGCTGTATGACACTCCACTGCCACACCCTGGCATGTCAGAGTAGGAGGTCTGGTTTATAGGTGGCCAGCTGGGGTCATTTGCCAGGTCCCTCTGCCATATCCGATACTGGCTTTTTGAATGGTAGCCACAACACCTTTTGATTATCATCCACAGGGCCCGGTTTTCAATAATGGCCTCCTGAAAAATAAGAGTCACATTTTAAAATCAGAAGTCCCACATTTTGAGAGTTCCCCCTCCACGCAATAATGCACCACTGCAACAGCTGCCAAAATCCATCCAGACCAAGAACTTGAGCTTTGGACAGATCTCAGAGGGTTTCACAAAGTGCGTTTCCATCACATTTAGTCACAAATGTTGACTATCATAGAAGGTATCATGAAAGAAACAGAAAAATATGAGGAGCCAAACTGTCCCGTGGAATTAATGATTTGGGTATTTGTACTATTTTCTGTATGTACTTTTGGTACTTTGGTATATATTTTGGTACATCAGCAATAACTTTGCTAAACTGAATGAGTTAATTGGGTAGGATTCTATGAGGAATTTTGTCAAAGAAGAGTAGTCCCTAAAATCTACTCATCTTTGATCTCTGTGGCCCATTGCCCAGGGAAAGAACAGAAAGCAGCTCGACTGCATTGTTCCTCTGAAAGCCGATCAACCCACCAGCTGGCAGGCTGCTCAAAACCCCACACAGCCGTCAGGCTCTGGGCTCACCTGCCGGACCTGCTCTTCTACTTTCCTCCAGCATCAACAAGGGAACAATGGTTCTCCTTACAGCTGGAGTGAGGCATTGGGATCCAGTAAAAGTTTAAAGTCTAACAAGTGAAATAACAGAGGGAGAGGGTAGGAAAGGGGGAGGGACAGAGAGAGAAAGAGAGAGACAGAAGGGAGAGAAACTTGCGGACTCTGCCTTGCCCTGAGTTTTTGCAGTTCTGGAAGACTGATGGCCTGCACCCCTTGCTTTTCGCTGCTTTGGAAGGATAAACTGAAACACTGAGAAGTGATCTGTCCTACTGATGTGCACTGTATGTAAAACGCAGAACTAGAAACAAAAAGCCTTGATGATATTCCATTCCTTGAAACAAATTCACCCATGAGTTCTTCTGTCTGGCTCTTCAAATAGTTCATACATTAAACATCTATATATACAAACTCACAAGTAATAAAAATAATTGGCTATTAAAGCTATCCACCTTAGCTCCCATGCCTCTCGGCAAGCAGTGAGCCCATGAGAATCAGCATAGGAAGGACAAGGTCTCATTCAAGGCTGTGTGTTTTCTGGGCTGCTCTAAGATCAGGGTGAGAGGCTGGGTTAGATCTCAGCAGACAAAGCAGTATTCACAATTGTGCAAAAGAAGGACAGACATTCCCATGCCTGTTCCCCCAAAAAACTCTCTGGACCATCTGTGTGGCAGGCTGGCCAGGCAGTATGTGGTTAGCACAGCCGGTGTAAGGAAACTGTTAGGGTGCAGTTAGCAAAAAGGGGGTAAGTTGCAGAGTTCTCCCCAGCCTGCAACGGTTGATTGAACAAGATTAAATGAATGCCTCAAGAGGCTCAGACAATAAGGAAAGGGGTGATTAAACACAACAATGGAAAGCTGTGACTTTCCCCTGCACAAAACATAGCCAGTGGTAGGGAAAAGTGCCCAAGTGTAACCTTATGACCTGGCTGCATTGTGGCACTGTGGTTTCACAGCCACTCCCCCCAGTGGGTTTTCACAAAGGATGATTAAAAACTGTGACCCAGGGAGTGGTGGCCAATCCAAAGCTGCAACCCCCACACCCATAATAAAAGAACAAAACTGGTATTTGACAGGGTCGTCCCCACTCACAGGAACATACCATCCCGTCTCGGCGGCCTGCTCTGTCCAGTTTGTGAGACTTCCTTTCACTTGGCAATAAATGCTGCTTGTGTGAGTTTCCAGTGTTCATCTGTGTGTGATCTGTTGTCAACTTGGAACCCATTTTTTGGCCCTGGGAACCAAGGGCCAAGAAACACAAACTTGAACCTAACCAATGCTCAGTTCCTTGTAATGCATATGATACCTAGAGACACCCGAGAGAAAACACCTTGCTGTGTTCACGATGGTCCGGCATCTTTCCCTGCTCTGCCAAGCCCACCGTGGGAGGGAGGAAATCTCAGTGTCCACACTCTTTCCTTACAACTATCTTGTTTGTCCCTGAGTACCTTCCAATAACAGGAAAAGGGGAACAGCCAGGAAAGCAGCTGGAGACTGCAGTTAGCAGCCTGGGGGTGGGAACCGGTGTCCTTCAATATTAGTTTTCAATTTAGAAGCTGCTGGGAACCCACACTAAACATCTCACCCAACCCAAAGAAACAAAGGAGAAACTTATTTTTCATGAGCATCAGGTTACCTTCTCCACCTGCTGGGATTAAGCAGAGTCTCTTCTCACATTTAATAAATGAATGACCCTTTACCCAGCTTCTACTAGAATATAGCCGGACTCTAGGTTCTGTAGGTACTAAGAGGAGCTCTTGTGAGCAGCACAGTTTAATGGCAGGTGGAAGAAGTGTACACACCGATGACTATAGCACTTGTCCCTGTCTCCATGTAGAATGTGAGCTCTACCCTCTGTCATCCTTATGCCCTGGGATAGGCCCTGGCACATGGCACATGGTCCAATACTTGTGGAGAAAATGAAAGAATGAAGGAATGACTGAATGATTGATATGAAGTAAGAAACAGGGCTGGGCACGTGGCTCACACCTGTAGTCCTCACACTTTGGGAGGCTGAAACAGGAGGATCATTTGAGCTCCAGAGGGTGAGACCAACCTGAGCAGTGATGAAGGAAGAGAGAGTGAACCACGTAGAGACAGAGGGGGTGGAGCGAGAGGGAGCTGAAGAGTAAAAGCCAGAAAGCGCGCTGGAGATCCCGTTTCCCATCTGTAAAGTGAAAATGACACAAGTTGTTAAGTGAAAGACGCAAGACACAAAAGAGGCTGGGGAACCCACAGAGACAGAGAGCACGTTAGTGGCTACAGGGGGGGATGGGGAGATGCAATGAGGCGTGACTGCAGGTGGGCACAGGCTTTCCTTGGGGTGATGACAATTCTGCAGTGTGGTAGAGTTGATGGAGGCGCAGCTCAGTGTATCTGCTTTAAACTCTGAATTGTGTACTTAAGGTGCATTTTATGGTGTGTGAAGCATATCTCAATTTAAAAACAAAAATTGTGTTGGGTCTTCATTTGGAAACTTTAGAAATGAGGAGGAATGTAGAGATCATAATTCCATTCTCCAGCCACACTTTACAGGTGGGAAAACTAATGCCTTGTGACTCAGAGGGAGAGGCATCACTGCTCACATCGCAAAGGAAGGAGCCCCCACTGCTGAGCCCTTGTCAGCTAAATCTGTTTTCAAACTCCCAAAGAACTTCCCCACCAAAACTCCAATACAATTATCAGCAGCCTGGGAGCACTTACCTCCACAATAAGGGACACAATGAAATTGAAACTGAGCATGACAATGATGTAGACCCGCCACAGGACAGGAGTGCAGACCAGCTGGTGGGAGATGACAGAGTGAATTAGTCTGAAGACAAATGCATGCCAGAAAAATGCTTGCATGTTCACAGTACACATTTTCATGGGTCACAAATCTCATATGTAAGATACACACATAATATACATATATGCATGCTTATATTACATTTATGCATACACAAGGATGTCTGGAAAGTATCCGGCCAAGTACTGGTTGGATACCTGCCAGACAACCCTCATGTATAAAGAATTTCTATGTACATATGTACAGAAAAAGTGTGGGAAGGTTATACTCAATGATCTCAGTGATTTGGGGGTTATGATTATTGCTTTTTTCTTCTGTTTCTTTCCTTGGTTTTTGTTGCTCTATAATTTCTAAATTTCCTATAATAACTTCTGTTGCTTTGCAATAAAAAATAGTAAAATCATTTTCTGGTTGATAGCTTTTGTTTTGTTTTTAAGAGTGAATACAGCCATGTGGCTTTGTCTCCAGGAGGCTCTGATAGTGTACGTATCAAGCCTCCACATTTGACAATGTCACCCTTTTGTCACCCTTTTCTTTCTTGTACCATGTCTCTCCGCAAATGAACCTTGTTTCTTAGCAGGGGTCAGAGCTTCACCATCAGGAGTGTGAGTGCAGCCGCGTAGACTGTGTCTCACAAGAGTGTTTGTCAAAGAAGCAAGTGGGGCTGGAATCAAGCTTGTCATTACCTGTCCCTTTCCCCACTTTCCTCTGTGTCTTCTCCAACCCTTCCTAGGCACAGTGCCTGATATACACGTACATTAAATGCACTAATCAATGGATGGATGGATGAATGAATGAATGAATGAAAAAAGGGGAGGATACCCTACTGTGCCTAGCACCACTTTGTACGTTGTGTCTTATCTTGGTAGGAGTAAAAACTAATATGACTCTATGGAAGATAATACTCTCAAAATGAACAGCTCACATGTACTTGTAGGAATTTATACAGGACTAAAATGATATATGTACAAAGTTATTTTATTGTAGCTATGTTTGTAATAGGAAAACATTGGAAATAAATGTCTATCAATGGGGGTTACATATAAAATATGTTATATATAACATACATAATATGCATTTATATATAATGAAATAATATGTTAGCATTAAGAAGAATAAGGCAAATTTATATACCAATATGGAACAATTACCAACTATGCTGTTGCATCAAAGAAGCAGGTGCAGGAGCGTGTGTGTGGGTGTAGCAGCCATGACAATCTCCCATTCAGATCTCCTGCTGGGAGGGTAAATGACGGATGCCCCAATGGCCATGCTCAGAATCCACTGTCATGTCCACCCTAAAGCTGGACTTCATGGGCTGCTTATGGCCAGTGAGTGAGGACAGCATGGATTCTAATCAGACTCATTACTGTGAGACTCTCACTCCTGAGGGGCAACTGTGACTTGATTTCTTAGAACTGCACTGCATGGGATGTCACTCATCCAGTTCCTCTTTCTTCCCTCTCTCTCCATAGGGGTCCGACCCACAGCACCATGTGAGGCCCCTCCTCACCTCTGCTGTCTTCCTACTCCTTCCTCTGCCTAGAAGTTTCCTGCAATGAATCCCTGGCACAACTCACCCCCCCTTGACACCTCAGAAGTCCTGAACAAACATACTACTTGTGTAAAAGCATGGGAGAAGGACACATCGATATGCTTATGCCTGTACATATATTCTCGTACATACATACAAAATGCATCCCAAAGTATGTAAAATAAATTGGTATCATCTTTTGCCTCCAGAAAGGAGAAATTGGTGACTAGGTAACTAAGATGGGGGGGAGATTTTCACTAAATAACTTTTTATAGCTTTTGAATTTTAAACTGAAGGAATGTATTCCCTATTAAAATAATTTACATATTTTTTTAAGTGGGCAGAATCTAGGTTGCAAAACAGCATGATTCCATTTAAAAGAAAATAAAATTTATAAATCACTCAATGCACAGTTCTAACATATGAATTTTCAAAGAGGGAAGCATACAGTGAGTAATGTTATAATTTTCCTTGCCCTGCACAGCCTGCATTTTCTAAACTGAACACGTATTTTTATGTAATAAGAAAAATAATTATTTTTAAAGTGAACAATCATTCTTTGTGAAATCCTCTGTAGTCATGCTGACAATGACTTCATATAAGTTCTCTCCAAAGTAAACGTGTTCCTATTTTGTTATAGTGGAGGACCCAGCCTCAAAGCGTGACCAAAGCCAACGTGTCTTAACCTTAACTGCTGCAAGATTAAGAAATGTTAACCCACTTAGAAGACTAGAGGGCAAAGACTACCTCCATGGTACTTAACCTAATTCATGAAGACACTTAACAACAATAGTCATTACACTGCTAACAACAATAATTGCAAAAACTTGAAAACCTAATATAGATACAAGTTAGTATCTGTAGGTTCATGAAGGGATGGCTGGTTTAGAATACACTGTGTGCTCGAAGTGGTCATCTCTCTCTATGCGTAGATATAAAATGTCAGCCGGTCATTCTTTCTCTTTTTTTTTTCTTTGCTATTCACTGTGCAAGGCACCCATACAATAAGAATGAATGAGATAGAATCTTGCACCTCACGCAAGTCATCTCTGAGATGAAGAGGCAAGAAGATGCACAAAGCACTAAGTTGAAAAACTCAGGTTTTTCAATCATCTCTATGTCTTTCATTTATTAGCCTACAGAACATTTAATAATGATTAAATTTTAATCCAAAAATAAGATCAGTTGGAAGAATCAAAATATGTTTTTCTACTCCCTAATGTGCACAATGTGAGGGTGCTCAGCATGGCCCCTGGGTGAAGGGCTCAACTACAACTTGAGCTTTACCGTAGACATGAAAACAATGTAAACTAAACGTTTGTACCCTCTTATTAATTTGAAATTTAAAAATTAAAAATAAATAAAAATATGTTTTTCCCTTTCTTGAATATGTAAAATTCTGGTATCTTGTAGGTTTTCAACTCTGTCTCAATATTACAAAATATAGGAGAGTTCACAAGGTACAGTATGGTTCTTTGAAAGCAAAGTTTGCTAACGTTAAGTATGAACATCCAGAAAAACATGTTTTTAAAGCAGTAAATACATGTAAATAAAGATCTTAGAATTAATGAAAAAAGTATTATAGGCAAAACTATATTAAATAGCTTCAAAACATTTAGGGAGAAAAGCTCTCATATTTGAAAGAAAACATGTTCAAATAGATTTTTCAATCTTACGTGGGATCTTTTACAAGAAAAATATTTAATATTTTTCAAAGGCTTTCTTTAATCTCAGGAAATTAAAACCAGATGGAATTTTCTGACCATCTTAAATAAAAAATATGGATAAATTCAGCATTCTTTTTAACTCTACCATCCCAAAAGAATAATTGGTGTCAAGAATGTATGTCAATTACAACTGTGACCTGCTTTTTGAAGGTAGGGTATTTTATAACCATAAACCATCACCATATTCCAGAGATGAGACTTACATCAAAACGCCTATATAAGTCTGGTATATCAGCAAATAGAATGAATAGACACACACCCAGCTGTACGATCAGCAGAAGGACAAATACATCTGGGGAATAAGAAAATGAATGTCATTTTGAGAAATCAGAATACAAAATGTCACATTTATTAGCAAATATAATCTAGAGTAACACTGATTTAGTTTACTTGATTTCTATATCCAAACACAGCAAAAATAGATGGAAAGTACTCATTTCTGCGCAATGGGTCTCACCTCTACAATTTCTATGTATGCTTTTGAGGCAAGCAGAAAATTTCAAATGCATGTTATAAGTTTTAGTTAAAATTGGTATATATAGAGAGAGAGAATCAATGATAAAATACATTTTCAATAAACATCTTGAAAACATCCAACTATCTGACCCTCCTTAATGCAACTCATTTGTCTGATATCCTTTTCTGGCAAAAACAAAGGCTGTAAATAAACAAATTTTAAAATTGCAGTCATGTGGAGGTCAGCATTTGGCTTTTTCCTTATCCCAAGAAGTAGAGCAAAATAATTTTCTCTGAATAAACAAATTTGTATGAAGATATTTGATGCTTCAATTCGTGCTTCTGAATTCTCCCAATTAGAGGGATAATGATGGTATAAATGTCCCAGGCTGGGCATGATGGCTCATGTCTGCCATACTAGTACTTTGGGAGGGTGAAGCAAAAAGATCACTTGAGGTTGGTAGTTTGAGATCAGCCTGGGCAATACAGTGAGCTCTAGAAACAAACTAGATAACAAATAAATAAATAAACAAACAAAATCCCTTTTAAAATTAGCTAGGCATGGTAGTTCACACCTGATCCCAGCTATTCAGGATGCTGAGGCAAGAAGATCACTTTAGCTCAGGAGTTCAAGATTACAGTGAGCTATGATCATGCCGCTACACTCCAACTTGCGTAACAGAATGAGACCTTCTCTTTCAAGAGAAAAATAGGACACACTTCCTCACCCCAAATTGTACTTTGGCCAAGAGCCTGCACAATCCTCTGTAGTCAGGTTCCTCCAGGCTGGACCCGCTCCCAGCCTGCCACCACACAATGCCATCATGGCAGAAGCAGGCTCTAACTGAGTGTTGTCACATTTCTACTCTCTCAGGATAAATCCTGACAAGTACTGACAAATAGAGAAATATGTGGGTCTTCCCAATTTAAAGTGATCCCAAGAAAGGATACCTAGAGACAAACTTCTGGGGAAAGGAAAAGAAGGAGGAAGAAACCCTCATATTTAATGTAGCCTTGAAGGAAGGTCCACAGGACCCATCAACAGGAGGCTGCCCAGTGTGTTTTACAGAGCCCTGGAGTGAAAGTCAGGAGCCCTGACATGACAACCGACTCAGTAGCTGCTCCCTTAGTGACTAGAGAATGTCTGTCGTCCTCTCTCATCACTTTTCACCTCTGATCCAGTGCAATTCTACTCACAGTTCGTATAGGTTGGCTGTCTAAATGGCTTTCCTTTAGAGAATATAAGAGCCACAATGATACAGTTGATCGTCCCCAAGAACCATATAGTAGTGTTCTCAAAGCTTGTGAAGGCACTGTTAGTTCCATTGCTCTCTGGAGCAGTTGGATATATTAAGAGGCTTTCATTTTTCACTGTGCAGGCACTAAAAAGGAAACCAAGGAAACTGATGAAGTAAGACAATAGGCCTTTATGGAACATTTATCTCCACAACACACCACACCAAAGAGTGTCCAAAGCAGACACACAATCCTTCAATAATTGCGTATGCTTTAATAAAAAAAAAATACACTAAAATATAAGGAAGAAGAAACAAGCACAGATAGACCCATATTTACTAATGCTTTAATAGAGATAGATAGACAATAGCTAATAAATAGATGCCAGATAGGTGGATAGAGAGATAGAGTCAACCAGTAATTTATTCAACAAATTGTGTAGCCCATCGTGTATATTAATAGTACAGGGCGAAGAGATGAGTAAGTCAGGATTCTTCCTTCTGTGACTTAAGATCGCTGATAATTTATAACAGAGTAGCCATATAATTGATCAAGTAAGATGGACAGTTTTGGATCAATAATATCACTGAGACATCACTTAATTTAAACTAGGCTCTTAATTGGGGCTTCTCAGGCAGACTATAATCCATGGTTAACCCAAGTATAAAAGATGGTCATATCATTATCATATGATGCAGACAAAGATAAGTACTAATGAATGGTACATCAACTGTGCTACAGAGAAGAAACAAGCATGGATTATTTCTCAACAGGACTTAAGAAAGCCAAAACCTTTGGCATGATGAAGACCCACTTGCCTCCCATCATATTGACCAGATGAGGCTTGATGAAACTAGAAGTGAGAAGCGCTGAAATTGAGACTGTAGCTGTACCTGTGCATCTCCATGGAATACCAAGGCTGCCTCTGAACCAGGAGGAAGCCCACAATATGCATGGCCAGGCTGAGGAGGATGTTGAAGATGACAGAGAGCAGCACAGGTGGAGAGATCAGCCGTCCTGCAGGCCTGAAAGGCACCAGCTTGGGGTAGGCACCACTCAGATTCACTGCAAAATAAATTAAAATTTTATATTTATGAGAGAAAAAAATCAATATATTCTTGATTGGAAGAATAGCTTAAGTTCTTTGGTCCATACATCTGAGAAAATGGACAAATTTGGAATATATCACAAACTAAGGAAACAAAATTAATGGATGCAAATTCATCGTATCAGGAATTTTTAAAAGAGCAGACACAGGACAACAAAATGTCACTATTTGGCTATTAAAGACTCAAAGACTATTATATTATAGGTAAGGGGGTAGTAAAATGCACCCTCTCATATATTACTTGTGGGAATGTAAATTGATGCAACTGCTCTGTGGGACAATTGGAAATAAATCCAAAAAGTTTAAAATGCTCATAACTTTTGATGTAGTTATTCCATTTCTGGAAATCTCTCCTAAGCTACAAAAGTAATCAGAGATATGGAAAGATGTTCATCACAGCATCATTTATAATAAATTGTGATACTTTTACACAAGTCATTAGAAAGGAATGCTTTCAAATAGTTAATGACAAGTAAACAGTGATATCAGCAACATGGTGAAGCAGGCATCTCCACGTTCCCAGAGCTCCCACTTAACACTTCACTCATCAACAAATGAACAAAGTGTCAGAACTCCAAAAACCAAAAAGTTTACAGCAACTAACTGAACACTGAACCTAGAACAAGGCAACTTTAAAATGGCAGGAAAAGTCTTGTGGCATTTTTCTTGTCTTTGCTGTGTGACTTTTAAGTTCAGTGGCAATGGTGAAGATGCTAGCCTGCGCTCCCTGTGGTAACAGCAGGAGCAGAGTAGACTCTATTCACAAATTACTGTGTCTGTTTCAACCTGTCTGGGAGCTACCTGATGTGATGTGGTGTGGTGTGATGTGGTCTCACATCTATGCTCTGTGATGCGATTGTTCTGTTCAGCGATGTATGCTGTTTCTCTGCCATGAGTGTGTTCTGTGTCAGTGTTCAGCAGGTGAACACATTCATGGCACAAAAACAGCATACATCAATGGAAAGCACTGTAAGACTAACAATCACAGTTGCCTGGAGCAAACGACTACAGTTGAGGTATAAAATAACTACCTAAAGCCTTGACGCAAAAGCTAAGGAAATTTTATTTGAGAAATTAGAACATTCAAAAACACCTGTAAATACTGGTGTTGAATGCTATGCCTGGAGCAAGAGATATGTGTGTACATGTCCAGGGAAAGGTGCATGCTCAGAAAAGAGCAGAGAAGACCCTGAACTTTTAACTCTGGATAATCTCTAGAGCCCGTGCAAGCCTGGGTAAGTGTTGAATAAGAAACCTGTAAAGGATGGAAGAGGTTTTTTTGCTCATTTGTTTCTTTAACTAATAGATTTTGAGGAATCTCTGCCAAAATACAAGCTGAACAAAAGGAACAGAGACTTCAGGGACTGCACACGACAACTAACACAGTCTTTGCAAAAATAGTTTGAATCCTATTAAATATCCAAGCTTAAATGCTGAGTAGCTACATTTTCAGAGCTAGAACATAGACATCAAGGCTAGAGGCACAAATTTGGGATCCATTGACATATAGATAACATTAAACCCACTGCATAGGTTGAGATTACTCAGGGAGATGATATAGATCGAAAAGACAAGAAGAATCCAAGAGCAAGACTTGAACACTGTAAAAGTTAGAGCTTAAGTAAAAAAACAGGAGCCAGAAAAGAGATAAAGAAACTATTCATTAGAGGGTAGGTATTTAGGAATGTGTGGAATCACATAAGCCAAGAGAAGAAACCTTTTGAAAAAAGAGAATGGTATTGAGAGAGTATTGAGGGACCTTGACAAGATCAGTGTCAGGGAGGTGGCAGTTACGGTGTAGAGAGCAATTGCCCCACTTGGCCATGTTTCCTTTCTTTGAGCTTTTGAACAACCTTTTAAAATAAATTTGTATGATAGCTGTTAAAATTAAGAAGAGAAGATATAATAAGAAATAGTGTAAGGCAAGGTGACAAGGCATATAGAAGAGGCAATCAAAGACACGGGCATCTTTGTAATGTGTCAGTAACATCCAGATGGTGGTGGCTGTTCCTGGCTCATATTAGCTCCTAAGAGCCAATTACTGCTAAATGTACTAGCTCGTTATTAAACACAGCCATTATTAAAAGTAAATGACATAAATTTGCAATTAGATAGCATTAAAAAAGATAATGAGTGTTCAAAACTGATAACTTCCTAATTATTTTACTACCTTTTAGTATTATCTGTTTTTGAGGTTAATAATGAAGATTAAACTTAAAAATGTGTCACCTCTGTGCCATTATAATGTACATTTTTAGAACTCTTTTTTATTTCAGAATGTTAGGGGATAAACATGCTTTGTTTATATACTTCATTTTTGTACAGATTGAGTCAAAGTTATATATGTAAATATGCCTTTTCACCCAGATAGTGTGCACTCTACCCAACAGGTGTGAATTACCCATTCTCTCCCTCTACCGGCTTGATTTTCATTGAGATTTACCTCCATATGTTCACTTAAGTGTTGATCGATTAGTTATAATTTGGTATTAAGTACATGTGTCTCCATCCTTGTCATTTTTCACTTAGAAGAATGATTTCTAGTTCCCTCCAGGGTATCCAAAAAGACAATAGCTTGCCATTTTTTTATGACTGAGCGGTAGTCCATAGTATCCATATACCACATGTTATTAATCCATTCATGTATGAGTGGGCACATGAGTTGCTTCCACATGCTTATGATTGTGAATCGTGCTGCTACAACATTCAAGGGAAGGTGTCCTTTTTATACAATGACTTTTTTTCCTGTGGATAAAACGTTGCACTAGTTTGTGGTCCCACCAGTAGTGTATGATAGTTATAATGGGATTTTCTTTTTAACTGAGGAAATATTCTTCCAGCCTTCAAGAACTACTATCTGATTCAGCAAATTAAGTGGCTCACTTCACTGATGAATGATTAGAGTTTTGACATAAGTCTCTATTTTTTAGTTTTTGTCTTACTCATTCAGCTAAAGGAAAATATCAAAAAACAGTCACATTGGAACTAAGTCAGTCATCAGCTGCAACTATCAATTGATTATGCACATAAGAGTTTGGCAAAACTCAATTTAAGCATTCTGTGAGAATCAATTGGCTAAATAGAATTTGCAATAAAGAGTACCATATATTTTATTATTGTTTGCAAATTGCTCACTATACAGTTCTTTATAGTAAAGTATTTTTTATTTGTTTGTTTTTTGAGACAGAGTCTCACTATGTTGTCCTTGTAGAGTGCTGTGCTGTCACAGCTCACAGCAACTTCCAACTCTTGAGTTTAAGCGATTCTCTTGCCTCAGCCTCCCAAGTAGCTGGGACTATAGGTGCCCACGACAATGCGTGGCTATTTATAGTATAAACTCATTTTTCTCTCTCTCTTTCTCTCTCTCTATACACACATACACATACACACACACACACACACACACACACACACACACACGGTGCCTAAAATGAATACATATTTTAAGAAAAGAAAAAAATTATATCCAAATTGTAATAATACAAATAATGTTTGTCATTTATTTCTTGTAATTGCAGAAGTTAAATATGACTTTAGTATTACAATTTTAATACAGTTTTTCATTTTTTAAAGTGTAAACATTTTTGGCACCCTCTGTATACATATATACTGTATATTTCGAACTTTCTTGGAGGAAGCCAACTATCAAACATTTGCAAAAGCAATGCTACCTCCTACTAAACAACAGTATAGGTGCAGAATTCAAAACCATGCTCTTAGACATTAGAATCTAGCTGATGGATATGGAATGGCAATAGAATTAGAGACATGAAAAGGACAAAGTGGGCATACTGTTTGGGAAGTTTGAGAACAAAGCATGCAGCAACTCATGGTGGATTTGGCGTCAAGGAGAATTTTTTAATAGGAAGAAGATATGCAAAAATACTTACATGCTGGGGAAATGACCCCATAGACCAAGGAAAAGTTGACAATAATAGAGAAAGAGATTACTACAGGAACAAAATCCTTGAGGAGATAGGAGTAAAAACATAAATAAGACCACTAGACACCTATTAAAATGTCCAAACTCAAGAACACTGACAACACCAAATGTTGATGAGGATATGGAGCAACAGGAACTCTAAATTGCTGCTGATGGGCATGTGAAATAGAATAGCCACTTTGAAAGCCAGGTTACTGGTTTCTTACAAAAGTAAACATACTCTGCTCATCATCCCTGAACCTCAGAGAAATGCAAATCAAAACCACTTTGAGATCTCGTAATGCCAGTGAGAATAGCCCACAGCACCAAGTCCCAAAGCTATAGATGCTGGCATGAGTGTGACGAGAGGGATACCCTTCTGTACCATTAGTGGGATTGCAAACTAGTATGGTCTTTTTGGAGCTAAGTGCAGGTGGACCTGTGGGTACTTAAGGGAAGAGTCATTCTCAATGTGCTTGCGTTGCTAGAAATAATGATTTAATAAACTTAAAACAAATTTTCAATTGTTTATTATAAGTAGGTCAGGAATTGAATTAAGAAAATGATTGCAGATGATGGGCAAAAGGGAACAGAGGCAGGAAAGAAGTGTATCAGAGAAAACGTGTGCATTCAGACTGCAGAAGCAATACCAAGAATCTCAACCCTGTTGCAAAGAGCACCAGCCTGAAGCCTGACATTTTCAAACAGAGAAACCGTCTTGCCAGAGCTTCACCCCTTCCCCAGTGCAACTTGGCTCAGAGGTCACTGAGCACTGAGAGACAAGGTTCCCTGCCCCCTCAGGGAGAGTAGTGCATTTGGGAAGCTAGGAATATAGTGAGGGAGTGCTGAATGTGCTGGAGACAGGGCGGGCACATAAACCTCATTAAGAGAGAAAAGTTTTCTCAGCGAGATAAGGAGGAAAATGCCTCCTTCTGTTTTCTCAGTATTGGCAGCAGCACCAGCTCATCTGCCCACAAGTCTTCCCAGGGGTTTATTTGCCATTCTTGAGATTTGTGTGCATGGTCTGATTGGGGTCTGCTTTGACATCCTGCTTCTGGACTATGTTCCCTGTTCCATGCTCCGTTTGTGTTGTTACAAATAACTTAGAGTAGTAATAGTAAGAGTTAATCAGTCTAGTTAAGGAAGTTACTTAGAGAAATAGTTTCATTAGAAAATGCAGGCCCTGTGAGAACCATGATGTAAAGGTTTATCCTTTCCCCCGTTTGATGATCAAAACAGTGATATGTGGGAGGAGGAGGGGATTTGGGGGACTTCATTACATGTGCACAATGTGCAATGGTACATTTCAAAACTATTAAGAAAAGAATATAATTGTGATTGGTTGTATTCATCAGTACAATGTAAGCATTTCACATTGTATATCAGATCAGTACACTGAACCCCATACAGGCATCAATGTATGCAGTTATGATTTAACAAAAAAATTTAAAAAATAAATAAATAAAACAGTGATGTGTGTAATGAAAACAGAGCTAGCCCAGAATTAGGGGCTTTTTTCCCATCCTCACCTTTGGAGGGGGAAAGGCTCCTGGCCCAGCTTTTTAAAAAACTTTCTTCTTCCGCCCATGAAGGCTATGTTAACCAGTTTGATGAAAATATTTCAAATTGTATATAAAACTAGCACATTGTACCCTATGATTACATTAATGTACACTGTACACAGCTATGATTTAATTAAGAAAAAAAAACTTTCTACTTGTATCTTGACTCTTTAAATGAAGAGTCAAGAGTCCTTCATTCTCTCTTCTCCACCAGTCACTGGGAAAGAACTTACAGTGTAGTTTGGGACTGGTCCCCAACAACTAAGTATGGAGAATCTTCAAAGAACTGAAAGTAGACCTCTCATTCAATCCCACAATCCCATTACTAGGTATCTACACAGAAAGAAAAAAATCATTTTACTGTAAAGATGTTTACATTGAAATGTTTATAGAAGCTCAATTCACAATTTCAAAGATGCATAAACAATGCAAGTGCCCATCAACCCTTAAATAGATCAATAAATTATGGTGTATGAATACCATGGAATACTATTCAGCCACAAAAAAGACAGAGATTTTGTATCTTTTGTATTCACCCAGATGGTTTTGAAGCACATTCTTCTCCTAAGTAAAGAATGGAAAAGCAAGCATCCCAGGTACTCAGTTATAATCTGAAATTAGTAGATTAACAACTATAGGCCCAAACACAAGAAAAACACAATTAAAACCAAGAAGCAGGGGGGTGGGGTGGGAAGTTCTCGGTAAGTTTCCCCCCATCAGGTGCAGTGTAGGGGTATATGGCACTCTTTCTGGGTAAAGGAAGCAACTACATCTCAGACTGTGGACTTTATCTTATAAACACAAATAATGTAACCTAATCATATGTACCCTCATACTAACCCAAAATAAGAATGAATGAATGAATGAATAAAGAAATAAAACAAAAAACCCCTTAAACTTACCCTTACTATATGATCTAGATATCATGCTCCTTGGTATTTATAGAGTAAAGATGGAAACGTATGTCCACACAAAAACCTGCTCATGGATGTCTAACAGTAGCTTATTCATAATTCCCCAGACTTGGAAATAGCCAGATAGCCCTCAGTTGGTGAATGAATAAATCAGCTGTGATACACATACATACAGACAATGGAGTATTACTCAATGCTAAAAAGAAATGAGCTAAAAGCTAAGAAAAGACAGCGGGGAACCTTAAATATATATTACTAAATTTAAAAACCCAATCTGAAAAGTATAGAAACTATACAGTTCCATCTATATGACATTCCAGAAAAGGTAAAACTACGAAAAAAGTAAAAAAAATAGCACTGGTTGTCAAGTGCTCTAGGGAAGGTGAGAGGATGACTCAGAGGGAAGGGGAGTGAGAATGTGGCTTACCATGATGGTGGACACCTCTTGTTACATACATGCCAACCCCGTGAACTATCTAAGACCAAGAAAGAGCCCTAATATAAACTACAGGCTTTGAGTGACCATGACGTGTCCGTGTAGGCTTATCATTTATAACAAAGTACTACTCTGATGGGGAATGTTGATAATGGGTAATCTAGGGGAGGGAGAAGGGGTCACAGGAAATCTCAATTTTGCTGTGAACCCAAAACAGCTCTGAAAAAAATAATAATAAAGCCATACATTAAAAAATTTTTTCCCATTACAAGGAATTCGAAGAGACAATTCATATGTTCGTATACTCATTATAAGGTGGGGAGCAGCATAATGGTAAAATTACGTTTAAGCCATGTTCTAAATCCCAAGAGGCTAAGATTTGTAGATAGGAACCATAAAAGCACTTAGCTTCTATACATTGGGCACATGTTAACTATAACTATACTTAAAAGTACGTTGAAATTAGTGTTCCTGATTTTCAAGGTCTTTTTCATAAATGTGTAGTGACCATTTATGGAAGCTCTATTGTTTGTTGAAAACAGCAGAACAGACAACTTTTCCTTTGCTAATATTCTTTCTCTCTCCCTTCCTTCTTTCCTTCTTTCTCTCCCTCTCCTTCTCTTCCTTCTCCCTCCCTCTCCCTCCTTCTCTCTTTCTCTCTCTCTCCCTTCCCTCTCCCTCCCCCTGTCTCCGTCTTTCTCTCTCTCTCCTCCCCACCCCCATACACACCTTTTAGAATAAGTCACACATCTCTACTGCTCCTGCTGTCCCTGTAGGAGACAAACCTTTCTGGGCAGAGAAAAGCCAGGTAAAGGGACCGTCCATAGCAAGAAAGCTTTAAAATGTCTTACTTGTTACCCCAATAAGAGTTGTAATGGCCAGATCCTGGAACAGAAACTGATAATTTGAAAGGCTGTTTGTCTCCTAAAAATAAATAGAAAAGCAGATTTTAAAAAGAGTTCTGGATGAAGTTGGACATTGACTGCTTTCCTTTTCTCACTGCATCATAGGAGTTTTCCAGTAAATTACCAAGGAGAGGCTGTGGTCAGGGGCCTATGTGAGGCCGTGAGTGACAGCATTGGGGGAATCTCAAAGGCACAGGTAGGAAATGCTCTCTGACCAGGAGGTCCACCGTCATATTCTCAGAGTCGGGTCCTTTGCGTATCCATATTACTTTACTGAGAAAGACATCTTCCTACAAATTTCATTTCTGCTTTCTCTTCTACTGATTAACAGAAAATCTGGGATTGTTTGGCACAACAAAAGAACGCATCTCTGATAGTAGCAAGTGACAGATGTGGGGTAACTGTACCTACATTTTACTGATGGAAAATGAGAATAATTAAACCTATCAGTTTGCACTCTTGGTTGTTTTAAATGAAATGTTAGAAAGTCCTAATAAAGCACCTTAAAACTCTAGGAAAAAGTGTTCAGGTCTTTCTGATTTCAAAAAACTTACTTCCTTGCCCCCCCCCCCCTTTAGTAGTAGGAGAGTATCTTTTATGTTTAACTCTACTTTGGGGATTCTGTAACAAGGTCAACTTTCTGTCCTTCTCTAGCCACTCATCAGTGAGTGTGAAAAGACACAGAAAATCTGTACACAATAGAGCTAAAACCTTTAACCCAGGAGAAAGAGGGCGATATAAAGAGATGAATCTTGATACATTCAGCACAAATGAAATATCCCTTTTCTGGTGTTAGTTAGTAGCATATGCTCACACACCAACTTTGCAGACAACAGGCATATCTTTTCTCCTTTTATATCTTATTAAATAATAAAATCCATTACAAGATATATGTTTGTTTGTTTGTTTGTTTTGCAATGTAATATGCCAATTTTCAAATCCCTCCATTCAGGGAACCAGTTGAATGTAGCTTTTACTAACACTTGACAATTGCCAAATTTTCAGGGATGTTGTGAGCTGGTTGTTAAACACAGCCAATATGAAAACATATTATGCAAATGAACCATTAAATAAATTATACTAAAACAAAGTTTATAAATACCCAGAATTCAGCACTTTCCAATCATTTTCCTGCAGCTTATTGTTATGCATGCTCTTGAGATTATGCACAACTCTTTTTTTTTTCATTTTTTGCAGTTTTTTTGGCTGGGGCCAGGTTTGAACCCACCACCTCCAGTATATGGGGTCACCCTACTCCTTTGAGCCACAGATGCCACCTGGTTATGCACAACTCTTGCATCATATGGTGCAAGTACTATATGATGGTATATGCAGCTATATATCTTGGCCCCATTCTGTGTTCAATAACATCAGCAGATAGTTTGAAACCGGCTATGGTAGAAATATTTACACCATTGAAACTGGCAAACGTCAGGACTCATTTTTCCAGGGAAGATCAATTATGAAATATTTACCAGAAACCCAATACTGAGAACCAGATCTTTAATGAGTGTTATACCAGGGTAGAGCAAGGCTGGAATTGGAAAGATAGAGACCTGGTCCAAGTAGGTGAAAGCAACAGCAAGAGAGAAAGTGATACATTCTGTTCCGATCTTGGGCTGCCCCTAGACACAAAGTTTCTATGGCAGAGAATTGTCACCAGCAACTTTTCTTGCACACAATTGTGTATTTCTGGTGTACTTTAAAGATCCTCGAGGATATTTTTAGAGTGGCTATTATTGCCTGGGTGTCCTATTTGTACCCCTTCTTTAAGAAGCATTGAGAATTGAGAGTTCACCACCACTCGTTTTTCTCACTGACCGAGTGGCCAGGTCCCAAGTCATACCCAGTAGAGGAGCAGAACGCCAACATACTGAATCATGCTGTATAAAGCCATGTACTTAAACATGCAAAACGAGGTGACGAGAGCTGCACGTCCTTCCCTGTGTAAGAAAAGAAATGAAAAGGGGCTGAAATGAAAGCAATGAAAAACATGAGTCAGTTATTCTATGCTGTTTAGCTGAGCTCAAGAGAAAAAAAATATCAAAGCTCTCATCACACCATTGTTTGTAAGAAAGGCGGGACAGCCTTGAGCCAGTGAGATCTGGCTGTGTGTATGCCAAAGGACTGGATTTTCAGAACAAATCAATTCCAGGCATAAGTCTTCAGGCCTTGATCTGCCAACGAAGCCCAGAGTTGCAGTTACTCTTGTCTTTTCTGGGGGCATTGTTTCAGCTCCAGAGCTAAGAGTCGGGGCACGTGGCTGCTAGCCCCACATCTCACCCCCATTCACTAGTATGATTTGGAAGTTCATTTCCCTTGTCTCAGTCTTTTCTTCTATGAACTAAAGGATTTAAAGAAGGTTGCAGGTTTGGGGGTTATTTTCATACAGGTGTTTTAGGAGTTTGGCAAACATTTGATTCACATTTCATTTGGGCTGTTTTAACTTCTTCTAAATGTGGACTAAAACAATATGCACACTCAAATTAGTCATATATCAGGATTAAATAGATTGGAAATATGAGCATATTGGTGGCTGACTCTGAGTAAATAGTATGTATTTAAAGCTTTAAGTAGATGACGTAGGGAACGCCATTTTTATCTATTTCTATGGGGTAAAAATTAGGCTTAAATTATATTTTTAAATTTAAATTATGCTCCTTCCACTTTTTCTTTAAGTTAGACACAGTTGAATGATTTTCTAGGATCCTGAAACCTGACCTCAAGTCAGGTCCTATTCTGTGTCATGGTTTTGCTGCTGCCTCCTTCCTCACCTCCTTAGAGAGCACCGACCTCTTCTGAAGCGGCTGATTCCACCTATCACATCACCCTATTTATTTCCCTGACAGCACCTATCAAAATCAGTGAGTATTTTCTTTATTTATCTCCTTAGTTCCTGGCACTAAGTGCCTGCTTAGTAAATATTCGTCAAATGCATGTATTTAAAAAAAAAAATGGGAAGAACTAGCCAAATCATCATTTCAATGCAGAAAGAGTATGATATTTCTACATAAAACACATTTAAACAAAATGAATTCTGAAGCAATCTCCAACCCTCTATGGCTATATGAGCCTGAGCACATTAGATAAATTCTCTGAGCCTTAATTTCTTTATTTGTAAAAGAAATAATAAATTCCTACATCTGCAAGCTATTTTAAAGTATAAGACAATAGATAGCAAAGCACTTTTCAGACTGCAGACGCATGCTAGTTAAAGCAACCAAGAGCAGTCCCAAGGCTAACTACCTCGATCATTCAAATAAAAGGCAGTGGAAGCACCATGTTGGGGGGCGGGGGGATAAGACACCAAGGCAAATTTTAGTGGGAGCACCAAAGAACAATAAAGACTTTGAAAACCGGGGTGAGAAGGGTGCCCCGAGGAAGCATAAAGAGACAAGAAAGAGGGAAGGCAGGCAAGTGGATTTCTCTTGAATCTCCCAGTATAAAGCGTCTAAGGAGATACATTTGAAAAATCAGAGGATGATTGACACTTGAAAGCAATAACAAATTCCAGATTTCAATCTTCTAAAAATAACCTAATCAGTGAATTCATTCATTGGAAATGCTGCCACTCTCCCCAAGTTATTTTTAACTTCTGGTAAGTCCATTTGGTATTAGAAGGTTGGCATTTTGCACCCTCCCCTCCCCACCCCACCCCCAGGGAAACAAAGTTTCCCTGATCTATCCTGGGCAGAGCAATGGGATCTATACCTAAAAGTTGGGGGAGGGGGGCAAGGGGACAACAACAACAGTGCTTAGGGATGCCTACTTACTTGATAAGGTGTGGTACACACTCAATATTTGGAGTTTTAGAAGTGAAAGGCGAGGCCACAGACGCCTCCTGCTCTGATAAAGAGATGCCCACATGAGCCATTTTCAAAGCCTGAAAGCAAAGAGTCAGCTTACTTTCCATGTAGACTCACACATCTCTACTGAGGCTTCATAAGAAAAGCCATGTAAGCTAGCCGCAAGGTGGCTTGTGGGCCCAAACACCAGCCAGGAGATGACCAGATTTCACCCTGCCTGACACCTAAGAGCGAGATGGCACTGGGACACCAGGCCAAAGCAGTGAGTACCTGTACTGACTTTTTAGTCACTGTGTGGCTTTGGTCAAAAACCTCCCCAACCCCCAGCATCGGTTTATCTATCCAGAGGAATGGAGCTGGTATCCATCCCAAAAGGCACTGTCTCTAAAGGTCTTCAGACAAGCAGGACTGCAGGTGAGATTACAGCCACGGGCACTGGCAGCTACATACCCCACAGTCGTTGGCTCCATCGCCGCACATACCTACAAAGTAACTACAAAGGAACCGTGTCAGTTGTGGAGGAGATCAAAGCTACCTTACCAGCTAATTTCTATAACTAAAAAGATGAGGTGACCATCATTACTTCAAGTTCAAATTCATATTTTAAGAGAATGTTTCTAAGAGTCTGGTTTGACTAAAAGTAAAGTGTGACTCGGCAACGTATATAATAAATTTAGAATCTAGCATGTCATTTTTCCACTCCAGGTGTTTTGTGTAGACACTACACTTTACTCCTTAGGGAGCAGCTGTCTCAGCTGTAAAACAGAAATGCTTAGCACAGTGGAGTGGGCACATGGTTTAAAGCTAGATGGTCTAGATTTTGAACTAGTCTTTTAGCTATTATATTTTCCCTCAATAAACGATTGTGAGTATTAAATAAGGTGTCATATGGGAAAGTGCTTAATAAAGTCAAAAATGATAAGTCATAGTTTTTGGTGCTATTAATGCTAACACGAGAGGAAATCTATCTGGTCGGTAGTCCCTCAGCTCACAAATGCAATGCCTGGCCCAGAAGTTGGAGAAAGAAAATATGTCCCTACTTCAGGATGGATTTTTGAGGTTGGGTAAACACTTCTTTCTTGAATTGTTGGCAAAGATGTTAATAGCCAGCTTTTTAAAGTATGAGCACTCTTGCCAGGCAGGGTGGCTGACACCTGTAATCTTAGCACCCGCAGAGGCCAAGGAGGATCCTTTGAGCTCAGGAATTTGAGACAGCCTGAGCAAGAGTGAGAACCCCACCAACCCCTGCCTCTACTCAAAATAGAAAAATTAGCCAAGTGTTATGATAGGTGCCTGTTGTCCCAGATACTGGAGAGGTTGAGGCAGGAGGATTGCTTGAATCCAGGAGTTTGAACTTGCTATGAGCTAGGCTGATGCCATGGCACTCTAGGCTAGGCAACAGAGTAAGAATTGGTCTCAAAAAAAAAAGTGAAAAAAATATTTAATAAAGTATGAGTACTCTCACAGCATTCACAGGGCCTGTTGTTACTTTTCTACCATACTGCTGTCTCCAATGAGTAGGAGGACAGGGTAAAGGTGAGTAGAAGGAGTTATGTGGAGGAAAGTGGAGAAAGCTCTGGTGCTCCTTGGAGTTCTGTTAACTGGAAATAAAGGCTCCAGATGACGGGCACTTCATCTAGACTCTTCATTCTGACTTGGAGTGGAAACCCTTGGTGTTAGAAGTATTTTTTCTGATTTAAGATGGAAAGAATGCTTTGACATGAGAATATTTAGATATTTTTATAGTTATATGAATTTCTCATCATATGAATCTCCCTACATCATAACTGTGATGATAGCTTATAAAAATAGAGTCTAAATTCTCATTGTACCTTTAAGAACTGACCTCAAACCACCTTCCTGTCTTATTTCTCCCCACACCATTCTATCTCCTTTATGTTCTATCCTGGTGCTTCTGAATATTGGATGCAAAATTAACTTATGTGAGGAGCATTGAAAAAATACTGATTTCCAAGCCCCATATAAACAATTGAATCAGAATCTCTGAGTCGTGGTGTTCTGATATTTGTTCCAAGTTCTCCAGGTGATTTTCAAATTAAGTGCAACTAACTCCCTGTACCTCTTACTTCCCCCCACCCCATCCCGCCCCCATGCAATTCGTGCCACCTTAATTGGCAAAGAACCTACTCCAATTTCTGAAATTCTTCAACCAGATTGGATTTCTGCCCAGGAGACATTCTTGCAAAGACCGTTCCATTGATCAGTATCTGTTAAAAAACCCCAAAGTAAATTTTTTATCATGTCAGCTGGTCATACATGAAATAATTGATGACATTCAGAGCATTGAATGAGTAATGACGCCCATGAATGAAAAAAGAAATTGTTTCTAACAGGCCTTCCCTGGGATTTTAAGACAACATTGAGATTTTTAGTCATCAGATAAGTGACCAGTAGAAAACAAAACTCAGTAAAGATGAATGCTTAATAAAAATATTTTATGAAAATGACAACCTACAGGAATTTATCCCAGCTGCCATAAGGCATGTAATTCTGAAAAATCCTGAGCTTAATGGAAACTTGAACCAGTAGAGTGTAAGAAATTGCAGAATAACAAGAGGTCAGGATCTCAGAAGAAAAAGAAGCAACTGCTTCTCAGAAAACTGTTCAGATCTGGCAGAAAAACAGCCTGATGGGGAAATAGTACTATGAATATGGTCTTTGACTTAATCATATCATCTGGATTTGACCAATTATGAAGCTTAGTTGATATCCCAAACCAATTTGAGCCCCGAAACATGACTGGTTTGGGGAATATAAGCCCGGACCAGCTCTACCCACCTACACTCCTTTCTACAGAATCTAAATTCTTCTGTATTTGATCTATGTGTTTCCTGTCTTCTTGGCAGTGAACTCAGTTTACTGTTTGCCAGTTTCAAAGTTGAAATGCCCTTACAAACTGATGAAGTGGTGCAAGGTGAAAAGTAAAGCAAAGACCCCCAAAACTCTCTGAAGAAACAGGCTTAGCTAAAAATAATGACAACAATCTGCCCCTGTCTGCTCACTTGCTTGATAATGATAGTTGGTCACTGTCCCCTCGTTTGCTTCTCTTTTCCACAAAGCTGGTAGTTGTAAAGATTCTTAACTTTTCTCCATAGCTAACATTACCTTTTGGAACCCTAAGGGTAGTTATCTTCCAGACTCCTCACTCCAGTGGGCTGACCCGCCCAGAACAGCAGCCCATACCAAGAAACTGACTCAACTGAAATTGTGCCCCCAGGAGCTGAAGCAAAACAAGAAAGTGATTTCCACACCCCTGAAGAATGTGATTTCCACATTCCTATAATTTTATCCCAAACTTAGCCTCCTCTCTGTCAAATTAGCCTTAAAAATCTTTTCTCCCCAATTCTTGGGGAGAATGGGGACAATTAAGAAATTCCTCCCATCTCCCCTCTGAACACCATGCAGAAGAAACTCTTGCCCTACTATAAACCCTGCTGGCTCTGGGTATTGGCTTCCTCTTGGGCAACAAGGCAGATGAACTGGGTTGGGTGGCAAAAAAGTCTTTATTCTGTTTTTCTTAAATGGTATCTAAGATCATGGCCAACTGAATATACATGATTTCTCTTTGCGTTATATTGGACATATCTTCCTTTTGTTTGTTCACATTTGGCTGTCTGCATCTGGGGGTTCCACATCCATGTATTAAACCAACCACGGCTCAAAAATATTTGGTGAAGAAAATGAATGGTTTTGTCTGTATTCAACATGCAAAGACTGTTTTTTCTTGTAATTATTCCCTAAACTATACAGTATAATGACTATTTGCACAGAATTTGCATTGTGATAAGTATTATAAGTAACTCAGAGGTGACTTAATGTATACAGAAAGACGCGCATAGATTGTATGCAAATGCCATTATTTTATGCAAGGGATTTATTTGAGCATTCATAGATTTTGGTATTCCTGGGGGGGGTCCTAGAATCACGAGGAATGGTTCTTTCATGGATACTGAGGAATGACCATGTGTGTGTATACACACACACACGCATGGATATGTAATTGACCCACTTCACTATGGCTTTGCTCTTCATCAGAGCCTCTTCAGGACAGAGGTCATCTATCAAAAACCTAATGAAGTACCTTTACTCTCAGCCTACCTTCCTGTATCACTGTAGGATTTGCACTCTATTGTGAGACCCTTCATCATGGCAATATAGTCACAATCACCCCAAATTAATCTTTATAATTTGAGGAATCACTGACACTTCAATCCTACAGATGATGGAAAATTTACTAATCAAGTTTATTTACTTCAAATCTAGTAGGAAATGGGACAACAGTAACCTTTGCAAAAATATCTACCTCTCTTATGATACATAAAACTGGGTATGTATTACTTATTGAGAGACTTAAAATAGGAGCCTTCTCTGTGACATCAACAGCATCTTCACAGGGAAATTGTTACCCTCATAGAACGTACCTTTGGCAGCAGGCTGCTGAAATGCTGACTAATAACATGAAAGGATTTTCCACTTAGGGCAAAATGGTAACTTCTTTCTCTGCCATTATCAGAGACTTCTTCCCTGATGTTAATATAATTGTCCTGCAAAGCCAGACACAGTTGTTTTAGACTCTTCTGCTTGACAAAGAGGTTAGGATCTGAGAGAAGGTAATGAAGACAGACCAGGATCTGTCTGCAAAAGTCATACTCCAGTTCTGATTCCTTAGAGAAGCACTTTTTGCTGGATCAAACTTTGCACATCCTGGCCACCAGTCACTAGGAGAATAACACGTACTCATGTCCTGTTTTCACATTGATTTGATCTTGGTGAGTCCCAGAGAAGAGCACATTTCACACATTTCAAGTGTAAAATACAAAAGCACTGCAGCTTAACAAATCTCTCCCTGAAGTGAGAGCTTACTATTTTTTTTCTTACAGAGTTAATATTGTGTTCTACAAGGGCACAATGGAGATAGAATACTGACAAGCCTGGAGAAGAGTGAATAAAACTTGCCTTTCTCTCAATCTGAAGACATAGTCTGATTTTCTGATGCACACAGCAGTGTCTCTCCCAGGTACTAAATCCCCTTTAAACCCAATAGGGTGGCTGACAAGCAAGGGGAAAGTGCAAAAAAAACGTTTAAGATGAAAATAATGGATTATTTCCAGTACTCAGAAGAGCATTGTACTTTACAGCTCAGTGGGAACAGTATGGGAAACTGATATAATTGAGTTCATTGAACTGAGCATGTGTTAGATATTTGTAGAACTATGTTGAATCCAGGCTGTAGCTGCCCAGTTGCCAACACTGTGAAACAAGTAAGTGACACAGTAAAAGGTCTCTTTTCAGACATACCTGATTCCCATATGGGATGTGTTTCTTCTCTTCTACTGATTTCCAAGATATAGCTGCTGATGAGGACCCAGTGGTTTCATTTGCCTCAATGAGAATGATTTTCTGGCTTTCAGAAACCATCCCAGATTTTCTGGCCACTGTTATTGCAGTCTGAAGATTGTCACCTAGAAGAAAGAGTGTCCCGAGATGAGGATGAAGAAATGGAACCAACTCATGCAAAGCATGGAAAACCAGGGTAAAGAGTTCAATCCATAATTGAGTTGTAAAGAGATATAATCTCTAAGGTCTGTTTTAGCCCTGACCTTCTGTGATGCCATAATCCCTTTTGTTGTTCTTATTGCTTTTTTATGACCTACCAGTGTATTTCTGCCTGAAAGCAAAATTCAAATCTATTTCTGTCATTTGTTAGTAGCTTTGCAAATGTTTAGGAAAACCCTACTGATTCAATGTGGTATCTAGTTGTTCCACTTCCCATCAAGATGGGATAAGCCCACCATAATCTCTCTCTCCCACAAGCACAGTAGAAAATGCTAACTACCAAGGACTTTGAAAAGTAAAGAAAACCAGGCAGACTGTAGAAGGGCATCAAACTGGAGAAGCAACCTCAGAGGGGATGAGTTTCTTAGCTCTTTTTCTCTCTCCTCTCACATGTCTGACCCAAGTATGGGTCTCAGTCTAAGAGTTGTTCAGGAAACTAAAACTCTAGAGGAAACCCAGTCTTCCTGGCCACAGGAACTAGAAAAAGGGGTTCTTGTGGGCTGAAGTATATAAGGGAAAATTCTGAAAAGGAGAGAGCTAGACAAGGGGACTAACTCAGTGTATAAATTAGATACCTCATGTGCTCAGCCCAGAACAATACAAAGAAAGATAACCAAAGCTTCAAGGATTGATCTATGAGGGCCGGGCATGGTGGCTCATGCCTGTAATCACAGCGCTCTGAGTGGCCAAGGTTGGAGGATCACCTAAGCTCATGAGTTCCTGATCACACTGATCTAGAGTGAGATTCCCATCCCTAAAAATAGCTGGGCATCATGGTGGGCACCTGTAGTCCCAGCTACATGGGAGGCTGACGCAAGAGAATCTCTTGAGCCCAGGAGTCTGAGGTTACTGTGAGCTATGACTCCATGGCGCTCTACCCAAGGCAACAAAGTGAGCCTGTCTCAAAACAACAACGAAAAAGAATTGAAGTATCATATAAATCATCTCCCAATTGTAAAAGTAACCCCTGAATGGGGGAGACCCAGACATCATAGCAAAAGATTTAATATCTAAACTAGTATTGCAATCACCACCTGCAATAGACAAGACAGAACTTTATGTTGATTGCTCACTAAAACAGAAAGCTCAATGTTCTATACAAGATTTTAACGGGATCCAAAGTCTCACAACATAATAATCCAAATGTTAAGGATATTCAACTTATGAAAAATCTGGCTGATTCTCAAAAAAAAGAAAGAAAGAAAGAAAAAGAAACAGTTGCCAGTCCACACATGATCCAGATATTGGAATTATCAGATAATAGTTTTAAAGCAGTTATTATAAACTTTTCTTCATGTGGTAAATGTTAATACTCTTGAAATAAATGAAAAGATAAACATTCTCAACAACAAAAAATATAAACTATAAAAAAGAACAAAATGGATACTTTAGAATTAAAAACTCTCATACCTGAAATTAAAAAAAAAATGGATGTACTTAATAGCAAAATAGAGATGACAGGACAGAGTCAGTGAACTTGAAGGTAGATCAATAGAAATCACACAACCTGAAGGACAGAGAGAACATCTTTTAAAAATGAATAGACTCGGGCCAGGCATGGTGGTTCACACCTGTAATCCTAGCACTTTGAGAGGCCGAGGCAAGTAGATTTACCTAAGCTCAGGCATTCCTGACTAGCCTGAGCAAAAGTGACACCCTGACTCTTAAACTTGCCAGGCATTGTGGCAGGCACCTATAGCCCCAGCTACTTGGGAGGCTGAAGCAAAAGAATCGCTTGAGCCCAAGAGTTTGAGGTTGATGTGAGCTATGACGCCACAGCACTCTTCCAATGTAGACAAAGTAAGACTCTGTCTCAAAAAATAAGTAAATGAATAAAAATAAAAATAAAACTCAATTATTTCAAAAGGATTCATTCATCTCATTAGGGTATAAGAAGAAGAGGAGAATGAAATTGGAAGAGAAAAAAATATAGTAGAACTCCTGTAAATTGACAACCAAAGAACGGCAACAAACTGATCAACATACAGAGATGGTCAACATACAGAACTAGGCCTACTGTACTGATACACACATGACAGATGTCCAGTCCATGAAAATTAGGTCAACTTAACAAGGCAGTCAGTGTAGGGAGGTGGTCAACTATAGAGGTTCTACTATAACTGATGAAATAATAGCAGAGAATTCCCCAAATATGATAAAAGATTTATATGTACACATTAAAAAAGCTCAGTGAAATCCAAGCAGGATGCACTTACTGAGAATCTCATCTAGACATGCAGCAATCAATGGCAAAAAATGAAAGAAAAGAAAAAAAAAAAGCAGTTAGAGAACAAGACATTACATAGGAGGGAAGGAGAATTCAAACTATCACAGATTCCTCATCAAAAAATAGGGAGGCAAGACCCCAGTGTACAACATCTGTAAAGAGCCAAAAGAAAAGAACTGTCAATTCTGATGCCTATAGAGAGTGAAAATATTCTTTGGGAATGAAAGAGAATAAAGATATTCTCAAATGAATAAAAATTCAGATAATTTGTCTCCAGAGCACATGCTCAAAAAGAAATGCTAAAAGAAGTCCTTCAGGTTGAAAGGAAACGATAATAGAAGTTAACTTGTAACTCAAGAAATGAAAACAAAGCAAGAGAAATGACAAAGTTCTGGGTAAACATAAAAGTCTGGTTTTCTTCACTTTCATTACATAACTTTTCACCGTTGACAGTGAAGACTATACCATTGTCGGGGGGGGGTTAGTGTGTGTCATATTTACAACAAAAATAATTTAAGGAAGAGAAGGTAAGAGACACTTCTGGTTGTAATCTTCTTGAAAATCAGGTACATATATCGTGATTCCTAAAGCAACCACTAAAAAAAAAATAATAATATAGCATCTGGCTGGTTATCCCTAATATAACTTCCCCAAGGATTCTACCAAATACTTAGGAGGAGCCTTAAGAAAGCTGAACTGGTGGGAAGGAGCTGCCCTGCCCAGGTGGAGGAATCTAGGGAGCCAGGAGAGGTAAGAGTTTGCCCCACATGTCCAAGCAGGGCACCAACAGCCTGTCTGCTTTGCAACGTAGCCCCATTTTGCCATCTCCCACTGGCGTGAGATCTACAAACTTTAGGATATATGGCCCATGCTGAGTTTAACTCATCTGATTAAGAAGTACGACAACCTAAGAAATCCCAGAAGCTGGACGGGAAAAGATCAGGCAGAATATTCAGAACTGGTGAAATAAAGAAGCTGCCGGGGATAGAGGAAACCTGCATTAAAAATAATACGGGCACCCAAGAAGATGCAAATGCAACACAAAAAAATCAAGCAAACACGATTTTCTAGAGCCACTTGCACCTCAGAACACAATATAAGAACTTAACAGTTCAATAGAGATTTGAAGGAGATAATGGACATTGCTGAAAGCTGAGACTAGTTTGGAAAAACTGAGTGCAAATGAAAAAATCTTCAAGCACAAAGCAAAATTATAAAAAGGTGGCAATCACAAGAAAAAAAGAGACTGAAAGGATAGATCCCAGGAGACCTGCCATGTGAATGATAGAAAGTCCAGAAGTTTAAAAAAAAGAAAGTAATTCCAGAGAAGAAAGGCAATAATTAAACAAACAACAGAATAAATTTTTCTTCAAGGAGGAAGAAAGATTAAAAGTGCTCTCTATGTTCCAGACTAAATGAATAATCAAAAAAGACAAACACCTAGCAAATAGTTCTGTGCTCCTAAGTTGAATGTAAAAGATTACATGCAAAAAAGAACCAGTTACCTGCAGAGAACTGGCATTGGACTTGTAATGTGCAAAACCAGAAACCAGGGAAAGGGAAGAGCAGCTACGTACAGACAATTAGGGAAAAAAACTCTACCTCAAGAATTATTCACTGTCAGGGCAAAGAAAAATCTTCCAGCATATATAGAAAATCAGACAGCACATCATCCCTCTATTCCATCCAAGGTCAATTCTTGAGAAAAGAGCTGTAAACAACCAAAGAAAGAAACAGCAGAATTTTCAAAATGAGGAAAAGGAAATGAAGAGGGAGGGTGGAGAATGATGAACTCTCCCTTGTACATTAATCTGAATGGTGAGGGATAGATTATGAGTAACATAAGTGCTAAATAAAGATTTTTGAAATAGAAGGGTCATAGTGTGACATTCTATCATAAACTAACCTAAAAGTCAGATTGACCAATCTGACTGTAAAATAAAAGTAATCTCAAATTCTCTTGGATTGTGGAGTCTAGAAAGAAGGGATGGAGAAGGATGCAGAAGGAGGAAAGAGAATATTCTAGAGTTCCAGCCTTAGGATTGGCTTTGGGGGTGTGAGGGGGAGGAGCAACTGGTTGATGGGGACACGATGTGTCTTAGTGACACAGATAATCACGTTAAAAACATCTGATGATGAGAGCAGAGGAAAGAAAGGAGCACACGAAACACATGAGCATGAATATGAATTCATCAGGAACTTATTTATTCACCTCTCGTCTCCAGTTAAAAAAAACATTTATACCGTCAGCGTGAAATTTCATTAAGAAATCCACATTTAATTTTATTAAGAGATTTCATACATTTCTCTTGCTCTCCTGTTGTATGATTTGGGCTCTAGGGTTAGGAGGAGAGAGAACAGCATACATACAGATTTTTATCTCCAGCATCCTAGGCTTTAATATTTATAGGCCTTCAATGTGGTTTATAGACCACAATGACTAAGCATTTTTCTTCTAGCACTTGATAATAAAAACCATCATCTTTGCCTGGCCCACATCTTCTTGTCATTCAGGTTTTATTTCAAATGTCACCTCTCAGAGAGCCCTCTCTTAACCACCTCACCTGAAGTAGATGGTCAGACATACTTTACCACATCATCTTATTTTGTGTACCTCAAAACACTTATACTAATCGGTTCATTGATTGATTGATTGATTGATTTTCCATCATTCCGCTGAAATGGAAGCTCACTGAAAACAGTTACTTTGCCTTTTTTTTTTGTTCCCAGTCTTGCATCTGGGATGGCGTCTGGCCCAAAGTAGGTAGCCAAAAATAACTGTCAAATAAGCAAATCTCAATTTCCACATCAAATTTTTATTGTCTTCCCTATACACTTTGTTCTATACCTGTGATCATTACGGTCCTTATCCGGGCTGAGATGAGCTCTTCCAAGACAGGTTTAGTCTCTTCCTTCAACCGATTCTCCAAGATCAGCAATCCCAGAAATATGAGATTTGATTCCACCTCCTCCCTGGAAATATACACACATATATAGATAGATAGATTGACTGATTCCATTCAATCATATATATTTTTTATTCTGTTCAGTCATTTATATATGACATATATGTATATATGATTGAACAGAAATAGAACATTACAGCTTTCTTACAGGAAGTAAGACAAAGACCTTTGTTGAAGTGGTTCCACTCACTCATTCAAACACAGTTCTTTAGGCACTAATCACATTCAGGTATAATCCAGAAAAAATGCAGAAGGAAACACAAAGGATGTGGAATTATTCACTGAGTCAAGAGAAGGAGAGTACGTATTAAGCAAAAGCTTTGTAGAAATCAAGCTAAAAGACTATAAGTGTTACCTCACCTGCTAAGTAACAAAGGGGAATTCAAAATGTCATGGAACATTAAGAGAAGCACAAGGAAAATAACTGCCAGTTTCTTCAGAAACCAAGGCTGTAATCAACACTGTTTTAGGCCCAGGAAGTATGAAGTCATAATTTCAACAAATGTTCCTCTATTAAGGCCAAGCTCCTCTCTCTTCCTCTCTCCACTGGTAGCAATGCTCTTTTTCTCCTGGATGTTTCTGAGAGCAAGTAAAGCCTCCAAGGCTCTTATTCACCACAAGAACATTTTCAGGAACATTTTAAAGGACCAAGAGCAGTAAATACAGTTGAGATTAGTTCAAAGATTCTTCCATGATTCATACATCTTACATGCAGACATGAGAACAGGACGCCAGCACTGCCCAATTCTGGCTGAAACACAAATGAAAACAGCACTACTAGAAAGCTCCTTGACTTGCTTGCCACTTGTGCATTTGGTCTGACTGCTGGGTCTCACATAAGCCAGGGTCATGAACTACAGTTAGCTGATGCTCCCAGGAAGCTCCATCAGAGCCCCAGAGCATGGACAGTTTGAACTGCTCAGCTCAGAGCATGCTTGGGAGATGGCATTTCTCACTCTTCTGAACCTGACATGTAAGTCTCTCTATAAGGTGGTTCCAAACTATCTTTTCAGCCTATCACTAAATTCTTCACTCGTTCTAATTTTAAGTCAAGTTGGACCAGTCACCATGGATAGTCTCTGTACTTAACCATCTCTAGACTTTTGTTCTAGACTGCTATGAGATATTCTTCCTTAATTCACGGAAAAGGTTATAAGTTCCCCCATGATTTGCTAGTATTTTGAGACCCAGCTCTCATGGTAACTCTCCCAGAAAGGATTCATCAGATAGAAATAATTGCCCCCTTGTTATATTACCACTGCCTCACTTTAGTTCATATTTTATTTGTCCATATATTACCAGTCTTGGCTTTGTGATCTGTCACTCAGTCTCAACTACTTGAGGGGAAGCCCAGTTGACTCAATGCTGTGTTCAACGATGCCCACCTATTGCCAGACTCACAGAAAGTGCTCAGCAAATGTGTGCCTCCTTGAAATGCTCTGAGACTAATGTGGCTTCTTTCTCCCAGACAATCTAGAAAAATTCATTTCTGTTTTCAAAAATTCTACCATTAGTGAGTTCAAGGAACTGCACTGAGGAGAAGAAGGAGAGAATATGGAAAAACTATAGTAGCCCCTAACTTCAGAGATTTCATATTCTACCAGGAGGTAAAACTTAGACATGACCACTTCAGTTCTATGGAAGCCTGGGAAAAGGATCCTGGCAGAGGTATAAATCAAGACCCATGAAATCAGAGAAGAGGGTGCAGTTATTCCTGGGTGAAGTGATTGCAGGAACCCTCCTGGGGAAGGTGATGGTTAATCTGGTCTTTGAAGGATAACTTAGCTAGTTGATGTCTAATTGAGGATTGCCAAACTTTCTCAAGTTCTTTGTGCTCAGACCTCAAGCTTTAGTTATTTTCAGAGATCATATTACATACAGCCAACCACAAGGTGCCAAGTTAGGCCAAGAAAATGGCTGCAGGGTCAAATATTTTCCATAGCCTATGTTGGCACTAGCATTTCTAGTTTCTCTGGGTTATGGCCTTCAGAGGGGTCCCAGACAATAGTCAGGAAGCTAGAGTTCTAATCTCAGTCCTACCACTACCTTGCTGCGTGACCTGAGAACATCTGTTCTCTTTGGTGATCTAGTTCAGCTTGGGATCTCCAAGGCCTCTGCCAGTTCCAGTGTTACATGATTCTTCTTTTCATGAGTATTCACTGTGAACCAAGAAATTAAAGGGAGTAATTTCTTAAGAGTTCTCAAACTCTACACCTGAGACTAGCATGCTATCCTCTCCTGCTTCCTGCATAGACATTAAAGCTCTTTCTGAAATAATAAATAATGATGAGTGTAATACAAAGGAAGCACTGTCATCCCTCTGGTTATGCCTTAGGTTCTTAAAATCCGTGTGACTTCTAAAAGATGAAGTATGCATAAAGTGAGCCAATAACCCTTGAACAGAAACACCCTAAGTAACCACACACAACAGAGGCAAAAACAAAATACCCAGAAAGAAAGTCCTGTCCTAATCAGGAATTAGCAAAGGACAAGGAAGTTAATTTAGTTATCCATATACCTGTGGTGATATAGCTTTAAGAGAAAAGAGGCATATTACGACCTAAGACCGAATTCTATCATTAAACTTGTGTTTAGGCCATACCAGATTTTGAAAAGTTAGAATTTTTGTGCCTTTAGGCAGGACATGTATTCTCCCACGTGCCATAGTCTGCACCATCCTCTACTACCCATGAGCCTCTATAGCCAGTGCTCGGTTACATCTAGAAGTTCTAAAACCATGACTTTGCAACTTGTGAATACACAAATATCTTATTATGATAGTCATAAGCTATAGCATAGCAGCCAGAACCTTGCTATATCCCTAGCAACAGGCTCTCGGGAAATAAAGTTTCATTCTGCTCCACCCCTTCCTTGGACACAAATTTCCTCTTTTTCAAACTGTGACATCAAATCTCAAAGTTCACTTTTAGTATTCTGTCTTGAGTGACTTTGAAATGGGTTGATCAAATTACAACGAACATCCAGAGTTGTAATAGCCAGGGTTGCAGGAGTACATTGAGCTGCCCCTGGGGAGACTGGTCCAGTAAGTCGAAGAATCTCACACAATGAACCACTTCCCCTAATGGACCTCACTTGGCTCATTCGTAAAGTCAGAAGGTCACATCAGGCATTCTCAGCAGAGATGTTGTGGCATCTAAGCAAGATTTTCTATAATGACTGATAAACATGAAGAATTATCCTCCATTCCTCATACCTTTCGGTATTTTATTGGACATTAGGAATGCTAAAAAATGGGAATATTTTCCAAAGTCATTTTAGGCTTATACTATTTATCTTAGACAACCGTTATAATGACATAATATACTGTATTATAATGATATATATAATGTCACTGTATATTAAACAATTATAAAATTACTTATTATACTTGGCTCTGTTTTATATATAAAAACAAAGCATTTTCACACTTTTAATATTCTATTCAATTTTGCAATAATATAACTATCTATACTATGTAAGTTGAGAAGAAATTATTCTATTTTCTTCAGAGTTTTACCAAGAGTTGTTGTTAACCATTTCACAATGACCTCACCAGCAGCACGCCTGGGGTGTTTGAGACTTCAAACCTTTATCAGCCTACCTTTGAAGCTGTTGCAGCCTCAATGATTCTATACATTGTCACAAGCAACTTGTCACTTCATTTTCTTTTAGTGGCATCAGCTGAGCTGTTGTTAAAACTATTACCTTCTATGGTATACCTTTTTAAAATTTTTACTATATAATAGGCATAATGTTCATTTTGACAAGGAATATGTGCAGATAATGTTACATATGATGCATAAATTTTATTTTACTATGTCAAAAGAAGAGTTCTAAAACACAGTTACAACAAGAGAACATTTTAGTTGATAAAGTTGAAAGCAAATACATTAGACCTTCCATATTTAAAACCCTACATGGGAAAATAAGCCTTGATTATCTCCATAGCAGTGTAAACAGTCGTGGCTGACACAGAGTACTGGAAATGGCATTGAAGGCAAAATAAACATGGCAGCCTAAAACCAGTGGAAAATTATAAAAAACACACACAGCAAATGAAGTTGGATTCCTGAATCCTGCAGTCTATTTCAGCTACTGAGCATGTCTATTTTAATCTACACACACCAAAACTTTCTCCAGTATGGGACCTCAATAGTTTTTCCTTTTTCTGCAAACATTACCTAGATCAGTGGTTCTCAACCTTCTTAAGGCTGTGATGTATTTTCATTGTTACAAAGGGGTCATGACCCACAGGTTAAGAACCGCTGACCTAGATTATATAATCTAAGATATATTTATTTGTTTCATTAAGCGGTGTATTTCCTACCAAGATATTTTTTCAGGCAAATGTTATGTTTCATAACTTCCCACTAATCCACCAACTAGAATGAAAAACAAAGAAGTGGGGTCATGACCACAATTTCAAACTCTGAAACACTGGTTGTATTCATATGTCTGTTTTCACAAAGCTGTAAAATCACATCATATTTTGTATTTTATGTATTTATTTCTCATAAACATTTCTCAGTCACATTAGCTTCATGATTTAGGAATGGCATGAATGACTATATTCCTGTTGACCAATGTTAAGAATATTTTATGTACACAAATAAATTTTTAGCAAGCTATATTACTATATCTACCACCCAGAACCCTTGAGTCTCATCCCATTCTGGTGCATTTTTCCACCAAATCATTTGACTTTGTCAAAATGCTTTCCCACTTACCTTGTCCAGGCAGTGGTATGGGAGTCATCATCCAGCTTCTTGTAGGCCAGTGCTATGACCCGAAAGCCCTGTGTCGTGTAAATCTGAAGTTCACTAACAAAACTAGTTGGTACTGTTTAGAAAGTAACACAGGATTAGTATTGGCCAAAACTAGTACTGGCCAATATTTACATGGCCAGTACTGGTAAAGCAGTTTTTTTACAAACATCTAACTGTTGCCCAAGAAAACACACCTCTACAAAGATGTGCATACAAGCAGCAGTTCTAAACATAACTATATTGTCAGAGTTGACCTTTTGGGGTCCAGTGAAACTGAAATGAAAAGGAAGCATTTGGAAAAAAAAAAATAGGGAAAATATAGAATTCTTTTTTTCTCCAGTTCAACCAACAAACATTTATTGAGAATCTATATCATAGGTCAACACAGCTCTTAGCTATCTGGAATTAACTACTCAGCCTATAATTTTGATTTTTAGCAAAAAAGGGGAAAAGTGCCAGACCTGGGCTAGGAAGAGATTAAACTGCTAGCTCAGCTCTAAGGATTTCTATCTAAATGAGTAACAGCCAGTAGACTAATAATGCAGTTGAATGAGATCATTGCAATGATCCAGGCAATTGCAGCATGCCGTGAAAGGTACTTACTGGTACCAACATTAGACTGGGAGGAGATTAGGGGAAGGAAGGAAGAGCTTTTTGGCTGGGGAAACATTGCGCACTCAGGCATGGAGGCATGAGACAGAAAGCCCTAGGTGTTTAGTTTGGCTCAAAGGAAGCAGGTCAGGTCATGAAAGCCTCATAGATAATCCTGAAGAAATCTGAGATTATAGTGGAGCCTTCGGGGAAGCAACCAGAAGAATCAGAGCAAAAAAGTGGCAACATAGTTGCGATAGAAAGACCAATCTGGTCACAGCATAGAGGCTAAATCAGAGTGAAAGAGACTGGAGGCCGAGGCTGATTCACCAGCTGTTGAAATGGTCGAGAATGGTGAAAGCCAACATTGACCCATGACAGCGTCATGGATTAGCAACTCACAAGACACAGGCAGGAGGGAGAGGAAAGATCAGAGACAACACCCAAATTGGGGGGTGAGGGTGTTACCATTCACCAAAATGGGAAATTGGGAGAAATATAAGCTTGATTTTGGTATTGAATTTAGAAGGCCAATGAGTCACCCAACTGATGATGACCAGCAGGCAATTGGACTCATAGAGGAAGTGGTATGGGGACATATTTACCTGACTACAGATTGGTCAATTGTAATAAAATTCTGTTTACTGACCTGTCTCGGGTTGGCAAAAGCTGCCCACCCTCTCTGGGGCACCCTTCATGAACACCAGCCGACCCCCCCCCATCTCTTGGACAATGACGGTCATCCTTTGCAGGGCTGATGAGAATGGGAACTGGTGCAGGATTGCAATTCCTTCCACAGGCACCTGGTTGAGGGATGAAGGATGAAGAGGCACAGGTTGACACAGCTCTCAGCTATCAGGCATTAACTACTCGGCCTCTATTCTGATTTTTGGCAAAAAAAGGGGAAAAGTCTCACCAATTTTCACACCCAGATGTCAAAGAAGATACATCTGTGACCTTTCAAAACCATAGTCAGAGCAGAGTATCCCTGTGTGGGTCGTGGGGGGAGCAGCAGGCTCTGCTTACCTGGCTGGCTGTGCTGCAGGGCTTCACAACCAGGGCCTGGGCCGGCACTCCCTTGAGGTGGAAATCGTCCCCAGAAATAGCCATTTCCTGTTTCACAAATGGGATATTTTATTGTAGAGACATAGTTATTATCTAACTACTAATGCTAAGCTTAAACCCTCCCCCTGAGAAAAAGGCTCAGACCACCTCAGTGTAGCTCTGTGTCTCTTTCCTCAGCTACAGGGAGGTGAACCAGACCTCTTCTGCCCCAGAAAAAGGTAAAGCGTTGGAAATGCCGCAAAACTGGAAGGGCACAAATCCTTCTAAATGTAGAATATAAATGTCTTAACACAATCACTATGTCAACTAGTTGATGAAAATATTTCAAATTGTATATAAGAGCAGCACACTGTACCCCATGACTGTATTAATGTATACAGCTACGATTTAATTAAAAAAAAAAAAAAAAACTTGAAGGGCAGACACTTCTGAATTATTCATGCCATTTGTCCTGTTTTCTCCGTTGGCATGTGCTGTATAAAGGCTCATTCTCCATTTCTGAAGAGCTTAACTTGAAAGTGGGGAGTATGAATAGCCAGACTTAATCAGTGTGAAGCAAGCACCTTTCGGTCTTTTCCTGGAGTTCACTGCTGCTCCTGCTATTGCCAGCCTGCCTTGTTTGGATTGATGGTCCTCAGGGCAGGGCAGGGCAGGGACTGTACTGTACTTGGTTAACATTAGTAATTACTATAATGATTGCCCTAAATTATAGTCAAAGAAACCTTTTACCTAAAGATAACACAGTGCTTTGTAATCATCCCGTTGAGTGCTTGAAAAATGCAGAATCAGTAACGTAGAAAGGATGGAAGATTAGCAAAGTAAAATCAGACGACTATGAAATAATGCTCTATGAGGTCTGGAAGGAACCCTGAAACTTGTCTTTCTTACTGGCACTCACAGTGTATCACTGGGACCTAGAACTATATGCAGGATGAATGGATGGGCTTAGAACTAAGTATCTGGGTCTGTGTGCTCTCTATTCTCCACCTTCCTGCCCCATCTTCCCTTTCAACTGGAGCAATTCCAACTATTTAGCTTTCATAAAATGTCTTTTTTTTCCCCTTGGGTAGATGCACAGTACTGGGATTGATGGATCAAATGGTAGGTCTACTGTTAGCTCCTTGAGGTATCTCATACCACTTTCCATCAAGGTTACACTAGTTTGCAGCCCCAGCAACAGTGAATGTGAATTCCTTTTACTCCACAGCCATGCCAGTATCTGTTATTTTGGGACTTTTTAGTAGGAGCCATTCTTGCTGGAGTATTTAGTTTCTAAAAGGTACTTCTGAATAATGTTTCCTTTTAAAAAAGATTCCAGGTTTTTTGGTCTCATTTTGTTTTATGTGAACACTCCTGGTCTAATTCAATCCTCTCATTTTATGGTCATGGGAGCTAACTCCCCAATATGAGAGACAACTGACCTAGCAGGGTTGAGCAGTCAGCAAAAGCACAGCCCAAGTGAGAATTGGAAGAGCCAGATCCCTGCCCTGCACCATTCGCAATTAAACCTAGCTCAGAGTCTTGATAAAAATTCTTTAATGAGACCAGGTGTGTGGCTCATTTCTGTAGTCCTTGCATTCTAGAAGGCTGAGGCAGGTGGATTGCTTAAGCTCAAGAGTTCGAGACCAGCCTAAGAAAGAGTGAGACCCCATCTCTAAAAATAGCTGGGTGTTTGGGGCCTGCAGTCCCAACTACTCGGGGGGCTGAGGCTATGAGGCTATGAGGACAACACAGCATTCTACTGAGGGTGACAAAATGAGACTCTGTCTCAAAACAAATTCTTTAATGATTTTCCTCTCTGTTGTTTCCAGCCTTAGAAATAAAATCAATACCAAATTAATAGGAATAAAAACTTAAGGTCACCATGAGGTACTAGAGTTCTCCTTAGGTACTAGAGACAGCAGTGTTTACTACTGAGCCTGTAATATGTGCCAGGCACAGTACCAAGGGTTTTGTTAATACATCATCTCAGTTAGTCTTCACAATAATTTTTTTTTTGGGTGGGGCTGGGTTTGAACCCACCACCTCTGGCATATGGAGCCAGCGCCCTACTTCTTTGAGCCACAGGTGCCACCCAGTCTTCACAATAATTTATCAATTTCATTGTGCAGATGGGGCAACCAGGCTTGGATTAGTTTTCCCCTCACTGACAAACGTTCTCCACATTGGAAAACTCACGTTCTGTAACTGTGAAACAGCTATAAAGCCTATGTTGCTATGGCATTTAAGAAGCTTCTTAGATTCTCTGCACAGCAGAGACTCACCCAAGTAGTAGCTTCAAACATTTTGAGGTCCAGAGGGTCTCCCTGGATGGTCCCATCGAGAAGGATCAGAGAGTGGCAGCTGGCCATGGCTGCACATAGCGGGCCCCACGGCAAAGCCTTGCCTGATGCAAAGCTGTGGACTTCCTGGAAGCTAAAGAAGAGGGAAAGACTTCAATTTTTTTTATTTTGGCCGGGGCTGGGTTTGAACCTGCCACCTCCAGCATATGGGGCCGGCGCCCTACCCTTTTAAGCCACAGGTGCCACCCGGGAAAGACTTTTAGTTCTAACCCTTCATGCCAAAATGGATCATCTTAGAGGTGAACATTTTTTTTTTTTTAGACACAGAGCCTCATTTTGTTGCCCTTGGTTGAATGCTGTAGCATCACAGCTCACAGCAACCTCCAACTCCTGGCTTAGCTGATTCTCTTGTCTCAGCCTCTTGAATAGCTGGGACTACAGGCCTGGCTATTTTTTGTTTGCAGTTTGGCCAGGGCCAGGTTTGAACCCACCACCCTCAGTATATGGAGCCAGCGCCCTGCCCACTGAGCCACAGGCACTGCCTAAACATGCTTTGTTCCATTGTATACCCACTGTCTAGTCCCCCCAAACTGAGTTTTTTCTAGGCACCATCCTTGGGTAAGTTTGCTGAGTAAGAGAAAGGTCACTGACCTTCTTTCAAGCTCTTTTTTCCCCTCTTTTCACCCTTCCTTGACTGATTTAATTTCAGAAGTCTAAAAAGAACTAAAAGTATCACCTTTACTTGTAAGCCTCTCCACTTCCTTCCCAACTACTTTTTTTCCAATCCTGTGGGACAGAACAGAGTAGCTCATACTACAGTTATGTACAGTTATCTATAGCTATATATGTTCATCTCCCTCAATCAAACCTTCGGGACAGGGTTGTATCTTTCATATCTGTCTCCTGATATATGTGATATTTGGCCCACAGTAGACAGTCAATAAGCGCGTGAATGAATGAACAAATCTGCAAGGTGTAATGGTGAAGAAATAAACTCTAAAAACATATTTGAAAAGGTCCCTGTATTCCCCTCTTCTACCCTGGCCTCTAGTGTCCATATGGCAGCCATTACTCTCATCGTTCCCTATAGAAAGTGGCTTCATCTAAAATCTGTTAAAATACAACTCAATGTCATATGCAGGGTTCTTTCACTAATTCAGACTGGAAGCCATTGAATTCAGCCTCAGGCCCAGGCAACCCTGATAACCAGCTTCTTCTTAATTGTACACGGTAGTATTTGGTTCACAAAGCAGCCCATCCAGTTTGGAGGATCCTTGAATGGAGAAGGTTTTTCTCACATTGAGGCAAAATCTATTTCTTGGAACCAATCAGAATCGACTTGCCCCTCCTTCTCCACATGTCAACCTCTTGCAGACTTAGGGATCCGCTCTGCCATGGCCCCTTCATGCCCCCTCTCTGGGATACAGAGGCGCCTCTAGCTGTTCCTCCAACACACACTTTTATCAAACCTCTAACCTTTCTGGTTACTCTTTCTTAGAAAGGTTTTTGTCAGTTTGTCTTAAAATGTGGTCCCCGGGATCTGACTATCACTCCTGATAACACGGCTACTGCATTTCTTAGTTTGCTTAGGTTGCTCCAGCCTTTTGTTTTGAAAGAAAGCACATCACAGTGTTAACTCATAATTCCGTCACATATCCTCCTGGATTTTGCATTCAAGATTCCTTTTGTAACACTAAGAGTTGAAAAATCTTTGGGCTTATTATTGACCCTGTTGGTTACATCCACTATTCTGTGCCAGAAAAGCAACTCGTCTTAGTGGCTGACAACATGCCCCATGTATTTTCATAAATATCTAAAAGGAAGAGACCACCAGCAATATAGTTAACACAGCAATGCAAGCACAGATCAGAAAAGAAAAGCAAAAATCAGAAGAAAAATCTTATTTTTACAATGATACGTACATCGTCATCAGTCAGTAATTCTAAGTATATAATTCTGAGTTCCAGGGTATTGAGTCAGACTCTGAGTAGCTCAACAAATGCATACCTCTCTCTACCATTCTCTACCGTATTTGTATTTTTATTCAAATATTTCTAATTTATCAATCTCTGATAGACTTTGATGGTCCTTTGACGTATCTAGCACAACAATCAGGCCCTTTACGGAAAAGATTTCAAAATTATCAGATAACAACGAACAAAAATATATGTAATACTTTGTAAGTCTGGTGCTTACGTCTTACCTAGAATTAATTCTATTTTTTCTCTCATCTAATTAATTAAATACATCAAGGTAAAAAAAATTTTTAAATTGCTGCTTTTATGTATTATTGTTTCATAACATTTTCTATTCTTTTTAAAGTTTTCTTTCACTATTCAGTGCATTTTTTTTAATTCCAGGTTAATCTGAGGGTACAAACAACCAAATCACAATATTTGAATTTGTTGAATAGAGTCCTTCTTGTAGCTCTTTCCTGCACCTAAAAGGTGTGTAAATTGCCATTGTAATCGTTTGATTACATTGTGACAATTAAAATCATTGTGATCTTTTAGATGGAAGGAAGGAAGTGGGGGAGTGAGAGAGAAGCAAGGTAGGCCTAATTAATCAATAAGTTACCTAAACGTGTATTGTATCACTTGCTTTTAGTTAAATATAACAAGTCATTTTTAGAAATAGAAAGTTTCCATAGTTTTATGAATAACATGATGTTAATTCAATAAGTAGAACATTCAAAATACAGAACATATTTAGTTCATTTTAGGTGAACAAACATTTACTGAGCGCCTACTGTGTGCCTGGTACAGTGCTGTGGCATGAGGAGCACAAGCATAAGAACAAAGAAGATTGCTCTCAAGATGCTCACACATTGGAATAAACGCATACATATCTTCAAGAAGTTGAAAAAGAAAATTACTAGCAAACAACGAGATGGGGTGTGTATTCAAATCCATTCTCCAGGAAAAATTGAAAGAACTTTGGAACATTTAACGCCGTAAAAGGCTTCCTCTGTAAACTAAAGTGGTTCGAAGTACCAGGATTACTTTTTAAGCTAGGCATGAGACTTGCGTATAAGACATATTCAAATCAAATGTTATTAAAAATATTTCATGGATAAACTGTATGTCATCTGCACACTGCAGAAGGACCACAGTGAACCTTTCATGAATAAAACGCTTTGTGATTTAGGGTGTTAAGGAATAGACAAAAAGACTTGCATTTTCAAACAAAATGGTAAATGTCAAACGTGTCCCCTTTCACGTTCTGATCACACGGGAGGTGGGCAGCCAGGAGAAAAAGCAAGCAGAAACACAAATTCAGACATGACCACCAGAGGGCCTCAGGAGGGAGAGAGACAAATCATCACACCCTGCCGAACATTGCCAAAAGGAAGTCTTTTCTTGCTAGAGAAGAGCAGCTTACAGCAGCCAGAAAGTGGAGTTCCCAGAATCAAAATACTAAGAAAAATGAGTCCACTAGCTATGATTCCACAAATGTTCCTCTTCCTGAAATCCCGGGTACAAAAGTCAGTACAGGGTTCTCCTTCCTCCTAGCATATCAAGATGTTTCAGCTTGCATAAAAGAATCCTGCCTCCCTGAAGGGCAGTGTCCTAGTCTTGTCCAAATTACTTAAATGGGGTCAACCTCAGGTCTCCGATGAATATGCTAAAGAAAATGGCATTTCTTTCTTTCCCTTTTGTTTATTTATTTATTTAGAGACAGAGTCTCACTTTGTCAACCTCAGTCGAGTGCTCTGGTATCATAGCTCACAGCAACCTCAAACACTTGGACTCAAAGAGATTCCCTTGCCTCAGCCTCCCTGGTACCTGGGACTCCAGGTGCCCTCCACAACACCTGGCTATTTTTTAGAGATGGGGTCTCGCTCTTACTTAGGCTGGTCTTGAACTTCTGAGCTCAGGCAATCCACCTGCCTCAGCCTCCCAGAGTGCTAGGATTACAGGCGTGAGCCTCTGTGCCCAGCCAGCAAATTGCATTTCAGCAAGGATTTGAATGTGTCAAAACTTCCCCACTACCTCCTACCTTTGTGACTGGCCTGGGACAGGTGGGGGACCAGGGGAATACGCATGTTTTTTAAAGTCCTAGAAGAATTGAAGAGGAGAAATTAAATGAAGACATTTTGACAATCACTGTCCACCAAAGCCAATGCTAAAACGTCTCCATTAGTAGTTTCAAGAGCAAATGGGGAAATCTGGAAAATGAAACTGCAATGCCATTTGTCCAGGGCACTCACCCATTCCCGTCACAGGGCACAACTCCCCAGAGGTCCAGGCCATCCCTCGTTAAGGTCCCTGTCTAAACAGAGACAAATAACTTGGTTTACCTTCACAGCGAAGACTCTATCACAAAGACAAATAAGGTAGGTTTTAATAAGAAAATGTACTTCACAAACATATTATCCCGACCAGTACTTCAAGGGGGGACGTGAAAAGGAGGTTTGGGTGGAAGTTTGGATGAGCTCACACCAGTTACCTGACAAACGGACAATTTCTTTGAACTTTAACACCCTCCAGGGTAGGGTGAAGAGAACGGGGCCTTCCTCACAACCTCAGAAAACTGTTTTGAGGGTGTAATGGTAGGCCGAATGGAAGGAAAAGGCCGGGGTAAGCCTATAAAAGTTATAAAATGATGGGTGGAGGGAGGGGGATTGGAGGGATCACTTCTGTGGTTTATCGTACAAGGATACAAGTGAATCTTCCTAAGAGTAGAATATGAACGTTTCAACACCATAACTAAGAAAATGACACGAAGGCTGTGTTAACCAGTTTGATGGAAATGTTTCCAATTGTATGTGAAAACCCCACACTGTACCCCGGAAGTGCATTAATGTACATAGTTACCATTCAATTAAAAAAAAAAAAAAAAAAGAAAAAGAAAAGAGTTATAAACTGAGAGCGTCCCAGTTTTTATAGCAGAAGTTAGACTATGTCATCAGAAATAAGTATTGGAGTTGAATATTTCCCTCCAGGGCATTCCTTGTGAAAAGACTAAAGCCATTGTTTGCTATTTGATGCCTATCTGGTAAAAGCATTTGCTGGCATTTCTCTCAGCACTATGGCAGGGCGGTTCAAACACCAGCTGTGTGACCTGGGAAAACGGCTTCATCTTCTAACCATCGGGGGCCTTATCTGTAACATGGTCAGAATCTCACAGAGTTGTTGTGAGAATTAAATGGGATCATGTTAGGTGTATGATTTAATATCTAGCATATACTAAAAGCTAATAGTAATGGTAATTATTCACGGTTATTTCTCATTTTTTATTCAAATTCAATTCATAGTTATCTTTCTCATTCCTGTTTCTTTTTCCAAGGCCAAGGATACGATCTCCTAAACAGACTGTCTTTTCTTACGATGCTAGTTTGATCACAAAATAATATCAAAACAGTGGCAAGAGCCGTATTAACTTTCTGCTCTTGGTAGATCTTTCTGATACTCCAACAATTATAAAACACAGCTCAGATCTCATTAACTCTCTGCCATCAAAACCTTCAATGCATTGTTTAATGGCTACAGTTTCAGCTGGGGAAGATAAGAATGATGGTGACGGTCACAGAACAGCGAGCATGTATTTAATGTCAGTTAACACTGCACTTAAAAATGGTTAAAATGGTAAATTTTATGTTCTGTGTATTCTACCATGACAAGAAATTAAGGCAACAACAACAAAACCTTCAATGGCTTTCTGCTGCTTAAAGAATAAGTAAAAATGTTCTAATCAGACATTCAAGGTCCACAGATATACTCTCCCGTTACTAATGTCCTGCTCTAATGAAAACCACACGGTGTTGCTTTCCTGCCCCCCATGCCTTTGCCAATGCTCACCTGCCCATGAGGACCCCTCTAACTTAGCCTCTTAAAACTCCCACCTTCAAGAGAGGGTGTAGGATATGAAGCTGGTCAGGAATAACTGGCCATGAATAAGTGTAATTTTAAGCAATAAACTGTAGATGGGAAAATGTAGTAAAGGTTGGAGCCAAGGCTCCCAGTAAGACACGGTTTACTAAACTCTTCCTTTCTGATTCACTCATTAATTCAATACATACTTATTAAGCATGGACTATATGCCAAGAAATACAGCATTAGGGGCACAGCAGTGACCGTAGTTAAAGATTCAAATTTTGTTCTTTGTATGAGGGTTTTGACTGCAGCCGGACAAATGTTTTTTTCATTAATTGTTTTTCATAGAATATTGAAGTTGGAGGGGCTTTAAAATTCTTCTATTTGGTCCCCCATCCACTCCTCTAAACCCTAGAATCTGAGAGCCCAAGAGACATGTGCATCCCAGATCACACAGCCAACCAGAGATAATCATGAAACCACGTGTCCACATTCTACATTCCCTGCCTCGCAAGAGGGTAAAAACACTATCCAAGATGACAGTGATGATAAAGGTGGCACTGAGAGTAAGGATGAGGCACACGTACCTTGTCAAAGCAGACAAGATTTAATTGTCCACACACATTGATCCTCTGGGGGCTAATACAGAAGATGCCTTTCTTCTTTAGCCTCTTCTGGGCGTAGATAATGCCTGTGGTCAGGGCCGCAGGCAGAGCAGGGGGCACTGCGATTGTGATGACGTCGAGGGCTTTCTTCACCACCTCCTCTAGAGGCTCCTGGAAGATAGTCGTCATTCTTTAACCATGATAGATAAATTAGTAATAGATGGCATGGGACTTTTTTCCTTCTTTTTTGTTTAGATTAAATTTCTAGAAATGGCATCATTAGGCGAAAGGGTCTGACCATGTTTATAGCTTTCGATACTTATTCCCAAAGTGCAGTAAAAAGGTTTGTAATGATTCATAGTGTTATCAGCAGAGAATAATGCACCAGTTGGCCATGCCCTTACCAACCCTGAGTATCCCGTTTTATTTAAAATTCCTCATTTGATAGATACAAAACTACCACTTTACAGAAATAGATGTATTCTCAGATTGAAAAGGGAAAAATGGTTTAGGGAGAAGCATGAGGAAGAGTAGAGAGGGATGTTCATATCTCAATACACAAATTGTTGTATCCCACAAAATCTGATTGTTATTGTGGAACTTAGTGATCAGTTGCTTATACTGGGGAACTGGAAGGCTAGACACAGGCTTCAGCATTAGCTTTTGTTTCCCAGGCTGTCAACCCTGCCCACATGCACAGTATGAACACCCAGCACAGTATGAATCACACAGGGCAAAGGTCTGTGCGCAGGTAACAAAACAGCAAAGGCAGCTGACCTTGCTGAGCACGAAGACGCACAGGGTATAGATCATGCCGATGGTGGCCGTCCCCACAAGGCACAGGAGGAAGCTGATGGCATCCCTGTAGAGTTTAAAATTCATTGGTTTGGGGTAGAGAATGGATCTCACGAGGTCCCCCTTGGCAGTGTTGAAACCTGAAACAGCAAATACACATCCCACTCTCAGGGTGACGGACCCAATGGCTACTGCTCTTCTAAGCCTCAGCATTGCCTCTGATTTCCTCTAGTGACATTTAAACAGTGTTTAAACCCAAAGGCAATTGAAAGATAAATGGAAAAACACATAAGTGCTAGAATGGAAAGTCTTTCTTGAGCCTGGTACTCTTTCAGGCCTGCCTTTCCCATACCTCCAATTTCAATGCCTGCCAGAGACAGAAACTAGAGAAGAGGCAACTTTTCCAAATATAACTTTATTTCAAAGAAATGACTCAGAAGCGCACACACATACCACTTGAATTAAAGTTAAATGGCCAACTAAATACCAATGGACTCAGTTGTCTAGTATTTTTCAGTGGTTTCTAGCTTTGCCTGCCTAGAAAGAACTCGGGATTTGGAATTAGAAGATCTGAGTTCTAGGTCCAGCTCTGTCGATGACTAGCTATGTTATTTTTAAAAGTTCACTTGCATTGTGTGGCTTCAGCCTATTGAAGTATAACGGGGGACAGCTGACATTTTTGCTCTGCTGGTTTGATATGTGGAAATTGTTTACTGATTGAAAAGCACATTAGTGGTAATTACTGTCATCAAGATTATCATTTTTACTGCATATACCATAGTTCAACTGACATGTAAAATACATCAATTTACATAGATTTGATTTGTTGTCTAGAGGCTGCTCTTTACCTAATACATTTAAGGCACTAAACAAACTGATTGGAAGTGTCTCATTAAAACTAGCAACACAAAGGGTCTGGTGCTAACCTGTCTGTAGCACCACTGCTCTCACCATCCCAGAGCTCGCGGCCTTGGCCTGGATCACCTCTGTTCCACAGAAGAGGACGTGGCGTTTGTAATCAGCTTCACTCTGTGTTTTCCAGGGCACAGAGCTATCCATCTTGGGTAATGGCATTTTAGTGACTGGAATACTCTCTCCTGCAGAAAACAACCACCTCATTTTGTGGGGTAAAAGCCTTCACTCATTTGCCTCATGCCTGCACTCACTCATCACACAGCAGACATTTGCTGTGAGCCTTCCAGGTGGCAGAGACTACCCTAGATATTAGGGATATAAGGATAAGCATAGCTCTTGTTTCTAAGAAGTCTGTAGTTGGGCGGGGGAGACAGAAATGCAAACAAATAGGTATAATGCAGTATTATAAAGACTGAGTACTGTAAAGCAAACATGGAAGGTAGCTGGAAGTAATATTTAGGGAATAGCAAGGTGTACAGTCTAGAATGTAGGGTGTGGGTGACAAGGGCCGGGAGAGCTACATAGGAGCCTAAGCATGGCCAGTCCCAGTTGCACCATATTAAACACTTAAACATTTTTCTAAAGGTATTGGTGGCTGAAGGAGTGTGGGGAGATATTTAAATGTTTTAATCAGGAGAGCAATACACGGGTCATTGTATGAAAGTTTTGAAACACACAAAAATCTAGAAATGTAAAATCCCCATAGATGGAACAAACAAGTTGAAACTGGCACAGGTGAATCATATGTATGTGTAAGAGCGCGCACTCTGCCACAGTAGAGGGAGTGAACTGCAGTCTGGTGAGGCTGGAGGCTGTACATGCCGCTGGGAAGTGACCAGAGTCCCGGGTGGAAGGGATGAAGTATGAACTAGGCCCTGGCTATGGGAATTGAAAGGAAGTGCTGGACTCAAGAAATATGGAAGATGCTACAAAACTTGAAGACATTTTCATATTGTCAGGTTACAGGGATAGAGGAATTTAAATGGCTTCCAGGCTCCTGACTTGGGAGGTGAGCAGAGGGTGGCTTTATTCATCAAGATAGGGATTATAGTGGGATAGGAAGAATCACCCTTCTGCCACCATGAGCTGAAGCTGCCTTGTAGAACGACCGCGTTGAGATTCCTTGTAGATACTGAGAGGGTTGGAGCTGGAGCTCAGGTGAAAGGCTTCACTTGTGATATTTAGTCAAGTCTATTAGCCTAAAGTTAAAGCCACGGAAAGAGACAAGACTGCATGGGGACCATGTCTGGGTTAAGAAGAGGCAAGGACAACACCGTAGCCCTGAACAGCAGCAGCAACTCGGGAGATGGAGGGATAGGAACGGCACAAGGGACTGCGTGGGTGTGGTCAGCCGTGAGGAAGTTGGAGAGAGAGTGTCACCTTAGAAAGCTAGAGAGAGGAGAGGAGAGCTAGAGCAGAAGGAGAGATGGTCAGAATAGTCAAATGCAACAGAATGGACAAGAAGATGAGAGACTTACAGGATCCATTGGATCTGACAATGGGGACCAGATAACCTTGTCAGAGCAGTGGGAGGGGCATCCTGCCTTGGGCTGAAGAGCTAATACAAGGTGCTGAATGAAGCTGTGAAGAGAACTATGGCCTGTCCTGAGCAGCAAGCTTAAAGTCTTGCTAGTCTTTAGTCTTTGCAGGGTGAACTATAAAATAGAACTATACTCTGGGGCACTGGGACTACTTTGATTAGGAAAATGGTACCTGGCATTGCAAAGGCCCCAATATTATAGACTTTTATGAATCTATGGATTCTTGGGAGAAAGGAAGCTGACCTCATGATCTGCCATGTTTTATGCTCTTTAAAAAGTTCATATAGTAGAGAGATGTGTGTTCCCATCTCCATTTCATGCCTTTATTGTCTGCCTGAGAAAAATGGATTCAATTTGTACTTTTAGGCTTGGCGCCTATAGCTCAGCTGGCTAAGGCGCCAGCCACGTACACCTAAGGTGGCGGGTTCGAATCCCCAGCCTGGACCCGCCAAACAACAATGATGGCTGCAACCAAAAAATAGCCAGGCATTGTGGCAGGCGCCTGTGGTCCCAGCTACTTGGGAGGCGGAGGCAGGAGACTCACTTGAGCCCAGGAGTTGGAGGTTGCTGTGAGCTGTAATGCCATGGCACTCTGCCCAAGGGGACAGCTTGAGGCTCTGTCTCAAAAAAAAAAAAAAAAAAAATTGTACTTTTAATGGGTACCACAGTACACCAATTGTGCATTCATAGCCCCCCATTTAATTTCTGGAAAAGACTTTATGGTTCTTCTTCATCTTACAGAAATGTTGCCACAACATCTCACCATTAAGCTGTGTGAGTGAAAAATCAAAGTGATGACCTTGAGTGAGTCACTCCCCTCTGGACCTCACCTGTGAAGAGGGTGACCTTCAAGGTCCCTCCAGTTCCAGCATGCTATTAAAAATGAAATATAGTTAACAAACGCAATCAGTGTAAACTGGTTTCTTGTACCCTCAATGAATCCCCAACAATAAAAAAAAAAAAATGGAATACAGTTGGTGCACAATAGGTAACGTGTGTTTTAGAAGTAGCGGATTTACCAAATGCTGCATCACAAACTTTATAACATTTTCAAGACAGGCCCAGAAGAACATGGAGAGAAACACCCTGAGATTCAGGATGTCATTGGTGGTTTTCAAACTCTCCAAGTCTATTGGAAGACATTTTACGTAAAAATATTACATATAAAAGTCACAGACAATTCTGAAAAACCTAATGATCCCTATGATCTTTTATGGTAAAACGAGAGGGTTGTAGTAATCTTTTGTTCAAGAAGAAAATGCTCAACACTCAAAAAGTTATGACTGTATCAAATTCAGCACGGAGAAAGCAGCTTTAATTTGAACTCTCAGATCCATCCCCAGCAGGACCGGGATTTGTGGAAATAGGAAGGTCCCAGAGCAGCCTGTTTTGCAGTGGGAGGCAGAGCAGGGACCATGGTAGCGTGGAGCCCAGCTCAGCCCAGAGACGCTGAGGCTGTGCAGATAGAACCCACCTGTCAGCATGCCTTCATCTACCACGCAGCTGCCATCGATCAGAACGGCATCACATGGCATCTGCACTTTGTTCCCTGTCAAAATTAATAAATCTCCAGGTACCAGGAGGCGTGACTCCAGTTCTTGGACTCCAGCTGAAAGAGTGAGGAGACAGGTTGAGTCAGGTTCTTTCTCCACAAAAATAACCTGTCCAACATCTATTCAAGTTGAAAATCAATGAAAAAGCAACCAGCCCATTTTTTTTTTGAAGGGGAGACATTCCTCAACATGGATTAAAAGTCTAGAGGAAAAAATATAAATCATGTAACATAAAAACTTTTGGGTGAGAGAAAAAGAAGTAAAGAAAAAACTAAAGACAAATTCTGAAAACGTATTAGATATTTACATTACAGACAAAAGAGCAATATTCTTAATATATAGAGTTCCTTAAAAAGAGATGTATAGCAAATAAATGTCTAACAAAATTGCTGGATGTTAATAGTTCACACAAAACAAAACGTAAGTGGTGTGTTAAATGTTTGAAAGTCTGTTCATTCTTACTCATAACGTAGAAATTAAAGCTCTTTCCTTCCTTCCTGATTGCCTGGCTGCCTTTATGTCTTTCCTTCCTTACAGAGTCCCAAAGCTATCACAGCACTGAGCGGGACAGGCACAACTCAGCCTGCAGTGATCTGGATGGGGTGGGCTGCCAGCTCACTGTGGGGAACTGGACCTAAGCTGTGTGGTCAGGATGGAAAGATGTTTGCATGGCCTGGTACAGGGTGTCAGAGCCTGAGCAGGGAGGGAGGGGGCCCCATGGTGGCAGTGGCCGAGGGAGTAGGGGTTGGGGTGCAGGGGTTGGGGAGTGGAAGAAGTTTCAGCAATGATGGCAGATTAGTTACATTCAGGCACAAAGGATACTATATACAAATAAGACCAGTAGTCCTCCCCCATCTGCAGCTTTCCTTTCCTAAATTGCAATTACTTGCAGACAACTACAGTTGGAAAATATTAAATGAACAAGTCCAGAAATAAGCAATTAATAACCTTTTTTTGGGGGGGGGAGTAAAAAACTCTTACCCTTGGTAGAGTGCTGTGGCATCACAGCTCACAGCAACCTCAAACTCCTGAGCCCAGGCGATTCTCTTGCCTCAGCCTCCCAAGTAGCTGGGACTACAGGCACCTACCACAATACCCAGATATGTTGTTGTTGTTCTTGTTCTTGTTGCAGTTGTCATTGTTGTTTAGCTGGCCCGGGCCAGGTTCAAACCTGCCACCCTCAGTGCATGAGGCTGGAGCCTTAACCACTATGCCACGGGCACCAAGCTAATTCATAAGCTTTTTATTGTGCACTATTCTGAATAGCATGATGAAATATTGTGCCATTCTGCTCTGTCCTACCCAGAACATGAATTATCTCTCTAGCCAGAGTTATGGAAGTAAAAAAAAAAAAAAAAAAATGCTATCTGTTTGTTACTCAGTAGCCATCTTGGTTCTCTTTCTACTGTTATGATAATAAGTGCTTATTTCAAGCAGCCTTTATTTTACTTAATAATGGCCCAAAAGCACACAATTAGTGATGCTGACAATTCACATATGTCAAAGAGAAACTATAACATGCTTCCTTAGTTTAAGTGAAAAGGGGTAAGTTCTCAACTTAATGAAGAAAGAGGAAAATAATTGTACACTGAGGTTGCTGAGATCCACACTAAGAAAAAAATCTATTTGTGAAATTATGAAGAAGGAGAAAGAAATTCATGTTTTTTATTAAGTCATATACACATAGATCATGAACACATTTATGTATATATGGGGTACAATGTGTTGATTTTTTAATTTACAAGGGCACAAGTCAAATCTGTCAAGTGGAAAACATAAATGTCTTAACACAATAATCAAGTAATGAGGCAAAAGCCATGTTGATTGGGTTGATGTAAACATATCAAATTGTATAGAAATTTCATGTTTGTTTTGCTGTTGTCCCTCAAACTGAAAAAGTCACTAACACGCTGTGTAAGTGCTTATTAAAATGGAAAAGGCATTAAAGGAGTGGGCAGAAAGCATGAACAGAAATACGTTCTTACCGATGCCATCAGGCTCAGTACTACTCATGATTTCAAGCACCTGTTGGGAGTCTTGAAATGGATCCCCCATGGATAAGAGGCTCTGTGTGGATAGATGGAGGTTAATGAGAGCCAGTTTTCTCATGAAGGAAGTTACAAATCAGAAAGAGATAAAACTAGAATAAAGCCTATGACATTGGGTTAGAATTGGAAATACCTGTGGACTGGATAGAGAAAGAGAAAAATGCTATAGATGTAAATGTGTGTAGATAAAGAAATACACCAACACGTATTTGCTAGTCTGTTTATACATATAGTCTCTGACGTGGTCTTTTGAGAAGGCCTTAGAGTAATAAAACATTCAATAATGATGAATACAATCAGTGCCTAAATTTTGGCTTCTTAACTTCATTCCTCCTGATAAAACACCAGGGTTCTTTAGAAAAAGGGCTGATTATAAGGTTGGGCCAAGAAGAGCATTACATAGCTGGAACATCTTGTTGTGCTCTAAGTAGGAAAGTGCTCAGAGAATGCTGCGGACATATCACAAAGGTATCAAAAGCAACTCAAAGGGCCCTCCTTGCCTGAGTCTATAACAATTTTAGCATCAAAGCAAATCATAGTGATAAAGAATTATAACCATTGAATAAAATAGGGATTCATGAATCCATAATGGCATAAGTAGATGAATAAGGAGATAAAGAGAAAGAAAGTGTTCTTTGTAGAAAAATGACAATTAATTCATTAGGGGGAGATATAAAAATAGAAAAATCATCATTTGGCAACTATTCTATTAGTTGCAATAATTCATTTAGTCAAGAAACATCAATGGATACGAAAACTAGCAGGTGCAAATGTGATGGAGATGGTTTATTTATACAGCCTTAGAGTATCTCTCAACTAAATAGTTATTAATTGCAAAGGAAGACAAAATTAATTTACAGTGAAGAAGCAGGAAGATACCATTTAAGTCAGTAATCCAAGTAACCTCACCAGTAACAGGGACAAATTTGAATCACGGACCACCTGAGAGGAAGCTGTGAGAACACAGCACTGTGTCTGCGATATTCCCACCAGAAATGCAGAACGTGAATTTAACTACGAGGCAACATTGAACAAATCTAAATTGAGTTACATGCTACAAAAGAACCAGAGTTGAAAGAGTAAAAGTTATGGAAGTTAAAAAAAAAAAAAAAGACTGAAGATTAAAGCAACATGGGGAACAAAAGCGTTTTGAGATCTTGGATCTCTTTCCCCTAAAGCAGCGGTTCTCACCTGTGGGTCGCGACCCACAGGAACTGTATTAAAGGGCTGCGGCATTAGGAAGGTTGAGAACCACTTCAATATTGCTGAATAGTTGGCAGACATGAATGAGGTCTGACAGTAGTAGTGGGTCAACATTAACTTCCTGGATCAACTGCTGTTTACGTAGGAAAATATCCGTGTCCTTAAGAAATGCACACTGAAACATATGGTGGTCAGGGAGCCACGTCAGCCACTTATTCTCAGACAGTGTCTGGAAAAGTTACTCGAACTATTGGTGCAAATTTTCTGTAAGCTTTTAGTTATTTCCTTAAAACAGAAAAATATATGTGAGATGACATTGCTCACTTACATGATTAGAAAAGTCTAAAAGTTTGCCAGAATATTCTGTTGGCAAGGCTGTGAAGAATTGGACACTCACACCTTTCTAGAGCTAATGCAAATGGGTGCAGTCTGTATGGGAAGAAATTTGGTGATATTTTTCCAGGAAAAGTACATATGCATTTATTCTTTAGCCTAGCAATCTTACTTCTCAAAATCTATACCAAAGATATACTGGTAAAAACATAAAAAGACATACATACGAGACCTTTTATACAGCACTATCTGTAATAATAAGAGACTTAGAAAAAAATTCTTTGAGAACTGATTGAATAAACAGTGGTTCCTTCACACAGGAGAGTATTATGCAGATGAAGTGCTGCATGAAGAATATTGACATATACTGCTAATAAAGTGCTCTGGGAGACATAGTAAAATATGTAAGTACACACAACATAAAATATAGTTACATGAATTTAGTATATATACCTTTATCTATCAAAAATAGCAATATGGATACGTATCCTATTTTGTTTATATAATATATAGCTATTGGTATTATATATAATTTGTTTACATTTATAAATATAATAAATTGGGCTGGACGAAGTGGCTCATGCTTGTAATCCTAGCCCTCTGGGAGGCCAAGGCTGGTGGATTGCTTGAGCTCAGGAGTTCAAGACGAGCCTGAGCAAAAGTGAGACCCTGTCTCTAAAAACAGCTGGGTGTTGTGGCCAGCGCCTGTAGTCCCAGTTCCTTGGGAGGCTGAGGCAAGAGAGTCACTTGAGTCCAAGAGTTTGCGGTGGTTGTGAGCTGTGATGCCACGGCACCCTACTGAGGATGACAAAGTGAGACTCGGTCTCAAAATAAATAAATAAATAAATGTAATAAATCAAAAACAAACAAGAGTGATGATTACAGAGAGAATAAATACACAAATTATACAGGAGACAGACTCCCCTGAACATCTCCTGTCTTATAGGATTTGATTTTCAAACCACATAGATTTTTTCTATAGTATCCATACAAAATAAAACCAAGAAATGTTTGAAAAGTTAACACTAACATCTAAAGCCAAGTTTGCAAAATGAATCTATCAAGTTGTTGACATAACCATACAAAGAACAGAGTGAGTTTAAAATAGTTTCTTGGGGGGAAAATGTATAATTTGGCTATCCATTTCTGAGGGAATATCACCAGGAGAAAAAAATTCCAAAAATACTTGAAACTGATTTAGGAATCATACTAATTCTGAGTGTGCTGGTTTCATATTATTGTACATATCGAAAAAAAATCCATCCCTGACATTGTGAATTAGAACGTTTAGTATAGAAAAAGGAGACATACACACACATTAAAAAAAAAAATCCACAAAGTTAAGTGAAAAGCCTATAGTTCTTAACTTGAATTGGAATTGTCAGTATGAACTCAAAATGTATTAGATCTTAAAAAAAATATTTCCTAAATATATCTACCAAAAAGACAAGAAACAATGACTGACACCATAAAAACAGGACTTTTGATTGAGTACCTTATCTAAGAATTCTTTTGAAAAATGGATGTGTCGAGGTTGGGTGTAGGAATTGTCTCAATGAGTTTAATAAAACTCTCAGAGACTAGTGGGGTCATATCATAAAAACTCAGGAGCCAACATGAAAAGCATCTCAGAGGCCAAAGATGGGGGAAAGCAAGCAAAAATAGGAATAAATAATGCAATAGATAAAGATGCACCAACCATGTTAAACTTATGACACAAAAAGAAAAAAAGCCTTTGGAAAATAGTAAATAATTAGCCCATCATTTTTAAAGGTGATAAAAGACAAGAAAGAATCAGATCATTATCCTTTATTTATTAAATAAACTCTTGGGGTAATGAAATAGTGGAGGAATGTTTCTTTTACAAATATTATTCCACCTAAATTAAAAAACGACAGGACAGAGGTAAAAATGTGTAGCTCCTGATGAAGTAACAAATCGAACTCATAAGCCTTTATGTCTGCTAATATCACAAAAAGAAGACAATTAGACCCTGAACATCAAGCAACAAAAAGGAACTGAAACAAATGAAGATGTGCTACCTTTGCTCAGCTTACTGCCTTTAAAGAGTTTCTAGGACATTATGCAGTGAGGGGAAATGCAAAGGCCAGAGGGCTCCTGAGTTCTGAACACAGAAATGAGGGTCTAAGGAGGCTACAGCAGCTCCATGTCACAGAGCAGCGCACTGGACAGACAACTGTCTGGGCAAAGCTGCAAAGCCTGGCAGAGGCTCCCCCTCCAGAGTGCAGCAGACTTCAGCTCAGGGCATGTGTATGAGGAAACTACTAGCAAATGGACAATTGAAGACTTAGATTTAAAAACATCATTTACAATAACATCAAAAATACAAAATACTTAAGAATAAATCTGAGAAAGGATGTGTGAGACTCAGGTACTAGGAACTGCAAAATACTGCTAAGAGAAATCAAAAAAGACCTAAGTAAATCAAGAGGTACCCTATATCCATTGGGGAAAAGATCAGAATCTGTTAATATGTCAACTTTCCATAAATTGACCAAACATTTAACATAATCAAAATCCCAGAAGTTTTTGGAAAAATTGACAACTTGATTTTAAAAGTTAAATGGAAATGCAAGGGCCCCAATGACATCAAAATGACTCTGAAAAGGGAAAGAAGGCTGGGACTAACATTATCTGATTTCAAGCTTATTATAAAGCCACACTGTGCAGCATTGGTATAATAACAGAGAAATAGAGCAATAAAATAGGAGAAAGAGTTGAGAAACAGATCTACTCATAAGTGGACAACTGATTTTTTTATAAAGATGCAAAGTCAATTCAATAGAGGAAGAATAATCTTTCCAACCATTGGTATGAAAACATTTGGATCTCTGTTTACAAAAGATAAGCCTCAATCCAAAAACCAAAATAAAATCTAAAAACTAAAATTCAAAATGCAGTACAGAACTAAATATAAAGGCTAAAATTAGGGTGACTCCAGAAGAAACAAGAGTGTGGTGTGAGCATGGGGAAGCAAAAGAAAACAAGGAAGTATGCAACCATGAAGCGAATGCTTAGTCTCAGGGATCAGAGGCTTAAAGAAAAGGACAGATTGAAACCTAAAAAGAAGGGAAAGAAAGATCCTAGCACATTAAAGGAAAGAGAAGTCCCCCAGCACCCTTCCTGCTTATTCTTCCAGTATAATACACAACTGGGCCCACCTTACCACATCTTGGTTGATACCAATTTTATCAACTTTTCCATTAAAGCCAAGCTGGACTTAGTGCAGTCAATGATGGACTGTCTGTATGCCAAGTGTATTCCTTGTATAACTGACTGTGTAATGGCTGAAATTGAGAAATTGGGGCAGAATTATCGAGTGGCCCTCAGGATTGCCACGGACCCAAGATTTGAATGATTACCATGCACACACAAAGGAACCTATGCAGATGACTGCTTAGTACAGAGAGTAACTTAGCACAAGTGTTACATCATGGCCACAGTTGACCGAGACCTTAAATGAAGAATCCAGAAAATCCTTGGAGTTCCTATCATGTATATTTCTAACCACAGATACAATATTGAATGAATGATTATGGAGCCCCTTGGTTCTAATTCTTATAAGATAATGTTCATATGCCTTTCTTCAACCAATTTTCTCTGTTAACAGTTTGTTAAACATGAAATACCATGTTTAACATGTTGGAGGATGTAAGTAAATACACTCATGTTTGGATGCTATTTTGAAAATGATATTTTATCTCATTAATGGTCAAAGATGCAAACTCTTCTGAAGAATGCTTCGTTCTTTTTTGAGTTCTGTTGCACAATGTGGCAATTAGAGTTAATATTAAATTTCAAATGTTCTTACCACAAAAATGTTAAGTACTTGAGGTGATGGATATATTGACTAGTTTGATTTAATTATTCTACATTCACTGCATACTCCATAAGTTTATACAACTATAAATTGTTGGTTTACAATAAAAATAAAATTGTTGCATCTTTTATTTTTAATTTATAAATTTTTTTTATTAAATCATAGCTGTGTACATTGATACAGTCATGGGATACAGTGTGCTGTTTTCATATACAATTTGAAATATTTTTCATCAAACTGGTTAACATAGCCTTCATGTCATTTTCTTAGTTATTGTGTTAAGACATTTATATTCTACAGTGTTGTGTCTTTTTGTAAAAATAAATAAATAAATAGGCTAAAATTATAAAAATAGTTCCAGAAGACAATATAAAAAGTCTTGGTGACTTTGGATTAAGCAAAGACGTGTTAGGTATGACATCAAAAGCATGATCCACAAAAGAAAAAGTTGATAAACTATAACAGAAATAAAAACATCTGCCCTTTGAAAGGCACTGACTGTGCAAAAGGGTGGAAAGACAAGTTACAGACTGAGAGAAAATTTTTGCAAATTACTTTTCTGATAAAGGACTTGTATTCAAAATGTAGAAAGAGTTTCTAATAATAATAATTTATTAATAAGAAAATAGTCAATTTTGAATAATAAGAAATTTAATAAGAAAACAGTCTAATAAAATATTTGAACAGATACATCACCAAAAAAGATACACAAGTACAAATAAACACTGGAAAAAGTGTCCAATGTTATTAGTCATTAGGGAAATGCAAATTTAAAACAACGATGACATATTACCACACATAAAAGTGGCTAAATAAAAACACTGGCCATACCAAGTGATGGCAGGAATGTACAGCAACTGAAACTCTCATGTACTGCCAGGTGGGAATGGAAAATGATTTGGAGGTTTCTTAAAATGTTACACTCTTATCTACCCCATGACACAGCTATTCTACAGCTAAGTCTTTTCCCCTAAAAAATAAAAGTATATGTCCATACAAAAACCTGTACCCAAATGTTCATAGCAATATCATTTACAATAGCCAAAAGCTGAAACTCAGGCTGGTCACAGTGGCTCATACCTGTAATCCTAACACTCTGAGAACCTGAGGTGCGTGGGTTGCTTGAGCTCAGGAGTTCGAAACCAGCCTGAGTAAGAGTAAGACCTCCGATTCTATTAAAATCAGAAAAACTAACCAGGCATCGTGGCAGGTGCCCATAGTCCCAACTACTCAGGAAGCTGAGGAAAGAAGATCACTTGAGCCTAAGTGTTTGAGGTTGCTGTGAGCAATGATGATGCCACAGCACTCTACCCAGGGCGACAGTCAAACCCTATCTCAAAAAACAAAAAAAAACAAAAACAAAAACTGAAACTCAAATATCCATCAACAGGTGAATGGAGGCACAAACTGGTATATCCACACAATGGGATACTCTCAGGAATAAAAAGGAATGAACTATTGCTACACTTAACAAACTGGATGAAATTTCAAAATAATTATTAACTCAAAATTAATTCAAAATATGTTATCAAAGAGCCCAAATGCAGACTATACAACACCATTTATATAAAATTCTAATACATAGTGACACAAAGCAGATAAGTGATTGCCTGAAGATGAGAAAGGAGAGAGGGTAGAAAAGGATTACAAACCAGCCCAGGGAAACTTTGGGGAGTGATGGATGGCCATTATCTTGATAATGAAGATGGTTTCTTGGGTGTATACATACATCAAAATTTACCAAATGGCACTCTATAAAGACAGTACGTTCACTTTATTAATGTTTTAAAAGTTGGGTTTTTTAGGTGAAAAGACTTCAAGTTCCTTATCCTTTTGAGCAAATGCCAAGAAAAGATGCCTATGAAGATGGGAGTAGTAGGAACAATTAGAAAGACACGTTCAGGTCCTCTTCTGATTCTATATGGGTAGCATATAGTTCTAAAATAATGGAACTTACCTTTCCTACCACATACGGAGACTGGAATGCAGTTATGTGACTCAACTAGATTGTGAAGTTTTACAGATTGCTGAAAAAGAAGGGAAAATAGAAAAGGCTTATCAATTTGAGTATAGGTCCCAGGCATTTTTAAGTATTAATATCTTTAAAGATGGAGAACTGTCTTACTGCAGCTGAAAGCACTGGCTAAAGACAAAGACTTAGGAGCCTCGTATTCAATGGAAAAGTGTCCAACTCCAGTGCTCCTCGCCCAGCAAGAAGTATGTGTTCTTAAGCAGAAAGGAATTTCCCAGTAGAAATGCTCTTTCTATTCTCTTTCTATTCAAAGGCATTTTTGAAAACCACAAATTTGTGTTTAGTTCTTTAAGTAAATAACATCACGGACATTTATCCGTGGTGTATATATTGGTTTATATTTAAATAGCTTGAAAAACTACTAGGCATTATTTAACCTTTGGACTCTCACATCAGAGCTTCTAATATGTAACTTAATAAGGAGTTTGGAGGTTTCTGCTATTTCCTTGTAATATTTGTTATTCCAATATATAAACCATATGGGATATTGACAGTGAACCAATAAAAGAAGACAAATATATATGAGTAATTAAATTACATTGGTTTCCATTCCACATGTGAAAGATTGCTACCTGGCTCTGGGAGTTAAAAATCTCAATCATTTAGTGTATTCATTTTTTTATCCTGACTTTGTCATTGAAGACACTTTCTAAATCTCCTAGCATCAGGCCAGGTGTGATGGCTCATGCCCATAATCTCAGCACTTTGGAAGGCTGAAGCAGGAGGATTGCTTGAGCCCAGATGTTCAAAGTTACAGTGAGCTATGATCATGCCACTGCACTCCAGTCTGAATGACAATTGGAGACCCACATCTCCAAAAAAATAAACAATAAAAAAATTCTTGTAGCTTCAAATTATTTATGTGTCTAAGAAGTATGTTCTAAAAATGATTAATATTTTAGAAGACTGTAAGGTCAAATACAGAATATTGTGCTAGTAACTCATTCTATTATTCATCTGTGCATTCACCAACAAATATTGATTGAGCAACCTTTAACATGCCAGGTACTCTCTACTTAGAGAAGGGAAGGAAACAGTAAACAAAAGAGATAAGATTCTTGCTACCAAGGAGTAGTAAGAAGTACCAAGGAATTTACAGTCCACTTAGAGAAACACGTTTTCATCAAATAAACACATATATAAATGTGTAATTATGATCAGTAGCAAGAGGGAAAAAATAAATTGCTTCTGGGGCATAATATAGCAAAAGGAATCAAGGGAAATCTCCCCCAAAGAAGGCACATTGAATGGAGGACCTAAGTAGAAGTTATTTAGCCAAAGGAGTTGGATTAAAAAATGGACAATACCAGGTTACATGTCTCAATGCTCTGAGGCTAGAAAAAAGAGTACATTTTAGTAAACAAAAATACCAGTGTGTCTGGAGGGCAGTCAGCAAGTACTTTGGAGCAGCGGTCCTCTGAGCATTCTCTGAGGATTCCTTTGGGGGAGAGGGTTTCAGAAATATCTCAAAGGGGTTTAGAAAGTAAAGTATTTTCATGAGAGTACTAAAATATTAATTTTTTTTTTAAATCTTATTCTTTCACAATGTACAGTGGAGTTTTTCAGAAGCTGAATGATATTTAATATCATAATGGATCGAACACAGAAATTAAGAGAATCCAGTTGTTTTCCGTCAAGCCAAACATGTAGATTTGCAAACATGTAAAACAGCGTCATTCTTCTCATTAAATTATTTTCACTTCAGAAAATACAGTTGTCTTTAAATCTATATTTTATGTTAACATGTAATGAGGTTTTATGATTGCTATTTTAAAATAAATTAATAAATATATATTTTATGATTCTAAGTTATGATATTTAATATAGTAAATAGCAATAGATACAACCCACAAAATCATTGGGGTAGTCAATGATTCATAAGAAAATAGGGATGCTTGAGACTAAAATATTTGAGTACATTGAGGTACAGCTTAAAAGCCCACCACGTGATTTAGAAGTTTACTATAAAAGTAATGAAAATATTTTGAAATGTCTTGGTGATAACAATATGGGAATTGTCATGTTCTGGATGGCATTTTTTTTCTGTCTTTCAAAAAATTGGGGTGATAACAAGGGTTTTTTGTTACATGGATGAATTGTATTTTGGTAAAGTCAAGGCTTTCAATGTATCCATAAGGAGAATGGGGTACTTTGTGCCTGACAGGTAGATTTTTATCCTTTACCCCACTTCAAGAGTCCCCCCTTATTGGTTTTTAATGTTCATTACACCACTTCATGATCACATGTATCTCTTTTTAGCCCCCATTTATAAGTGAGAATGTGCGGTATTTGTTTTTCCATTCTTGAGATACTTAGGTTAACTGTCTCCAGTTCCACTCAAATTACACTGCAAAAGGAATCATTTCATTCCTTTTTAGGCTGAGTAGTACCCATATATATAATATATATATATATCTCATATTGTCTTTGTCCACTCATCTGTTGATAGGCACTTAAGTTGATGCCATATCTTAGCAATTATAAATTTTGCTGTGAGAAACATTCAGGTACAGTTGTCTGTTTTATAAAATAACTTCCTTTCCTTTGGGTAGAGCACCCAGTAGTAGGATTGCTGAATCAAATGGTAGGTCTACTTTTAGTTCTTTGAGAAATTTCCATACAGGTTTTCACAGTAGTTGTACTCTAATTTTACATTCCTACCAACAGTGTGTAAGTGTTCCCTTTTCACTGCATCCATGCCAACATCTATTGTTTGTTTGTTTTTGTTTTAAACGATGGTCATTCTGACAGGGGTAATATAATATTTCATTGTGATTTTCATTTGCATTTCCCTGATGATTAATGATGTTGAGAAATTTTTCATGTTTTTGAAGGCCATTTATCTATATTCTTTTGAAAAAAATCTATTCATGTCTTTTGCCCACATCATAATAGGGTTATTTGTTTTATTCTTGTTGATTTGTTTGATTTCTTTGTAGATCCACAATATTAGCCCTTTGTTGGGTGTATTGTTAATAAGTATTTTCTCCCATCCTTAAATTGTCTATTTACTGTGTTAATTATTTCCTTTACTGTGCAGAAATTTTTAGTTTGATTAAGCCTCATTTACTTGTTTTTGTTGTTGCTGTCTTTCTTTGCAGACTCTTAGTTATAAATTCTTTGCCAAGGCCAATGTCCAGAAGAGTTTTTTCCATGTTGTCTTCTAGAATTTTTGTGGTTCCAGGTCTGACATTTAAGTCTTTCATTCATCTTGAGTTAATTTTTGTATTTGGTGGGAGATAGAGATCTAGTTTCATTCTTCTGCATGAGGCTATCCAGTTTTCCTTACACTATGTATTCAACAGGGCATACTTTCCCCAGTGTATGTTTTCATCTACTTTGTTAAAAATCACTTGATTGTGGTTGTGCACCTTTATTTCTGTATTCTCTATTCTATTCCACTGGTCTGTCTGTTTATCTTTGTACTAGTACCATGCTGTTTTGGTTACAGTCACCTTGAAGTATAATTTAAAGTTGTGTAATGTGGTACTTCCGGATTTGTTCCTTTGCTTAGGACTGATTTGGCTATTCGGGCTTTTTTGTTTGTTCATTCCATATGAAGTTTAGGATTAATTTTCTAGATTTATGAAAAATGATGTTGGTATTATAATGGGAATTTCTTTGAATATGTTAAGCATTTGGGGGAGTATGGACATTTTTGGTGATTCTTCCAATTCATGCATGCAGCATTTTTCACTTTGTTTGGTTCATCTATGATTTCTTCCTCAGAGTGTCATAGTTCTCCTTGTAAAGAGTTCTCACTTCCTTGGGTAAGTATATTCATAGGTATTTTCTTTTCTGTGCACCTATTATAAATGGTATTGAATTCTTGATCGACTCTCAGCTTGACTGTTATTAGGTTTTTTTAGGTTTTTTTTTGCTGGGGCTGGGTTTGAACCCACCACCTCTGGCATATGGGGCCAGGGCCCTACCCTTTTGAGCCACAGGTGCCACCCACTGTTATTAGTATTAATATTTAGAAATGCTACTGTTTTGTGTACGTTAATTTTATAATCTGAGACTCTACTGAATTTAGTCATCAATTCTAGGAGTCTGTTGGTGGATTTTTAGAGTTTTCTAAATATAAGAGCGTATCATTGGAAAACAGGTGTAGTTTGACCTCCTCTTTCCCAATTTGTATGCACTTTATTTCTTTCTCTTGCCTAATTACTCTGGCTGGGACTTTCAGTACTCTCTATGTTGAATAGAAGTGGTGACAGTGGGCACCACTTGTCTTATTCCAGTTCTTATAGGAAATGCTTTCAACATTTCCCCATTCAATATGATGTTGGCTGCAAGTTTGTCATATATCATCTTTATTATTTTGAGGTATGTTCCTTCTATGCTTAGTTTGTTGAGGAGTTTTATCAGAAAAGGGGGCTGGATTTTATTGAACACTTTTTCTGTATCTATTGAGATGCTCACATGGCTTTTATTTTTAACTCTGTTTGTGTTGTAAATCACTTTTATTGATTTGTGTACATCAAACCATCCTTGCATCCTTGGGATGAAACCTACTTGATCATGGTGATTTATCTTTTTGATGTACTTTTGAATTTAGTTCACTAGTATTTTGTTGAGGACTTTTTTACTTCTGTTCATGAGAGATATTAGTCAGTGGTTTTCTTTTTTTTGTTGTGTATTTCCTGGTATTGATATCAGGGTAACCCCAGCTTCCTAGAATGAGTTAGGGATGATTCTCTCCTTCTCAATGTTATGGAACAGTTTCAGTAGAATGGCTGCCAGTTCTTCTTTGTGGTTCTGATAGAATTCAGCTATGAGTTTATGTGGCCCAGGGATTTTCTTTGGGGGGGGGGGTTGGAGATTTTTCTACATATTATTGGTTTGTTCATCTATTTCTTCCTGACTGAATCTTGAGAAGTTGTATAATTTCCAAAATTTATGCAAAGACAACAGCTAGATTTGTGGCTTGTATAACTAAATAGTCAGTAGTGTCTATTACCAAATGGGGTAAGCCTAAAAGAGTAGATTTCAGAAGAATAATTTTTTTCTTTTGAGACAGAGTCTCATTTATTTCCCTAGATAGAGTGCCATAGTACCATAGCTCACAGCAACCTCAAACTCTTGGGCTCAAGCAATCTTCTTGCCTCAGTTTTTCATTTTTCATAGAGACAGAGTGTCACTCTTGCTCAGGCTAGTTTCAAACTCAAGCTATCCACCTGCCTTGGTCTTCTAAAGGGCTAGGATTACAGGTGTGAGCCACCACACCCAGCTGGAAGAATAATTCTTGAGTTCTATGTTGAATGTGTTGAAGTTCAGATAATTTTTGGGTATTAAAGTGGCGCTGTCAAATAGGTTGCTAAGGCTACAAGCCTAGAACTCAAAAGAGATATTTAGACTTCAGAAATATATTGAAAGTTATTAGCATACATGTATACATCAATGGCATATGTAGCTATAAAAAGTAATGAAGAATCTCTCATATGCTCATTTGAAAATATCCTCAAGACATATTCATAATAATTTTTTAAGTACCAAGGTATAGAACAATCTAATTATGCTACCATTTACATAAGATAAAAACAGAAAAAGAAAATGTATGCACTTGTATTTGTCTCATTCACCAAAAAAATATTTTTGGAAGAATGCATGAGAAACTAATAAAAGTACTTGGCCAAGTGGAGAAGGAGAGGAAGATGGAGACTTTATATACATTTTCATATTGTTTTGATTTTGAGACATCCATTTTAAAAAATGCCAGGTAGAGAAGGATATGCTATCAAAACAGAATAGTAAGGGGGACCTGGAAAAGATGAATGCCAAAGAGCAAATCACTGCTCCAAAGGCAGCTGGGAAGTTTAATAAAATATTTACAAGGGGAAAAATATATCCACACCAAGGGAGTCATAAAATCAACAAGCAAAATACTGACAACCCAATAAAAATTAATAAAGGACACAAAGATTAATTCACAGTAAAGTAATACAAATAGCTGAAAACATGAAGACATGCTCAACTCATAATGGAAAACATGTTATCGAAGTTATTGAATTCTATTTTTACTTATACTGGCAAAGATAAAGGAAACATGAACTCATCTGCTATTGGAAGGGGTCTAAATTGGTGTTACTTTTTTAAGAGGTATTTTGACACTTTTAAGAGACATTTTAACATTTTTAAGAGGCATTTGAAAATTATATACCTAACTTATGACTTAAGAAATTTCAATTGCAGAAATTTTATTTTATTTATTTATTTATTTTTATCTCACTTTATCACCCGTGGTAGAGTGCCGTAGCATCACAGCTCACAGCAACCTCCGACTCTTGGGCTTAGGTAATCCTCTTGCCTCAGCCTCCTGAGTAGCTGGGACTACAGGTGCCTGCCACAACACTGGGCTCTTTTTGTTGTTGTTGTTGCAGTTTGGCCAGGGCCAGGTTCAAACCCATCATCCTCAGTGTATGGGGCCAGCACCCTACCCACTGAGCCACAAGTGCCACCCAGAAATTGTGCATTTTTATATCAATGCAGTTATATGTGTAGATAAGCATATTAACTTCCTATATAGATATCTGTATGTAATCCAGGTTAGATATACTTTTTAGTTATAAATATTTAACATGTGTATCTACATAGGCATATATGTAAGTGAATGAGAAGACACATGCAAGGACATTCATGGTAGCATTGTTTGGTAGCAAAAACTTAGAATCAACTTAACTAGTCATCAATATTGGAGTGGTTAAAAAATTATGGTACATTTAGAGAAGGTGTATTTGTGTAGAAGCAGAAATATATTCAAGATATATTTGGTGAAAATTGCAAGTACAGAAGAGAGGACATAGTATATTTTTATTCTGTAAAACAAATTAATTTATATGTATTTAATTTTACTAAAAATATGCAAAAAATCTGATCCCAATAGACATTTCTTAAAAGGGTCCTAGACACTGAGAAGTTTCCCCATTAGGAGGAATTCTTAAATTTTACTCACACTGTTTTGTTCTATTTAAAAATTTTTCCACACTCACATGTTGCCATTTCTATTAAGAAAAAAAAAACTAGCTAATTGAAAAAGAAATTTTTTTGATGTTAAAACTATAGGCTTTAGGATAGTAGTGACCTTAATAAGAGCTGTTTAAAGGGAGTAATGAGATAGGAAGCCAGATTACCATGAATGTAAGAGAGAGGGAGATGAGTAATTTTGGTGAGCATGGGCATAAGGATGCAAGAAGTTTTGCTATAAAAGAAAGGAGAGAGATACAATACTAGCTGAAGTTATAAGCATGGTCAGGATAAGTAATTATTTTGTTTGTTTGAGGTTTGTTTTTAAATTGGGAGGAGCTTGAGCATGTTACATGTTGTTGGAAAGGGTCTTGCTGGACAGGGAGATGGAAGGAATCACTCATGGGTTCCATAGGCACCCCAGGGAGGTGGGAGAGGATGGTGTAATAAGCACAGGCATAGAGCCCATCCTCCACTGAAATGAGGAGTCAAGGAGGAAGGAGGTTGAAGAGATGGGAAATTTGACAATTAGAGAGTGGAGAGCTGGGTGAATTCCTGTCATATGGTTCCCAGTGTCTTTGTGAACTAAGTAAAGAGATTATCTTCTGAGTTAGAGGAAAAGTAGAATATAGAACAAGAAGCATCTCAGAAACCAGAAAAGGGAGATAGCTTGAAACCTTAATTTCAGAGAATAACAGAGCACTTTGATCAGAGATGCAAGAAAGCTTGCCTACATGAAGTTGACGTTCATGGGTGCATTGTGCAGTCAGCCAATCTGTTCTGTGTGAGAGCACTAAGATTTCCCAGTGAACACATAAAAAAGCCAAGACTTGAACTGGAGCCTTGATAGATGTGTGCCAACCAAAAAGATGTATTACAAAAGGGATTCCTCTACCTTCTGTCTCTCTTTCACTATCCTCAAGTTCCATCAGTATTCTTTGCATATATTTTACCACTTATTCACAATTTATAAATGTTTGCATATTGTTACGGTTAATCAGTTTTGAGGGGAAAAATAACTTGAAAGTTTAGGGATTGAGACATGAGGGTAGGGAGAAGACGAACTTGTTGAGCATTGGCTATTTTGCTACATATTTACAAACTTGATCTCATTTACAATAATATGGAGTGGGCAATGATTATTTCCTGATTCTCCTTTCTAACAAAATGTCCATGATAGCCCTACTGCTGCTCCCTTTCTGAGGTCATAGGATTAGTAAACTCACCTCCCTGAGATCATATACTGTGAAAGCTATGGAAATGGCAGACATGATTATGATGGCTAAAGCATATTCCTTATAGTCTTCATTGAACCATAAGCAGACACTGAAGAGTTGAAATATGTAAAATGGATTTAGAACCTGTGGGCAGACATAAAAACAGGAAGACAAGGGAGATATTTTAGGGTTCATGTTAAGCTATTCATTGACTTGTTTTCATAATCATTTTTCAGCAATTGCATGTGCTAGACCTTGCACTAAGTAACTCTGCCCAAATTTGCCCATTTAACTTCCATAATTACCTTATAAACCAGAAGCCATAACTTCTCTTCATTGTGAAGATGGGAAGCAAGTGAGCCTTACATCCTATCCAAAGTCACACAATAATGACTGTAACAGAGCCTAGAGTTAAACCCAGGCAATCTGACCCCAGAGGACTTACTTCAATCATTCCTGCATTTTACAATGTACAAAGTAGAGTCTTGTGTTGACCATCATCATATTGGCCATCATAATAATAGTATAAGTAGATGTTAGCATCTCCTGTTTTCATTTACTGGCCTTCATAAAGGTGATGTATTAGTTCAGATATAAAAAGTTAAAGTAGTCTTATTGCTCTTCTCTATGGCAAGACAGTTGTCATATACAAAGCCACTAAATTAAAGAATTTAAGGTTAGGCCAGGTGCAGTGGTTCGTGCCTGTCATCCACATACTCTGGGAAGCCCAGTGGGAGGATCCCTTGAGCTCAGCAGTTAGAGATCAGCCTGAGCAAGAGGGAGACTTTATCTCTACCTAAAAATAGAAAAATTAGCTGAGCATGGTGGTGGGCACCTGTAGTCCCAGTTCCTCAGGAGGCTGAGGCAGGAGGATTGCTTGAACCTAAGAGTTTGGCACCAGGGTACCATTCTGATCTGGGTGACAGAGTGAGATTCTTGTCTTAAAAAAAATAAAATAAAATAACTTTAGGTTAGTAAGTGAGTTGAAGACTACATTTTCTCGTAAGTAGAGAGCTGCTCTGAAAATGCTTTGCTTAAAAGCATTTTGTGCCCTTACTCAAATTCCCTCGAGTTGGTTTCCTTTTGTCTAAAACAGGAATGATAATCCTTTTCTCTGGTTAGAGGAGAAGTTCACAGAAACTGTTTCTATCAATTTATTTTGCTTTCTTTCATGCTTGAAATCTTTCTGGAAATATCAAAAAAGCACCTTGAGTTTAGAAACCTTTTTTTTTTTTTTTGAGGCAAAAGGGGGTGGAGGTGGAGCATAGGGGAAACTAGATTAGAGCTATAGAGTTATGATTTGATAATAATCACTATCAAGTGAAAAATGATAAGCCCAGTGATAGAGCCCAAGGGGAAAACTTCAACTCCCACGTATGCCTTGGGATTAGTACAGTTAATAATAAGGCTGCATAGATGGAGTTTTGCTTCTTCCTACAATTTCAGATGCTGAGGAAATTATATCTGTTGCCTAACAAAAGAATTACTTTAAAAAAAAATCTTAGTCTCATAAACTTGAAACTGGCTAAGTATCAGGGTATTTAAAAAAAAAAAAAGGAAGAAAAGAAATATTACATTCATCCAGTTACTAAATAAGCAGAGTGTCATATCCTTTACTGAATGAGGCCATGTGCAAAAGATGCATTTGACAAAAAAAGAGGGAGAGGAAATAAGAGGTATGAAGAAAATATGCTTGGCATTCTTTTAAAATATCTCTCAAATTATAGTTGCATATTGCAAAGTAGCACTCCTGGTTGACTAGAACCAAACTTCTTTCTTTTCTATTCAAAGCCAAGAGCAAACGCTGGAGAAATTACCTCCTTGATGAGCAGTTTCCAAACTGGTGTGATTTCTACATCAATAGTATTAGGCCCACATATTAACCTCCTAGAGGGAGAGATCACAGACCAGTCAGTCACTAATAATAAAAATGAAGCTCATTTTTCACCCATTCAAAAAAGGTCTATTCTGTCTTCACTTTCTCACTTGTAGGGTCAACATGAGCCTCCCTTTCGATATAATATTCCCATTCTCCTCTAAATAACAGCAGGGAGAAGTTTGCCCAACATGAAAACAATAAATAGCTGCATTAATTTGTTTTAATATTAGCAGAAAGATCCTGGAATCTCAAAAAGAGTTCTACATGGGATTATCAAGCCCTCAGATTGAGACCCAGAGAGGTGTTTCTTTGATTTTGCAGAAGAGTGGCACTTTGTGAGTAATTGTTATTGAGAGTAATAAATAATCACTTCCTCTGTGCCTTTCACATAGACACTCAGGTTAGATAGCTTACCAAATGTATTAAAGCAGTGCTTCTCAAACTTTAGTATTCATACAGATAATTTGGTGATCTTCTTAAAAATGAGGATTCTGGGCAGGATGTGGTGACTCATGACTGTAAGTAATCCTAGCACTCTGGGAGGCCCAGGTGGGAAGATCCCCTGAGGTCAGGAGTTAGAGATCAGACTGAGTAAGAGAGAGACCCCATCTCTGCTAAAACCAGAAAAACTAGGGTATGGTGGCATGTGCCTATAGTCCCAGCTACTCCAAAGGCTGAGGCAAGAGGAGGATTGCTCAAGCCCAAGAGTTTAAAGTAGCTGTGAGCTATGACTCTACAGCACTCTACCAGAGCAAACAAGTAAGACTGTCTCAAGGAAAAAAAAAAAAGAGGATTCTGATTTAACATGGCTGAGGTGTGGTCTGAGATTCTACGTTTCTTATAAGCTCCCATGGGATGCTGATGCCTGCAAGGTTCTAGGTTTCTTCAAAGTACTAGAAATGGGGGTGGGGAAAGTATACAAATCATGAAAAATGGAGAATCACTGAAAGGGCCTTTATAGAGTCCTTCTCCACCCCCTTTTTAATAGCTGGGAAACTAAGGCTCAGAGAGAAGATATTTCTTCAAAGCTGTAGGACCCTTGACATTCCATTGCCCTCCCTAACCTGCTCCTCTGCTTAGTAACTGCTCTGAGACTGTGGAGCTGCATGTCTTGTGTGATGTTCTTCTGAGGCTCCACAATTGTTGTTGAACTCATGATGATTTCCGTTTCTTGATTATAATTAAAACTGGCTTCAACATTTTTATTATGATGACCTTGAGAAACATCATTTAAAGTAGAAAGAACACTAAAACTATAGTCAGAGGCATGGGACTCAATTCCTTATCAATTACTTTCCACATGTGTGACCTTGTTCAGGGCTTTAAACCTATCTGAGCCTCAGATTTTTCATATTAAAATGGTGATGATGTCTTTTCTACCTTCCTCACAGGGTTGCTCTGAAGATGAAGAGATATAAAGTATGTGAAGTCATTTAAATGAATAATGCTAACTAGAGCACTACAACATTTTTTGATATTGATCAATTAAAATAACTATTTACTGAGCTTTTTATCCAACTGATAACAGTTCTTTTAAAAGAGTAGAGGCACTCCCAAAAGAAATCAACAAAAAATAGAAGCACTCTAATGAACCAGGGAAATCTGTTGCAATTTGTACTGCCAATTGAGTGCTGCTTCATACAATATTAATTTAACAAACCATAAAGAAGTAAAAATCTTAAAAAAAAAAAAAAAAGAGAGAGAGAGAGAGATAGTATAGGCAATAATATCTGTATGGTACCTAATTTCTTGTTCTTCTCCTGTTAGGCCTGATCCAAATTTTTCATGTATCTTGGCAGAACTGAGCCAATCTTCCAAAGAGCTAAAATAATAATAATTAGAAGGACATATTTAGCAGCCATATTTCTGAGATAACATTTTTTTCTTTGGATGCACTTACTAAGCAACTTACCCAATTTTCTGGAACTGTTCTTCTAAGTTGTTCCAAACATATCTTATTTTCTGCACTTTTATACATCTCACCTGCAAAAGAAAAGTACTAAGAAAGTCTTCTAGTTTGAAGATCAGAGAGTATACACCAACTCAGGAAATAAAGAAGCATCTTTGGAAGAAGTGAAGATAGACTCCCCCTAATAGACTTATTTATAATTTTATCCTTTTCTAATTATCATCTCCTTTTCTGTTACACAAATGGCAATTTTTATTAAAAATCAGTATTCAATCAATGCGTACCATAGGCCTACCACATACATAAATATACCAATAAAATTCAGTCTCTGCATTCTACTACATTATAACCTGAGAAGGAAATTTTAAAGAGACTATGCACAAGTTAGTTGAGAGGGAAAAGGCAAGTGAGTGGAACTATTTTTGTAGAATGGAAAATGAAACTGGAAAGTTAAACTAAAACCAGAGTATGAGCAGCCTTAAGTGCTAGGACTAGGATCTGGGGCTTTATCTAATAGGCAATAGGTTTGCGGAGTAACCCATAGGAGAGACACAGACTCTAAAAATAAAACACAAGGAACAATAACATGCTAATACAGAAAACAATTTAACCACAATGGAAGGCAGTAAGATAGAAAGAAAGGATCTACAAAACAACTAGAAAATAGTTATTAAGTATGAAATGGCCATTTTCCTCTAGTACTAAGTTTGACAGTTGGTATCTCTGACATTTCATCTTGACACTTCTCATTTTACTTTTATTGTGAAGATAAAATTCTTTCAAATGCACATTCGGGCTGATGATTATCTTTTAAATTTTTTAGAGCAACTTTTGTGTAACCACGAATAAGTCAAAAGTTTGTGTTGTTTTCAAATATGAGTTCCGCTGTGGAACCACTATAGTGTAGGCAGCCCAAAATGTCAACAAAGTATTTGAGAAGGATGTAGCTAATGAATGCACAGTACATCAATAGTTGGAGAAGTTTCATTTTGGTGACTTTAATCTTGAAAGTGAGTCATGTAGGCAATCTGAGACCAAGGTAGATAGTGCTAAGCTGAAAGCTGTAGTGAGAATGAATCCATCTCAATCTATGTCTGAATTAGTAGCAAGGTTTGATGTTACTATTCCAAAAATACTAGATCATTTGAAACAAATCAGCAAGGTAAAGAAGTTGGGTAGATGGGTTTCCCATGAATTAAATAAGTGTCAGGAGGTGGAGCATGATGGCGGACGGGATAGATGTTTAACTCAGCTCTCCCAAAACAACAGGTGATAGTCAGTAGGCTAGATCATTCCCAGCATGGTATACTGGTATGGAATAGCAGGTTGGGGTGCGCCATGAAGTGGCAGGTCACTGGACTTGAAGTGTAATCCAGAGCTATGGAGACTGCCAGGAAAGTTTCTGTGCAGCAACTGCAGCAGCAGGCAGTGGTGACAACCAGCCACCCCCACTCCCTCCCACCGAAGATTGCAGTTCCCAGTTTGTGGGGAAACTAGGTGTTGTGTGGAAAGATTGGTGAAGTGTGGACGCCTGAATGGAATTTGGAAGCCAGAGTGGGGTGCCGTCTCAAGCGGCACTACCTCTAGGTGGCGGGAGAGACACTCAGACTTCCCAGATAGGAAGAGGACATTGTTTTAAAATTTGGGAAATGGTGGTAGCCACAGGCACCTTTCCATGAAGGCCAGGTGCAGTGATTTGAGTCTCACTTGCAAGCTGTCATCCTGCACTTGAAACAGGCCCAGGATATCCTGCACTTCATGAGAACAGTTGCAGAGAGAATTTGTGAAACCTGCCTATGAAGATTTTTTGAGATTGGTGGAATCAATAGTTCAGTGGGGTCTAAGTGCCAAGCGTGTAGCCAGGCAACCACCAAGAACAATGTTAAGCTGGGAATCAGGTATAAGCCTGGGAACCACTCACGGCACCACCTGGTGTCCAGGAATTATTTTGCAACATAAATATATTCCTACTTAAGTTGATCCCTATGGCATAGTCATATATTTATATATATATAATGTTTTTGTTGGTGGTGCCTTTCTTTCTTTTTTCTTTGCTTGTTCTTCTTGCTTTTTTATATTTTTTCCTTTTTTCTTTCTTGTAGGAGTTATTGTTATTTTTTTAATTATTATTAATTTTTTTTCTCTTCTTCCCTCCTTATGGTCACTGAGAGTGCTTACATCAGGCCATTTGAGTTTTTTCCTTTCTTTTTTGGGTTTTTTGGTTGTTTGTTGGTTTGTGATTGTCTATTTGTGCCTGGTTGCTTTTTTGTTTATTTGTTCTGTTTCAAAGTGTCTTGTGTTTTGCTAAATCCTTGGGTTGGCTATTTTCCCTAACTCCAATTTTTACATTCAACAAGAATAAGGGGGAGTGGGTGATGATGGTTGACTGGAACCAGCTTTCAACAGAAGCTCCAGTCCAGAAGGAAGGATAATGGCCAGAAAGAACCCAACAAAGCCAAAGGATATTAGCTGAGCTGAGAGAAGAGATAGATAATTGCACATCTTCTCTGTGGAGGCAAGTTGCAACTTTTAGGAAATAAATTTCAGGTACATAACTCATGGTTGTCCATCCCCTCCCCCAGGAGAGTTTGCTTGCTGTAGGATCTCTACTAGTGAGTGGTGAATTGAACTTCTATCACCCCACCAGAGCAAGTTGCTGGAAGCTGGGACTCATTCTCCAGAGAGTCCCTGCTGTGAGGCTGGGCATTCTCTTATCTGGCAGGAAGGTTGAACAAATATTTTCCCTGCCACTTTGAACTTCCAATCTACTTTTCCCCCCTTGCCTGGCAGTCTAGAAGTCCAACCCCTGCAGAGACCAGAATATCCATGGTTCTTTGGGTTGGTGGCAGCACAGCTACACTGTATCTGTGAATCTGATAACAGTGCAGAAAGGCGGGGGGCGGGGAGGTGTCTGGCCTGGGTCTGAGAAAGCCCAATTCAGCAGAGGGCAGAGGGCAGAGGCTTGGGTCTCCATGCAATGGGTGGGGACTCGGGAACCGCTAAGGTGGGGGAATCGGAGTGGAGACATCTCTCACCCAGCATCAGCATTAATAAAGCATTCCTGCTGGGGTCTAATTTTGGAGAGATACCTCCCCAACTCTGGGGATTGCCAGAGGGAGGTAGCCAGACTTCATCGTATAGGGATACCAGAGCTTCAGAGCAGCGGGGACAAAGGTGCAGTGACTGAGGGAGAAAAACATTTTCTGTCTTGTTATCTTCAGGTTTGGACTGAGCTCAGGTGGCACACTCCCCAGTTGCCATAGAGTACTTGAGACAGGCAGGCTTCAGCTCCCCCTGCTGGCTGGTGGCAGAGGGTGGTGGCCAGGCCAAGGAGGCATTGATTTTCCTTTGACTCTGGCAGGGGTAACACCCTGGAACATTTGCTTATTGAACAGAACTGGGCCAAAGAGACTGAGCTACCAGAGCTTGGTGGTGGGGTTACCAGAGACTGGTGGTGATGAAGAAGGTGCAAGGTGGGGAAAGAGGCAGCAGTGCCCTTGGTCAAACTCTTCTACTGGGTGGGTTTTCTGACTCCATGGAACACCAGAGTGAGCCACACTTGACCTACCAGTAGACCCCCCTGCCATCTAGATGCTGGAGACATTTTGAACTCTCCCACTAGACAGTTGGTGCTGACTGGAACAATCAGTTTAGAACTTTTGAACTGGACAAATCACCCAAGGGCCCTCCAAGGTGGTACTCTGGTTCTGTTGTAGTGGGAAGGTTTGATTTTCCTCTTCCAGTTGTTGCATATGTGTGTGTGTGTGGGGGGGTGTCTTAGTTGCTTGTATTTCTCTACAGCTGAGACTTCAACCCAGAATCACTGATTCACTAGGATTGGACACATTGAGAAAAGAAGTTGCAGCCCTCAAAGATGTGAGAAATACAGTGGAATCCTTCAGTAACAGAATGGAGCAGGCAGAAAAAGGATTTCTGACATTGAAGACAAAGTTTCTGAATGCTCCCAAATGCTCAAAGAGGAAGAGAAGTGGAGAACAAAAACAGATCATTCTCTCAGAGAGCTGTGGAAAAATTACAAAAAATCAAACATCCGCTTTATAGGAATTCCTGAAGGCGATGAGATTGCTTTGAAATGGCCAGATGCTCTACTCCAAGAGATAATTGAGAACTTCCCAAACATCTCAAGAGATTCTGAAATTCAGATAGCAGACAGTTTCAGAACCCCAGCATGACTCACTCCAAATAAAGCATCTCTCAGGCACATTATAATTAACTTTGCCAAAGTTAATATGAAGGAGAAAATATTGCAAGCAGCAAGATGTAAGAAAACCATAACCTACAAGAGGAAGAATATGAGAATAACTGCAGATCACTCTGCTGAAACTTTTCAAGCCAGAAAAGGTTGGTCATTTACCTTCAACCTTCTAAAACAAAACAATTCTCAACCTAGGACGCTGTATCCAGCTAAACTGAGTTTCGTTTATGATGGAGAAATTAAATACTTTAATGACATTCACACGTTGAAGAAATTTGCCATAACTAAACAAGCTCTCCAAGATATTCTCAGACCCATCCTCCACAATACCAACACAATGCTCCTACACCAAAGTAAACTCACTCAGAAACTTATGATAAAATTCCAACTTCCACAGTGGTGAAAGGATTAAAAATGTCCACTGGACTTTTGAAAAACGTGACACCCAAAATACTACCAGGCTTATCAATACTCTCAATTAATGTGAATGGCTTGAATTGTCATCTAAAGAGGCACAGGTTGGCTGACTGGATACAAAAACTCAGGCCAGATATCTGCTGCATATAAGAATCTCATCTTACCTTAAAAGATAAATATAGACTCAGGGTGAAAGGATAGCCATCTATAATTCAGGCAATGGAAATCAGAAAAAATCAGGTGTTGCAATTTTATTCACAGATACAATAGGCTTTAAACCAACAAAAGTAAGGACAGATAGGATGGTCACTTTGTATTTATTAAGGGAAACCCTCAACATGATGAGATTTCAATTATTAATATTTATGCATTCAATAAAAATGCTCCTCAATTTACAAGAGTGATTCTAACTGACATGAGCAACTTGATTTCCTCCAGCACCATAATAGTTGGAGATTTCAACACCCCTTTGGCAGTGCTGGATAGATCCTCCAATAAGAAACTAAGCAAATAAATTTTAGACTTAAACTTAACATTAAACAATTGGATTTAACAGACATCTACAGAACATTTCATCCTAATAAAATTAAATACACATTCTTCTCATCAGCCCATGGAACATCCTCAAAAATTGATCACATCTTAGGTCACAAGTCTAAGCTCAGCAAATTTTAAAAAATAGAAATTATTCCTTGCATCTTCTCGAACCATCATGGAATAAAAGTTGAACTTAGTAACAACAGGAGTCTTCAAACTCACACAAAGACATGGAAACTAAATAATCTCATGCTGAATGATAGCTGGATCATAGATGAGATTAAGAAAGAAATTATCAAATTTTTGGAACAAAACAATAATGAAGATGTGAACTACCAGAACCTGTGGGATACTGCAAAGGCAGTCCCAAGGGGGAAATTTATAGTGTTGCAAGCCTTTCTCAAGAGAAAGGAAAGAGAGGAAATCAACAACTTAATGGGACATCTCAAGCAACTGGAAAAGGAAGAACATTCCAACCCCAAACTCAGCAGAAGAAAAGAAATAACCAAAATTGAGCAGTATTAAATGAAATTGAAAACAAAAAAATGATACAACAGATCAATGAATCCAAAAGTTGGTTTTTTGAAAAGGTCAATAAAATAGATAAACCTTTGGCTAACCTAACCAGAAATAAAAGAGTAAAATCTCTAATTTCATCAATCAGAAATGACAGAGATGAGATAACCACAGACTCCTCAGAAATTCAAAAAAAATTAATGAATATTACAAAAAACACTATTCTCCGAAATATGAAAATCTGAAGGAAATAGACCAATACTTGGAAGCACACCACCTTCCTAGAATTAGCCAGGAAGAAGTGGAAATTTTGAACAGGCCTATATCAAGTTCTGAAATAGCATCAACTAAACAAAATCTCCCCAAAAAGAAAAGTTCAGGACTAGATGGCTTCACATCAAAATTCTACCAGACCTTTAAAGAGGAACTAGTACCTATATTACTTAACCTTTTCCAAAATATAGAAAAAGAAGGAATACTTTCCAACACATTCTATGAAGCAAATATTACCCTAATCCTCAAACTAGGAAAAGAACCAACAAGAAAAGAAAATTATTGACTAATATCACTAACAAATATTGATGCAAAAATATTCAATAAGGTCCTAGCAAACAGAATCCAGCAATACATCAAACAAATTATACACCACAACAAATGGGTTTTATCCCAGGGTCTCAAGGCTGGTTCAATATACATAAATGTATAAATATAATGCATCACATAAATAAATTTAAAAAACAAAGACTATATGATTCTCTCAATTGATGCAGAAAAAGCTTTTGATAATATCCAGTGTCCTTTCATGATCAGAACACTTAAGAAATAGGTATAGAAGGGACATTTCTTAAACTGATAGAGGCCATCTATAGCAAACCTCCAGCCAATATTATATTGAATAGAGCAAAATTGAAAACATTTCCACTCAGATCAGGAACTAGGCAAGGTTGCTCACTGTCTCCACTGCTTTTTAACATTGTAATGGAAATCTTAGCCATTGCAATCAGGCAAGAGAAGGCGATCAGGGGTATCCATATAGGATCAGAGGAGATCAAACTTTTACTCTTCTCAGATGATATGATTGTATACCTGGAAAACCCTAGGGACTCAGCTACAAAACTCTTAGAAGTGATCAAGGAATACAGCAGTGTCTCAGGCTACAAAATCAATATTCACAAATCAGTAGCATTCATATATACCAGGGGTCCTCAAACTTTTTAAACAGGAGGCCATTTCACTGTCCCTCAGACCATTGGAGGGCCGGACTGCAGGCCCTGGGACGAGTCAGCTGCTAAGCAGGACAGGCAGTGGTGGCAAAACACCTGGCAGGCTGGATAAATGTCCTTGGTCGGCCGCATATGGCCCGTGGGCCATAGTTTGAGGACACCTGATATATACCAATAATAGTCAAGCTAAAAAAACAGTCAAGGACTCTATTCCTTTTACAGTAATGCCAAAGAAAATGAAATACCTGGGAGTGTACCTAACAAAGGACATGAAAGATCTCTATAAAGAGAACTATGAAACTGAGAAAAGAAATAGCTAAAGATGTCAATAAATGGAAAAAACATACCATGCTCATGGCTGAGAAGAATCAACATTGTTAAAATGTCCATACTATACAAAAAAAATCTACATATTTAATGCAATCCCTATTAAATCACTTCGTCATACTTTAAAGATCTGGAAAAACTAGTACTTCATTTTATATGGAAGCAGAAAAAAACTTGAATAGCCAAGACATTATTCAGAAAAAAAATCAGATAGAATCATACTACCAGACTTCAGACTATACTATGTAATGATCAAAACAGCATGGTACTGGCACAAAAATAGAGAGGTAGATGTATGGAACAAAATTAAGAACCAAGAGATGAATCCAGACACTTATCATCATTTTATCTTTGATAAGCTTATCAAAAACATAAATTGGGAGAAAGACTCCCTGTTTGACAAATGGTGCTGGGTGAATTGGCTGGCAACTTGTAGATGACTGAAACTGGACCCACACTTTTCACCTCCAACAAAAATTGACTCTCACTGGATAAAAGACTTAAACTTAAGACATGAAACTATAAAGATTCTTGAAGAGAGGGTAGGAGAAATACTTGAAGGAATTCGCCTGAGAGAATACTTTATGAGGAGGACCCCCCTGGGGAATTGAAGCAATACCAAAAATACATTACTGGGATCTGATCAAACTAAAAAGCTTCTGCACTGCCAAGAACACAGTAAGTAAAGCAAGTAGACAGCCCTCAGAAAGGGAGAGGATATTTGCAGGTTATGTTTCTGACAAAGGTCTGATAATCAGAATCCACAGAGAACTCAAACTTACTAATAAGAAAACAACAAGTTATCCCATTTCATTGTGGGCAAGAGACTTAAACAGAAACTTCTCTGAAGAAGACAGGCTCATGGCCTACAGGCACATGAAAAAATGCTCATCTTCTTTAATCATAAGAGAAATGCAAATCAAAAACACTCTGAGATATTATCTAACTTCAGTAAGAGTAGCCCACATCACAAAATCCAAAAATTACAGATGTTGGCATGGATGTGGAGAAAAGGGGACACTTCTGCATATCTTGTGGGAATGCAAGCTAATACATTCCTTTTGGAAAGAAGTTTGGAGAACACTTCTATCTAAAAATAAACCTGTCATTTGATCTTGCAATTCCTGTATTAGGAGTACATCCAAAAGACCAAAAATCACTTTGCAACAAAGATATTTGCACCAGATTATTCATTGCAGCTCAATTCATAATTGTCAAGTCATGGAAGAAACCCAACTCCCCATTGACCCATGAATGGATTAATAAATTGTGGTATATGTATACCATGGGATACTATGCAGCCTTAAAAAAAGATGGAGACTTTACTTCCTTTATGTTTACATGGATGGAGCTGGAACATAATTCTCCTTAGTAAAGTATCTCAAGAATGGAAGAAAAAGTATCCAATGTACTCAGTACTTTTATGAAATCAATTTATATTTACTCACACTTTCTTATGAAATATAGATCACAACAATAGCCAAGGATGAAGGAGAGAAATGGAGGGGCAAGGGAGGGGAGGGGGAAGGTTTGATAGAGGGAGAATAAATGGTGGGACCACACCTATGAAGCATATTGCAAGGGTACAAGTCAAATCTATCAAGTATTGAACATAAATTTCTTAACACAATAATCAAGTAAATGAGGTGAAAGCTATATTTATTAGTTTCATGTAAGCACTCCAAATTGTACGAAAAAAATCAACACATTGTACCCCACATAGGCATAAATGTATTCATGATCTATGTGTATATGACTTAATAAAAGGAAAAAAATGAAAAAAGTAAACAAGTGTCAGAACAGAAATCATCTCAAAACTTGTCTTTCTCTGCTGTCACGACATAAAGACAAACCATCTCTACATTGTATTGTTATGTATGATGAAAATGGATTATTTCTGATGTTAGCAGGTGTTGAGCAGAAGGGTTAGAAAAAATGAAGTGCTGAAATGCAACCCCAAACTGAATATTCATTAAAAAAAAAAATAGCTAATGATGTCTGCTTAGTAGTCCAGCCCTGACATTATCCAGTACAGATTCATGAAACCTGGTCAATGAAATACAGAAGTCTACTGGAACTAACTGGACAAATAATGAGAAAGCCTATGATTAAGTGACCACAATTGGTCAACAGCGGCAGACCAATCTTCTTGAAGGACAATCCTTGACTACGTGTCATATAAACAATGCTGCTCAAATTACAGAGGATGTACTAAGAAATTCTCTCATCCACCATATTCACCAGACCTTGCACCAACTGACTATCACTACTTCCAGGCTTTGGATCACTTCTTACAAAGAAAAATATTCAATTCTCAACAAGTTGTAGAAAGTGGTTTTCATGATTTCATTACCATGATCCATCACCAGTACTAACATGGCCCAAACATCACCTTGCCTCACCAAAAGGTCTTGGAAAACATTGACTCTCCTTTGCTTTTGTTCATTGATGAGCTCCTTCAGGTTCATTTTTGCACATACCAAGATTTTCAGTTAAGGTTTTTCTATCAATATTTACTTGATCTGCTGTGCTTCTCACAGCCAGCCGACAATTTTGATGCACAATTCAATGAATTTTTTGCAATTTTTTCATCAATTCTTCTTTTTACTGGCTGCTCTAACCTCTCTTCATCAGTGACACTTTTCTTTCCCATCAGAAAAACTTTTACTCCATTTAAACACTGCCATTTTCTTCATGGCATCATCCATATAAATTTGGACTAACATGTCCCTGATTTCACTTCTTCTCTTGCTAAGTTTAACAAGAAAGTTAACATTTGTTTATTGCTGTAATTTAAGCTCCAACATCCTCATGATGGCATGCAAAAACATGCAACAATAATGAATGCCATTCAGCAAGATACAGCCACAAGTCCATATGAACACAGCTCTGAAATCCTGGCATACCAAAGCTATGAAACCTTACCAAGTTGTTTGCATAGTGCTGCCAATGTAAGTGCACTATGGTGAGTTTTTTAACTTAATTGTCAGACCTAATTATCAGTATAGCCAATTGGCTTTCAACAAGGGTGCCAAGAATACACAATAGAGAAAGGATGTTTTTTTTAATAAATGGTGTTATGAAAACTGGATATCCACATGCCAAAGAATGAAGCTAGACTCCTATCTTTCACCATATACAAAAATCAATTCAAAATGAATTAAAGGCTTATTAAATATAAGCTGAGAAATGACAAAACTAGAAGAATATAAGAGAAATGCTTCATGAACTTTGTTGGGCCAGGATTTTTTTGGATAAGATCCCAAAACCAAAGCAACAAAAGCAAAAATGCCCTAATGGCACTAGTGGAATTCCATCAAACTGAAAACCTTTTTCACAATAAAGGAAACAATCAGTAGAGTGAAAAGACAACCTATGGAATGGGGAAAAAATATTGGCAAACTATGCATCTGCAAGGAGTTCATATCCAAAATATGTAAAGAACTCAATAAGAAAAAAAATTTTTAACTGGAGAAAAAATCTGAGCAGACATCTCTCCAAAGAAGATATATAAACGATATATAAAAATACTCAACAGCTCTAATCAGGGAAATGCAAATCAAAACCACAATGCAGCTGGGCACAGTGACTGTCGCCTATAATCCTAGCAGTCTGGGAGGCTGAGGTGGGAGGATCACTTGACTTGAGAAGTTCAAGACCAGCCTGAGTAAGATGAGACCCCCATCTCTACTATAAAGAAAATATTAGCCATGCATTGTGGCTGACACCTGCAGTCCTAGCTACTTGAGTTGTTGAGGCAAGACGATGGCTTGGGCCCAGGAGTTTGAGGTTGCTGTGACCTAGACTGTTGTCTGTACACTCTAGGCTGGGCAACAGAGTAAGACTCTAACTCAAAAAAATAAATAAATAACACAAAACAAAACAAAAAACCACAATGAGATAGCACCTCATTCCAGTTTAAATGGCTATTATCAAAAAATCCAAAAATAACAAACAATGGCACAGATAAAGAGAAAGCAGAACTTTTAAACAATCTTGATGGAAGTGTAAATTAGTGCAGTCACCACAGAAAACAGTATGAAGTTTTCTCAAAACATAAAAAAATAAAACTGTATGATCCAGTGATCCAACTACTGGGTCTATATCCAAAGGGAATGAAATCAGTTTGTCGAAGAGATATCTATACTCTATGTTTATTGTCGCAGCATTCACAACAGGTAAGATATGGAATCCACTTAAGTTCCATCAATAAATGAACGGATAAGGAAAATGTAGTACACACACACACAGTGAAATACCATTCAACCATAAAAAGGAAGAAAATTCTATTTTGACAAGGATGATCCTTGAGGAATTATGTTAAGTGAAATAAGATAGACTCACAGTAAGACAAATGAGGCATGATAGTAGTCATTTGTAGACTCTAAACAAACTGGTCTCAGAGATGTATACAGTAGAATAGTGGTTACCAGAGGCTGGGGAACAAACAAAAGGGAAGGGGATGTGGGCAAAGTTGGGCAATGGGTACAAAGTCTCAGGAAGGAGAAATAAGTTCTAGTGTTCTATTGCACTGTGGGGTGACTCCAGTTAACACCATGGTATTATATCCCTCAAAAGAGCTAGAACTAGAGAAGATTTTGAGTTTTCTCACCACAAAGAAATATTAAATGTATAAGGCAATGGGTATGCTAATTACATTGTTGGATTATTACACAATATATAAATGTGTAATATCACATATTAACCCATAAATATGTATGATTATTATGTGTCAATTAAAAACAAAGTCCTAGTACCACATTAAACAAGAAAAAGGGAGAGAAAAGAAGAGACCCTGAAAAAGATTAGGCAGGCGGTAAATATGATAGGAGAGAAGAGATTATTTAAAAAAAAAAAGCGGTCCAGGAAGTAAGGTTCTGAGGGCATTGGCAGTGGGGAAAACAGGGAAAAGCTAATTTTTATGACAATTGTGCCTTTTTGCTTCCGATTTCTTTAAGCAACTGTGTATATGTGAGTTGGAATTTTCATGAACTAATGACCCAACTAAGCACAGAGAGAAACAGTAAGACTGTCGTATTGCTGTGGAGCAAGGGTAGCACTGTCAGGCAGCTCACTGGCATCCTCCAGGAAGCATCAGAAATTACTGCTTTTTAATTTAAGTCCCATTTATTTAGTTTTGTTGTTGTTGTAATTGCCATTAGGGGATAAAACTTAACTATCATGCACAATGTACACCCCTCTGGGGACAAGCACAATGAAAGCACAGACCAGCAATATGCAATTCATCCATGTTAACAAAAACACCTCGAACCCCTTCATATTTGGAAAAAGAGTACTGCTGTCTGGGTTCCCCCCCACACAAGAGATTTGGAATTAATTGGTCTGCAGTGCATCCTGGGCATAAATATTTTTAATTTTCCCCAGGTAATTCTAATAGGCAGCTGAAGTTGAGGAACAGTGGTTAGGCTTCCTTTTATAGCTATTCTGCTACTTGTGTCCTTGAGAATTTCAACTACATTTCTCTGTAGCTCAGTTTCCCCATGAATAAATCAAGGCAATTGAACGGATTATGTTTAAGTTTCGCTCCAGCTCCTATATATAAATTCTATACCTGTAAATATTATAGTCAGTATGACTTTTAAATAAATTCTAAAACTGGAAAAAGTATATAACTGGTACGTAGTAAGTGCTCAATATGTTTTTTTATTAAATAAATGAACAAATGCTTCATAAAACCACGTGACTACTAGGAATGCAGTTTAAATCCCTAGGTTCCATGATCTGAGTTGCCTCAAATGAATTTTAACCCTATTCAATAGGTATATGTACACACGTGTGTACATGTACACACACACACATCCAATAGTTACCAATTAAGAGTATAAAATGCCAGGTTTCTTTTTTTTTTTTTTTTTTTACAGAATGGGTTTATTTCAGTAATGTTGGTTGCACAGTAACTTACTAAAGATATACTCTGTTTACAACTGATTCTCTGTATAAAATTGGAGTGAATTCTCCATGGAAATGATACTTCCTTCCCAAGCTGCAAATTGGAGAATGGAAAGAACATTTGAAAGTGACCAGGTCTGGAACCTGTTCACCATCATGGCCCGTATTAGAATCTCAAGTTTCTCATCTCACAACCTACTTTTCTCTCTTCCATATTCTCCCCCGTTTTGCAATTAGAGCAAGACTGTAGTCATAAATAATATTTATTGAGCATTTAGGATTTTCCACCTATAATCTTTAGTGTTTTTTCATCATCTTGTGGTGGAGCAGATATTACATTCCTCTTCACTTTGTACCTGGTTCACTTTGATTCAGCCATTTACAAGGCTGGAATTTGTACTTCAGCCCATCTGGCTCTAAAGTTTAGTCTCTCAAAGAATGTTATATTCAAACAAATTAAAAAAAAAAAGAAAAAAAACCAAGTCCCCTAACTTCAGGATCTAAGTTGCATAAAGTGAGGTTGCCTACTTATTAATTTCATCAAGTTTGAAGTCTGTGTTAGAAAGTTCATAAAGGAGAATTTAAAGGTAGAAGGTAAGGCCCTTGCTCAGAGAATTTCTATCAAGGGGCTGTGAAACTGCAAACTGAGATTGAGAAATTTATAAAACACAAAAAACGTGAAACACCTGCCAAGGAAGGCAGCAACGATGAGGAATAAAGAGGTTACCAATAAGTTTCACCTCAGTCCAGAAAATGGAAAATTCCATTACTTCTGGCAATTTCTGAAGCCATTCTTACAGGTGGAGATGGCTCCATCACAGTCCTTCTAAGCCTCTTTGATAATCCTCCAGCAGACATCTCTGCCTGGAGTTTATCTGCTTCCCTCATCACCCCCAGAGCCTCCAGAAGCTGGTAAGAGGCTGTTAAGGGTAATATTTGCAAGGGGTGTTCATTTGCCCATTTCCTGAACTTGAGACTAGGAAACAGTTAGGAAACTGAAAATCTGTCATGAAGTGAATTTCCTCTTTCTGCCCAGGAATCAGAAAGATTCCTCTCCCCAAACTTCCTGTTCTTCACTTCTTGCTGGAACACGTTATAAGAACATCCTGTTGAACAGGTTAAGCGCTGGGTTTCTGCTTTGCAAGCAGTCCTACAAGATGGCCCTTACAGTCTCCTCTTAAACATGTTTGCAAACCTGACATAATGCTTTGTTGCAATCTCTAAACTCCCCTTAAACATCCATAGATGGTTATCGTCATTGCTATTAGTGTCACCATGGCTAAGCCCATGACATGACGGCCCTCTGACTTTAATGAAAGTTTCAAATATTACAAATACAGCTTATAGCAGTTCACAAACCATCTTTATTCTATCTTCTCATTTTAGGTACACAACAGCCATGAGAAATAGGCAGAGAAGGGGTTATTACCTCATTTTATAAATAAGTAACTCAAGACTCAGGAACTAAGCAAATGGCCTATATCATGGGCTGGTAAAGGAAAATATTAACCTAACCTGGGTTTCAAAATTTTCCATGCGAAGACCTCTACCCCTTCTTTACATTATATTTATTTACTTGACCATTTCTTCATTTGTCTGTCCACTTATTTGTTTGATGCAATTACAGATGCTAGAATTTCAGGGCAATCAAACTCTGATGTAAAGCTGATTTAGGAAGCCTACTCTTCCAGGTGAGTGGTCTCCTAAAAGATGAGGCAATCTGTTATTTGGAAGTGCTTGACCTCTTTTGTTTTTGTTTATTCTAGCAGTTAGGAAAACTGGGCATTGACAATTGATAATAGAAAAATTCCTCCTTATTTTTAAAAAATTGACCTTTAGCTCATGAAACTTATTTAAACAGCTGACTACACAAATAAATAATAAATATAAGAGAAAACATTCTGTCTTATAAAATTTGTCTTTAATATGAATGTTAACTAGTCATGAGCCAGTCGGTACTAATTTAATATGGTGAAAAGGGAGTAGCCCAAACACGTTTGAATGACAAGAACTCAAAATAAGGTTATTTTGCAGGCATAAGCAAATTTCCTGAATGACTACCTTTACTATAAGATTAGTCCTGTTGCACAAGTTTTAATACAGGCCATAACACTATTAAAAGCAAATACATACTGAGCATTTACTAAGTACCTGACATATTGACCTTTGTGTTATTCCTTAATGCATTGAATTTCATCAATTGGTATTTGAGAAGGGCATTATAATTATATTTTGTAGAGGAGAAAACTGAGGCTCAGCATAATTAAGTAATTGATTCAAGATTGCACTGTTTAAAAGGATGAAGCTGAGATCTGAGTTGAGCATTGTCTGGATCCAAAGTTCAAGTTCTTGGTAACATTCTACACTGTCAGTTGAGGGCTAACACAGTGAAAGACCTGACTGAATTCAACATTATACTGGATGGGACAAAAGATTAGATTTCTCTGGCCTGAGCAGTAGCCATAAGTTTTCTTACCTTTAGGTCTGGCTTTCGTATGGCTCTATTAATGATGTACTCCTCATCTGCAATGAGAGGGTGATCAGGAGTAAGACCGAACGTGCTGTTTAATGATGACAGGCAGATCCACTTTACCTTTTTCCAAGAGTAAGTTTTGAATTCATCCTGAGAAAATAGATACCAAAACCCCCATGAAGTTCAAAGAAATCATCAGGCTAACTCATCAGTCATTCAATCTAAAAAATACCATTTGAATATAATTCTGTAAGCATTTAGAGTTGGCAAACATTCTAGACAGAATCACATGCCTTTGAAAGATAGTAGATATAAAGCCTTGATGGGAAAAGCCTTGTCATCATTTATTGAGAAATATGAATATGAATATGAGGCACTGACACATAGAACAAAGCTCAAGAGTCAGGAGGCAGCACATTCTCAGACAAGAGGTAGTTCATGCCATTAATTCCTAGCCCATGGCCAGATGCAAAATTGCATCTGGGAAAAAAAACAAAAACAAGCATTCCAAGGGCATGCATGGATCTTGGAGGGTGAAGAAACCAGGTCAATAAAACTATTCCTATTAAAGGTTTAACTTAAATTTCACCTCTTCCAGAAGAATCTCTTCAATATCCTTCCTCCAGGAAAAAATAAAATCAAAACACCTCTGCCATTTTACTATTATTTACTATAACTCTGAAAGATTTTAACTGTCCACCTTTTGCGCTCCTCATCATTCTCTAGACTAGACTACCCTGAAAATAGGGTCAAAGCTTTATTGTTCCTTAGATCCCTATTGGTGTGGAAGCTGAGACCTGCTCAATGAGAGTTTGATGAGTGGATGAAAGAGACTGAAGGCATGGACTGAGTGTGCCCAAGTTACCTGTGAAAATGCTAGCACACATGGGATTGAAGAAGGTACCTTATTGCATGACCCTAGTCAAAACTGCTTCCCTTTGCAGTGCACTGATGACTTCATCCTGAAATTAAACTAGAGGGAGCAGCTCTGGATTAAGGAACAGATACCACAGTGATCCCTTAGATACCGATATGATAATAACAGTAGTCACTATGAATGGGCAAATCCTAAACATAAACCTACTTGGATGTCTGATAAACCTCAGGCGCTAAGATGGATATCAAGGGAGGTTAAGCCCAGGAACAATCTGATGCCTGGGAATCTATGTCAGAACGAGGAATTTTTTCCCCCCACCAAATCCATGTTTGCAATGAAGACTATGCTAGCTGATTCTACAAGAGGCAGTCAGGAGAAAATATAGTCCTTGTAGCTAATCCCTAACATCAATTCTCCTCAAGAGAAGCCCACCTCCATGACTTTGCTCCTGCTGCTCCTTTAGCCCAGAGTACACATCCTCCTCTCCTCTCCTTAAGCCTTCACATGGCTGGATCCTACTGTCCTTTGGGGTTGAGCTCAAAGTCCACACCCTGAGAACCTCTCTAATTTCCATGGAATCAGAGGCGTTCTCACCTCTAAACCACCAAGGTACTCGAGATTCTTACCACATTCTACCCTTCACCTATCCACCTTCTCACTTCTCTTGGACTGTGGGTAAGGGCTGCGTTCGAAGTATGTCTGTGCTCCAGCCAGGCCTAGAACAGATTCTGAGAGAGAGAAAGAGATAGAGATGAGAGAGAGATGAGAGAGAAAGAGATGGGGAGGAGCAAGGAACAAAGGAACAGGGGAGCAAAGAGGGGGAGGGAACATTCTCGCTAGAAATTTGAAAGGTAATGAATTAATTTTAAAAACCAATGAAATTGGCTATTACCATATGGATTCAAAAAATAACTAAATCAAATCACATTTGCAAGGAGTTACCTTCAGAGCCTTAAGAGAAACTGAAGGTGGCTAAATTTCCATTAACTGGGCCACTGATCTGGTGGATGTGTTCTAGGAATGGTAGACAATCAACTTTCTGGAACACTCCTTGACATGGCCCAGCACACTGACATAGTTTAGCATAGCTTTGTCTTTGACCTTAGCTTTGACAAAGGGACTTTGTTATGAGAAGAACATTGAGTTTTTAACAATATTAATACTTAATCTTTATTTAGTGGATGCAATGTTTTAGACACATAGTAGTGCATATGTATTATTTTATTTAATGTCAAAAACCCCAGAAGGTAGTTACTGTTCATTAGCCTCTCATTTAATAGGTGAGGAAGCAAAAACACAGTTGGTAAATATTAGAGCAGGGATGTAGCAGCCCCCTCTCCTGCTCATTCCCTCCAGAGTCCCCTCTCACCTTCTACCCTAGTCTACATTTTACTAAAAAATACAATTTGACTGCTATTTTTATATCCAGCCTGTACTGGGATTTTTGTATCGAGCCTGACCTGGGACATCCACAGAACAAAACTTCAATGAAAAGTTTGATAATAAAACACATCATGTGTAGATAAATTAGAACACAACATATAAAAGAGCCATGGAGACCAGAAATCTCTGGCCGCTAGGTAAGGACAATTAGAAAGACACCTACTTTTAATCCTCCTAAGTGAGTTAAAATAATATTAACTACTATTTTTCATATGATTATGTAGCAGTTTATATTAAACTTTTTGTATCAGTTATCTCTTTTTAGGCTCACAGTGTTCCAGCATTGGTACAATCATTATCTCCATTTTGCAAATGAAAAAACTCGCCATCAACATGGCTAAGCATTACTCAAGGCAGTGTGGAACTGGCAGCAGGAGTACAACCGAGACCTGAATTCAGATCTTCCCACTCTAAACCTTGGCTTCTTCCTCTCTATTTCCACAAGTTGTCCCATGGTGTCTGTGGCTTGGGAGTGAAAGTCACTTTGACTTCTGCACTGCGTAACAAATACCATTTGGTTTCTCACAATCTCTGCTCTCCTGGCAGCACAGGATCTGATTCCTGAAATCAACTTCCCACCTTCTGGCCCTGTGTAACAGCGAACAGAACTGCAGACTCTCTGCCTAAGGAGGGGAAAGCAAAGTGGACCACTGGAACCCGCACGTTCCAAAAGGCCAGTGTTAATTCAATGCACAACCTCATGCCCAGTGCCCTAGGGCATCTAACCTGGGGTTTGTGGGCTGCATGCTGCTTATTTGAGGACTGTTGTGTCAGATAGTATAAAATATACGCATGGGCTTTGTTATTTTTTGGCACCAGCTTTTGTTAGGGTTTGTGTATTTAATGGGTGGCCCAAAACAACTCTCATTCTTGCTCTTTGTGGCAGAGAAAGGTAGAAGGTTAGACACCGCTGCTGGTCTGTGTGAGTAGTAAAAACTGAAATTCTCCTCTATGCCCACATCTCAGCTACAGCTCGAAGCATCACTAAATCAAAGGTGCTTGGATATATTTGCCTTTAAGCTGTTTCCTGTCATTCTTTTATTCCCAAACCCAACAATTCATAATTCTGTAAAATGCAAAGTAGAATTCTATAAGCAAAACAAAAGATAGGATAGTTAGACAACCACTTTTCTTAGAGTAGGGGAGTGACACTGACTTCTCTCTCCTTTCTTGCTGTGTTGAGTACTCTCAAATCACTCAACTTTTAAGAAGAAAAGGAAAGAAATGGAAGGAAAATATGTCAATATGTCTTGTGATCACTTCAGACAATATCACCAACTTCTCTCGGGTTTCAACTTGGCCTTATTCTACTACAGAAAGAGCACAGGCTTGAGACCTGAGCACAGATTTCAGCTTCAAACTGATTAGACTCTCTGAGTCTAATTTTGTTTATCTGGCAAATGGAGATAAAAACACCACATTTCATGGATGTTTGAAGGATTAAATGAAATAATACATAACGCACCTGGTCCAAGGTCTGCTCATAACAGGGGGACTGTGGCTGGTGTGTTGTGACTCTGGGCCTCATTATTCACAGGGTGTTGCTCCTGGGATATTTCTGTAAATAGGAACTTATTTTCCCTTTGAAAAAAGTTTAAAATCCCTGAGAGACTCTCTATTTTTCTTTTCTGGAAAAGCAGCATCTTTACCTGGAAATGGTTTCTACCACTTTTGTCTGTTTCCCAGCTCTCATCTAAGTAGTTAGTGATCTATAAAATACTTAAAGGCAACAGAGGGTCTACCATTGGAAATAACTTGACTGTAATGCAAAGAATCCAGACTGGCAAAGGTGGATACTTTGCACCTCACTTTGCACCTTTGCACCTCCTCTTTATCTAAAGAATTAACCAGATCAGTCTTTGAACTCTAAAATAAATAACTTTGAAAATAATTCAAGATGGCATTTCAAAAGCTGAATATACACAAAAGGCAAAAGAAGGGGAAGAAACCTGGGAATTATTTCCAATGAACTTGTACTTTCTGAAGCTGGAAATGCCAGACTAACTTTTATATTTGAATGAAACAAGTTATCTACCTTATCTAATCTTTTGCTATGAGCACTTCATCCCTTGGACTTTAAAAGTAGTATAATGAGGTAGAGCACAGTGTTTCACTCCTTTAATACCAGCATTTGGGGAGGCCCAGGTATCACCTGAGCCCAAAGTTTGAGAACAGCATGGGCAACACAGAGAGATCCTGTTCTACAAAGAAATAAATAAATAAATTTAAAAATTAGCTAGGCATGGTGCCACATGTCTGTAGTCCCAGCTACTCAGGAGGCTGAGGCAGGAGAATCATTTGAGCCCAGGAGTCTGACCTGGGCAGTGAGCTATGATCACACCCTTGCACTCTAATCTGGGCAACAGAGTGAGACCTTGTCTCAAAAAAAAATAAAGTATAATGGTCACTTCAAGTTCAGGGCAATGCTATACTCACTGTTGTATAGGAGTTCACTATATAAAAATAAAGTACTTCTGAGGTTTGCCTTCAAAAGAGCCCATTACAAATTTCTAGAGAGATATTTAAAAATGTATTCCCCTTTCCTGGCCAGATCCATGATGCTCTTGACACCTTGGCTTCATCTTCCTAACAGCGCTTAGCTGAGAAAAGTTGACATTGGTTAAAAAGTAGGATTTATTTATAAGTCGCACAGAGAAAGGTCTAAGCTTTGGAGAAATCTCATACTAGTTATCATCTCAGTACTTCCCCTCTGAACATTTTATCCAAGAAAAGAGTGGCAGGAGGAACAAAGCAAAAGCGATGTTCCACACTTGATGCAAAAAAAAGGAAACAGGGAACAACACAGCATCTAGCTAGAAATCTGCAATTGTATGCTGGCCTCTGAAAAATGAGTCTATGTGAAGACAAATGGGTTTTCTTGCTTGTTTTGTTTTTGAATTGACAAATAATAATTACACATATTCATGGGATACATAGTGATGCTCCCATACATACAATGTATAGCGATCAGATCAGGGTGATTAGCGCATCCATCATAGCAAACATTTATCATTTGTGTCGGGAATGTTCGCTACCCTCCTGCTAGCTGTTTGAAACTACATAATATATTATTGTTAACTGCAGTCATCCTACCAAGGTTTAGAACACTAGAACTTAGTCCTTCAATCGAGCTGTAATTTTGTGTCCTTTAATAAATCTGTCCTCAGACAAATAGCTTTGAGGCCATTATCCTTTATAAAACAGGGCCATTTGTATTGTGATTTAATAGTTTGCAAAGCATTTACATACATGTCTCACTTGGTCCTTACTGCTCAGGGTCCTGTACCTCTAAGATTTAGAAGCAAAACTTCTAATGAGAATTGAATTAGAACTGAACTAAAGATCTAGTTACTTTCTGGCCAGGGACCAGACTCTACTGTGGTAGCATTGTGAAGTGGTTTAAGAATTAACTCTATTGACACAATTATAAGAGGGACTTTACCTAACAAATGCAATCAGTGTACCTTAAATCTTTGTACCTTCAATGAATCACAAACAATTTTTAAAAAGTTAAAAAAAAAAAAAAGAATTAACTCTATTATAAGCTGCCGTCAAAAAACGAAAAGCAAACAAAAAGAAAAAAAAAATTAACTCCAGATCCTGAGTGCCTGGATTTGGTTCCCAGAACTATTCTTGACCAACCTTGGGCAATATATTTGTCTACTAGGGCTGCTGTACCAGGATACAGGTTGGATGGCTTAAACAATACAAATCTATTGTGTCATAGTTCTGGAAGGTCTAAGTCCAAGATCTAGGTGCCAGCAAGGTCTGTATTTGTCCAGTGAAAAACCAGGTTGAAATGAAGGTGTGGGGAAACAGGATTCAGAAGGGGAAATGTGTACTTAAATGAAACACACTCTCTTACTCTCTCAACCATGACATTTCACTTGAGTATTTTTGTAATAAAGTGCTGGTGGAAAACATGAGACTATTTATTACAGGCTTGTTTCAGTTCAACTTATTCAACTGAATTAGACAAATCCTGAGCCCAGCTGGAGCCATGTGCTAGATACTATGGGGTTGAAAAGTAAGCCATGATCACTATCACTAATCTAATAAAATAAGAAGCTATGACAAGAAATGTAGCATAGCGAGGAAAAAAAAAAAAAAGAAAAGAAAAACCTCAGGATGTAGAGAGTCTGAAAGGTTAGGTTCAAGTTCTTTGCCCATGCAATTCCCTCTCCCTGGTGATTGTCTCCACTGGTCACCATCACCTTGTAGTTCTTACCTTTTGGACCTCAGGAAGGCTTTCCTGGCTTTTTTGACTTGGTCAAATCTCCATGAACCTTTCCTCAGTAGCACTTTTAATAGTTCGATTTTTACATTTATTTGTGTAATGATCTCATAAACTCTACCAGGTCAAGAATCTTAGTTTTATTAATCAATATAGTCAGTCTCTCTCTCTCACACACACCCACACCCACACACACCTGCCCATGAGCTAGCACTATTGACTAGCATACAATGATATTTACTAGGCTATAAAGTCCCTTGGTTCTCTCTGTGTCCTCATCTGTAAAATGGAAGTGATAATGCCCATTTTCCAGAGTTGTTATGAGAATTAAATAAAATAGCTGATAACATACTGTTTTAAAAACTTTAAAGCGAATAGCATTTTAACACAAGACAACCTGCAAAAGGCACAATAGTAGGCAAAACTGAAAACACAGAGCTAATACAGAATGGGTATTAAGTCCTTCCAGATTCAGGGCAGAGGATGGATCAGCCAAGACTTACTATAAAAGAAGGTGCTATATGAGGCTGAGGAACGAGGTTTGACTATGTAGAGATTAAACACCTACTTTATACAGTTACCCCACAGAGAATTTGCATACATGTGTGGGTGTGTGCTGACTCACCACTAGAATGTCACTCTGTAAGGACAAGAATTTCCATCACTTTTGCTCACAGCTATATTCCTAATGTCCATAACAATGTCTGGTAGATGGCTGGTGCTCAGTAAATACTAACTGATTGAATAAATGAAGGCAGGAAGGAAGGAGAGAGGAACTACCTGAAGAAACTTTGTGGGCCAAAGCATGAACAAAGCAAACTTTCTGGTTCCAGTAGAAATTGGTGCTGGTGTGGGGAACATGGGAGGAAGTAAGGGGTTCAGTAAACACAAGTGCTGCTGACTGCCCCGAGGACTGTGGGCTGCCTCTCTTGGAGAGGACTCGCAGTCTCTAAGTTTGGGATCTAAAGGCCCCCGCCTTGACATCGTTCACTGAAATCAAAGGGAAAATGCTCCCCGTTAAAACATCAAACTGAAGTGTCTTGAGTTGGGCCTCGTGATTAATCACCACAAAGTCGCGGGTCTTTGACAACATGTCACAGGCAATGACAATGAAGGAAAAACTGTGTTTGTACAAACAATAAAGATGGAAACCATGAAAATTATGAGGATCATCGGAATTCAAAACACCAGCAACTGTAAATCATCTTCTTTGCATAGAAATGTGGCATTGCTGCAGAAATTAGTTAAAATTCAGAGGTAGATGAATAATGAATTAAATGCCCCTTTTAAAATTATAAAATAAAAATGTAATTACTCTTAACTTTTGGAAAAATCTCACTGTTAGAGCTACTGAATAAGAGAAGAGGAATGGAAAATAAACCGTGCACTGAAGTCTTTCACTCGGTACACAGTAGTATTTTTTTTTTAATGTTAAGAAATGACTACCCTAATCAGTATCTGTGATAATGATCTGTAATCTTACCAGGGTGAGGCTGATGATAAATACCAAGTACTGATTTTTTAATAACATGGAGAACAGATATACAACACATTTTCAGGTTGGAGGCTCTAGTCCTCCATAATGGGAAGTCGTTGCAGTCCAGCTATTGTAAAATAATTCAAATAAAATCTTTTTTGAGGTGTCATTTTAATGCAAATGACCTACCAGACTTTTAAACGATTAGTGCCCAAAGGTTATTTTTGTCCAAGTCTCAGAGTGTAAAAATGTTTGAAATAATTGAATTCTTGTCTAATTACATAAAGACTAATTTAGAACCTCATTTATTTCAAGAGTCTCTGGCATAACAAATCCATTTAAAATGACACACTAGAGAAGGTAATTAAAAATTAAAGTTGAAATCAAGATGAAAAAGGCAAGATTGAAGCTGGTTTAGACTGCTTTGATTAGCTGTGGAGGGGAGCAAAACGTGGGAGGGGGTTGATAGACTTTCAAAGATGCAAAGAAAGAGGTGGCAAGCTGGAATTTAGTCTCTGGAGGCCCCAGTGCTTTTGAGTCTTTCCAGTATATCCCCAGTTGCAAAGCTAAGTACATGCAAAGAGGAAAGATCACCTGGTTGCTAATAGAGTCGGGATTCTTGGTCACAAGACAGCTCCCATGTCTGCTTTCCTGGAAAGGAATGCAGGCCTCCTCTATATTACAGAAAGAGCCCAGCATCCAGATAAGCAGGGCCATTAGACATCAGTGTACCTTGTACATAGAAAGTTCTTGGAGCAGCTTGTGCAATAACCCACACATAATCAAAATTGTCTTTGAGGCCTGGCACAGTGGCTCAAGCCTGTAATCCCAGCACTCTGGGAGACTGAAGCAGGTGGATTGCCTGAGTTCAGGAGTTCGAGACAAACCTGAGCAACAGCAAGACTCCATCTCTACTAAAAACAGAAAAATTAGCCCAGTGTTATGGCAGGTGCCTATAGTCTCTGCTACTTGGGAAGCTGAGGCAAGAGGATCTCTTGATCCCAAGAGTTTGAGGTGACACCAGGGCACTCCACCCAGGGTGACAGTAAGACTCTGTTTCAAAAAAAAAAATTCTCTTTGATAATGGATTTTACAGTTTGCAAATAGCTTTTATGTATATAACTGCACCTCATTCTTACACCAGCCTGAGAAAGAGGAAGGACTTTGCTAGTCCCATTTTATAAGTAGAGAAGTCAAGGTTCTCAAAAGTTAAGTAAAAAACCTAAGGTTCTAGGTAGGGCTAGAAGTCAAAAGTTTTGGCTCCAAATCCCCAAATGTCCCATTTCCCTGTTGGCTGATGTGTCTTTTTACTCTCAGATTTTTCATTCTCTTTTCTCTCTCTTTGTTTTACTTTTACCTATTTTTCTTTCTATCCCTTTTACATTTCTCCCTTCCTTTCTTATTTCTTTGCCCATTTCGTCTGATTTCTGTCTGCTGCTCCACTCTGCCAGCAACCTCAGAGAGAGCAGTTTGGCCAAGCAGATGTTCTCAGCTCTGAAGTCTGCGGAGGCATTCTGAAAGGGAGAGAGCTGTGCTGTGTGTACGGTTCTGTTTCTACTGCAACAAAGCATTGCCCCCAGAGAACTAGTTGAGGGCAGATGGATGTATCTGCAGCATAGAGTTAAAGACCTTTCTTGCCAGAAAATAAGAATTTCATAGATTCTTAACTTCATATAAAGGGCTGAGCCATGAAAGAATCCCAAAGATAAGGTCTTCCATAAATAAATATGTCCTGTCTCTGAGCCCCAGAAAGCAAACTTTTCTCTACCTCTGCCCCAGCAAGATGCTGAGACTGTATGGCAGGGCCACTTACAACACTTTGCTAAACTGGGATTATTCTCCTTGAGACTATATAAATATATACTGATTTATACTGCCATAAATCAAATGTCCAGGTCTCTATTACACCCAAAAGAACCAAGGGAGATGGGAGAGATGACTATTTACTACAGTTTTTCTCAAAGTTTTTCTCCTTACACCAGAAACATTAGCATCACTTGAGAACTTACTAAAAATACAAATTCTTGGCCCCCAGTCCAGATCTAATAAATTAGAAACTCTGGGAGTAAGTTACAGAAGTCTATTATTTTTTTTTAGACAGACTCTCATTCTGTCACTCTGGGTTGAGTGCCATGGCATCATCAGAGCTCACAGCAACCTCAAATTCTTGGGCTCAGGCAATCTTTTTGCCTCAGCCTCCCAAGTAGCTGGGACTACAGGCACCCACCACAATGCCCAGTTAGTTTTTTCTATTTTTGGTAGAGATAGGGTCTCACTCTAGCTCAGGCTGGTCTCAAACTCCTAAGCTCAAGTAATCTACCCACCTGGGCCTCCCAGAATGGTAGCCACCATGCCCAGCACCAGAAATCTATTTTAATGGCCCTCTGCATTATTCTGATAAACACTGGCCTAAGTACAGTTCAATGGGAATAGCCCTAGGCTAGGAACTAGGACACAAAGGACTTAGTACTGGTTGGGCCCCTCACTCACATAAGAGCTAGAGGACTTTGGGTCACCTCCCCAGGCCCCATTTCTTCACCCATCATATGAAGAAATATTACTTGATGGGTTCTGGACACTTTTCTCTCATGCACATTCTGTGAGTCTTCATGAAGAATGATCTGAGATATCAGTGGAGTTCAGCTCCAGCCCAACATTACCAATATGACTTGCTTTTACTTCACAATAACCTCTTGGTTTCTTGAAGTCTTGAAGCTTATTCTCCAAGAATCTCCAGTTAAGTCATAGTTGACTTTGGACTTGTGAGGAGATGCTTCTACCATCACCTGTATCATGGCTCACATGTAAACTAAGCTGGGACATAGAACAGGTGTAGAACCAGGATCCAGAAAAAAGGGGAGGGGGAGCTGCCCTCAGTGGAGCACAAGTCAACAAAGACAAACTTCTTTCAACTCTCAATTTCATTAAAAGTTTAGCCTCTGTCCCGTGAGATCTCTGATTAAAATATAGTTTTTTTGGGACCATATTGCTATATATTAAAAGAAATTAAACTCCCAGGTTGGTTTATCAAGAATTTGGTGGTCATTCTGGCTCATCTGGGCTGAGTAAAAGTCATTCAGAAAGGAGTCCTCCATGAGCATGAGAATGTCCTTTCACTTTTCTCAATGGGAATAGCCACTTTAGTCTGCCTGCCAGCACATGTTACTAGAATTGCTGCCACATGCAGGAACCAGAGGTGCAGCAACTAACAAGTTAGAAATGGTCACTTCCCTTGTGAAGCTGACAGTCCTGCAGGAATTATGCATATTGTCTAAGTGCTATGCATGCTATGAGGAATTGGTGTGGGAACAAATACAGGGAAACTCATGTAACACCAGAACCTTGTATTAGCCCAAGAGGCACCCAACCACCTCATGGACAAGATAGCTACACTGTTTACCCTTGTATATGTGCAGAATACCACCCACTCCCATCACTAACTGTGGCTTTTTCAAATCATCAGGGAAAGACAGCACCCTGTCCTCCTCTTCCCCTCCCTTCCTCCAGAGTCACCCCATGGGAGTGGGAGAATAGGCATGGAGAGGTCAGGCCAGTGTGAATCTTGTAGCCTACTAGCCTGACTTAACTACTTCACACTGTCTGTAAGTTTTAACTATAATGTGGTTATTCCCTACTCTAACATTCACAAAACTCATAAGAGAAATACCCTGTGAAATAAATCTTAATCAAATCCCATCATGCACAAATTATTGAATTTGTAGTAGGTGCATGGCTGTGATGAACTTAAGACTGGACCCTCCACCTGCTTCCTGCCTTGTGAACCTCTCCCCCCAAAATGCTCCATATTGTCCAGGAAAAAGGGGGAACCAGCCACAAAACCAGATACACACTTACTGTGGTCCTCAGCAACACGACGTCTGCTTCCTGCAAGCAACATGGGACACAATTTGCCCATACGTGCCAAGCTGGTCTCCAGTAAAACACCCAGGGAAGGATTCCAAATGAGAAGATGGATCCAGCAAGGCAGAGAGTCTGCCGGCAGCCATGAGTCCGATAGCCAAATATCTCCTGGGATAGAATAAAAATGACCCCAAATATGGGTTAAGCATGATAAACATTAAATGAGCAAATACTGATTGTAGTGATGGACTGAGGGCAGAGAGGAAAAAAGTTTAGGAGGGCGGAGAGAGCACAGGGTGAGGAATGGAGAGAGTAGAGAAAGATTCTTGAAAAGTAAGTATAAGACAAGATTTCAGACCTCAAGGAAGTTGCAGTCTTGGGGAAACCAGTTCCTACGATTTGAACACCTATCTTGTGCCAAGCGCTACACAAGGTGTTGAGACATACGTATTGTCTTGTTTAAGTCTCCCAATTATCCCTCTTTCTATATTATCCCTGAAATGAGATAATATTACCATCATTTCAAAAACAGGGGAGCTGAGCTCAGAGTGGCTGAATGGAATGGCTTGTCAAAGGCCAAATAGCTGGGAAGTTCCACCGCTAAGATTTAAAATCCACCTGTATCAGTAGCCAGATCTCAAGTGTGATCCCCCGCCCAGCAGGCATGACCAAGGCCATGGGACAGGCATGCTAGCTGATAGCCGTAACCAGACTATCCCCTGGGCCAAAACCAGCTGCTTCATAGGCAGGATAGACCTGACCTAAGCCTTGAGTTCAGAGTCAGGATTTGGTGAAGGAATTTGACCACAGAGGATTAACAAATAAATGCCAACTTGAGTTTGGGCGTTTGAGGTAGAGCCATGCCTTCCCACGCTTCTCCCTTGTTCAGTCACAAAAAGAATTTTACATCGGGAGGGAGAAAACTTAGAGAATATTTGGTTTACTTCAACTCACATTATTGAGCACCTGCTCTGTGTCATGAGGGATATTATCAAATTCTGGAGGATAGAAACTTGGACAAGAGTCTCACCTCTAATAAATGTAGCTCTAAACAAACTTCTTCCAAGAAAAGCTTGAGACAGAATAGAGAAATAACCTGTGAAGTTTATGGCCTCAGTTCTGAGACGGTTTAGGGACAGTATTCAGGCCTCACTTCGGACAAAGGGAGACAACCTGGGACAGCGTGATCCAGCCACATTCAAAGGGCTTCCCAGCTGCTGGAAGTCAGCTCATACCGAGATGGGAGAGTGACCTAACCGTCTGTCGCACGAGTCATGTTTTCAGGGGACGATGGAATGAGATGCTGAGACAGGCTGATAAGGCACCTGGCTGCAGAAGAACTAGGTGTATCCAGATCCACCCACCTGAAGCCAGAAGAAACTGACTTTGCCCTGGCCACTGTGGCCTTGCCCTGGCTTTTTCCCTGATTACAATCTCATTTTAATGTAAAAATCACACCCATGGGTTGTGACTTAACAGGACAATGAGACAGGCCGTGCAGGAAGAAACCTGTAACAGAACTACGCAGGTGCAGGAAAAATGTCCACCTCCTCACTCTTACAAGCTGTCCATGCCCTGTCCAAACCTGAGTCTAGAAGTTCCCCAAACTCCCCTAGATGAACCAGCCTCACGGATGTTTTTCCTTGTGCTGCCTCCCTGGTGCTTAGCATAGGCCCCAATAAAGCCTTGCTTGTCTCTCTGCCTTGAGAACCCCCGGGCCTGGGCTGAAAGCAATTCCACAGTTACATCCTACCGTGTCACAGGCATACTGCACACTGGTCAGACCAGCTAGAATTGAGAGGTGAGCGTGTCCTGGTTGAAAGCACTTACTCTGGATCAAGCATTGTGAGTTTGGAGACTAGCTCTGCCACCTGCAAGGTGCGTGACTTACAGTAAGTTATTTTACCTCTTTATTCCTTGGTTTGTTATCCATAAAATAGGAGTAGTGATAGCACCCCCCTGGCAAGGACCCTATAAGGTTTAAGTGAGCTAATAGGCGTAACTGTTCTATGACCATTTTCTGAGGCTACTGCTGCTGTTTGACCCATTTCTTCAACATCGACCTGAAATCCTACCTCCTGGTTTACCGGCAATGAGGTCCAAGAATTCCTCGTATCAATAATTCTGCTATTATGTTGCCCTTTAGAATAACAAAGGAACTGGAACATAAAACCCATTTTCTCTATATAACCTGATAGACACTACATTATCAGAAAACGTTCCATGATCCTTGGCGGAAAGCTGCTTTCGACCGTAATTATCAGGTCCTTTCCCATCCTTAGCAGGACATAAGGGTGCTGAATGGCTGTCCTAGCTTTTGTCCACATTTAGCATAACTTCGCTAAAACATCCACATGAACCCAGAAACACAAACGCTTAACTGACTGTGCAAAGTAGAATGTCTGCCTTGACAGAACTATCCCTCTGCTCCAAGATTCAGAAGCCAAGCCGGGAAGGGCTCTGCTCCCACCTCATGCCGGCAGCTGTGCTCTGTCAATCCACACTGAGCAGCAGCCCCCACCCCGACGGATGGTCCTGAGTCCATCCGTCCTCTTTTCCCATGTGATTTTTTTATTATGTATGTTTCTACATTTTGGAGTAGATCAACTTCCATCCTCCAGCCCACCCACTTTATCATCTTTCTAAAATACTGCATTTAAAAGTTTCCTAATACTGCCAGCCCCCCATGTAAAATGCCCAAATTACTCTGTCTTACAGCACAAACCTCTCCGTCACTCTGCATTCTTTTATGGGCTCTGTGATGAGTGTTCTCCATAGTTTCCAAAGTGTTTTTGTGTTCATTATTGAGATAAAGTAAACAGGAATTATGACCTTCATTCTCTAGTTAAGAAAAGTAAAGTTTAAAGTTGTTATGTGGAATAACAGTTAGTGTTAGCAACTAATTATTATTGATGAGAACGCTAGCAGCTAACACTCATTGGGCACTTAAAAGCCCTTCACTAACCACTTTACACACATTGGAAAAGATTACTTTCCCAAGGCACAAAGGTCCCATGGCCTATTTCATAAGTAACTCAAAATCCAGCCTCCAGTGCAGACCTCTGCAGTGCATGGGCAATAATGTTGCTGGGCCATTTCTACTCTGAGGTTCTTCATTCTGTCTTTAATTTTGCTTCAGTTTAACACATGTTTAGTAAGTGTCCACTGAATAGCAGGCATGTGCTAGACCCAGAGATAAATGAGCCTCCAAAAGTCATTAGTTTAGTGGGGAAGAGAGAAGCACAAACAGGGGAGATTAAACCAGGTTAGAGCAATAAAAAGGTTAGATACATGGAGGACCAAATAAATTCTCATCTGAATAGGGTGTTATTAAGAATAACACTGGAATAAAAGAAATAGGCCAAAAGCATCCTCACAAGCCAGGAGATACCCCTCTTACACCTCTCTGAGAGCTCCCCTCCTCTCAATCTGGTGAGCACAATGCCACCACTCACTGGCTGACCCGTAATACAATACACCATTGAATTTTCTAGGATGAAATAATGTGGATAAGGAGTGTTTAATTATTGCTTATTGGAGTGAGTTGAATTGTACTGAATGGAAGTAAATTGCATTGCAGAGACTATTAACAGATATTGGGTTTAAGATTGCAAAAATCAGCATGGTGTTCTTATTATTATCCTGTAGCAATTTACTTCCTACATTTATGGAGTGCCTTCTGTGTCCTTGAATATGCTAGAGGGAACTGTTCCTGCTACTTTGCACTCTGCCCACTCTTACCTCCCAGAAAAAGGGATCCATTACCCAATAATAAAACAATATTGCTAAAATGTCAAAAGAATATTAAATTCTGGTGGGCTGTGCACATGGTGGAATAGCACACTGTTCCTTCCTTCATTCCCTCTCCTACTCACACAGTATTCTCTTCCCTCTGTTTCCAGCGTCCAGGTCCTTTGCATTCCTAAGAGCTCCCACCTTGGCGTCCAGGTGTCCAGTTCTTCTCCCCTGCAGATCTCCTATGCCAGAGGAGCCAAACTCTGCTCCCTAAGGCACTGTCCTAAACTACATTGGCTAACAGAACCCTATCAGAATCATAGACCCTCTCCCCCAGAAAAATACACACAGACACACACACACAAATTTCTCCATAGGTATTTGAAGGTGGGGTGGAGGAGGGACCAGAGACTAGATAAGGCCCACTCCAGAGGGCTCGTGAAGTTGGATCAAGGCTAATCTTTCAGAGTTTAGCATAACTACTTTAATTTAGAGCCTGACTGATACCAGGCAAGCACTTGAATGTGGAGGTGTGAAGACACAGGCAGATGTAAATGCAGGTGAGGTGACAACTGGAGCAGGGTGGTGGCTGTCTCCAAAGAAACTTCACAGGGCTATGTCATCACCTGAGGACCCACCCAGTCCTGAGAGTGGCTCTTAGCCTTCAAGTCCCAGAAACTTCCAGCAGAATGATCTGTCTTAGGGACGCCAGCAAAGAAGATCTCAGAGATGGATTTATGAAAGTGAGATGAGTGTAGCTGTCATACTGACCAGATAAATACTCGGGTTGGTGCATCCTCTGCTCAACAGAGGCATCCCACAATCGTGATGGGCGTGCACAGTGCTTAAAATCAGCTCTGGGATCTTCTCTGACCAACCCCCACCCTGACTGACAATGTCTTTTTAAGAACCCATTGATTCATTCAATCAAATTACAGTCAAAGCTCACTGGCCTGGGAGCTGTTTAGTTCCTTTGAGAAAATTTTGCCCTTCCCTGTAGGCTTCATTAAATATTTGCAAGTTTTGAAAGATTCCATGTTTATAAGTTGACCTCTCTGAAGATAATCTCTTCTCCCTTATTTCCAAATTTTGGCTGTGAAGGGAATGCTTCGGTGTCATTTCCATGTACTACAATAAATTGTATGGAATGAATGCAGTTCATTCGACCTCAACTGCTTGTCCCCACCACAGAGCCTATTAAAATCTATGCCTCAGTAGTTTCTTGTTGGCCACTCTTATTCCTAAAAAAGGGTTTCCTATGCTTCTTCTTGCTTGGCCTCTACATCCAGGGGTCCTAGGATTTAATCAGATATAAACTGGAGGCTCAAAAAGAAAGGCCCACAGACAAAGTTCTTGTTTCCTTGGTAAGTATTTCTTGAAACTTTACATTGGTGCCCCAGTTATTTTCACATTAGAAAAATATTATTTCTCCCTTTTCTTTAAAATAAATTAGAAAATATGACAATGTTGACCCCATATTCTGAAAGAATCAGCTGAGGAGCACGCAGAGATGAGTACAAAATAATTCACGAAAAATCTCAAACACCATCTAGTGAGAGAGGACTATGCACCGTGGTGTGTCCACACAGTGGGGTTTTATACAGCACTTCACACAAGGGAGCCCCAGCAGCACACAGCAGTACAGATGGCACTTGGTAACATAACCCAACGTGAAAAAAGTCAGTGCAAGGAATGATGACAGCATGGTAAACTTTTTTTTTTTTTTTGAGACAGAGCCTCAAGCTGTCGCCCTGGGTAGAGTGCTGTGGCATCACAGCTCACAGCAACCTCCAACTCCTGGGCTCAAGTGATTCTCCTGCCTCTGCCTCCCAAGTAGTTGGGACTACAGGCACCCACCACAATGCCCAGCTATTTTTTGCCTGCAGCTGTCATTGTCGTTTGGCAGGTCCAGGCTGGATTTCAACCTGCCAGCTCAGGTGTATGTGGTTGGCGCCTTAGCCACTTGAGCCACAGGCACCGAGCCTAGCATGGTAAACTTTTAATACAGTTAAAATATATTTTTATGACACACCTAGATGAAAGGAAACTATCCAGGAAGGAAAGCAAGGGACTGAAGGCAACTGAGTGCAGGGCAATGGCAGGAGATGCAAGTTCACACGGGTAAATGTGGGTTATTGTCAAGGTCCCAGCTTTTGTTTGCAGTGGTGACTTTATCACATTATTTCAAGGAGCTAACTAACTAAATAAATGCAACACAGTGTGGACAAAGAATCTGAGTATGCCATGAACCAAAGATTGTGGACAATTTATTGTGAGTACTTGAAGTCTTGGGGGGGGGAAAGTAAAAAAGAACCAACCTAAGCAGGTACCACATGCCCCCTCTAAACAAGCATGTCCGCTTCTCTTCACTGTGGTCCCTACCATGGTTTTTCTCCCAACATGGAGGCCACTTGGTAGGCTCCATTTTTCATCCCATACAGGGTTTATTCATTGGAATAACAGCCTCGTGCTGTATAGAGGTCAGTGATTTCCAGCCAGGGGTGATTTTGTCTCCCAAGGACATTTGTCAATATCTGGAGATGTTTGTGGTCCCTCAAGTGGGTGAGAGTTGCTTCTGGCATCTGATGGGTAGAGGGCAGGAAGGCTGCTGAATATCCTACAGTGCATACATAATACAATGCACCCCCAGAATAAAAGTTTCCTGTCCCCAAATAGTGCCAAGTCTGATAAACCCTGCTGTAGGCATTTTAGTCCCTACCACCACCACCACCCCCCCCACTGATCTACACAAATCTCCAGGTCCTAGTACCTAGAATGGCATCCTCAGCACACAGAGAACTAGAAATTTTTGACATTGAAACCTGTGGGGAAAGAGAATTCACACTTAATGCCATGTGACCACTAAGGTCAGTTAGTGGTTAAAGTGCAGCCCAACAACTCATTTTCCAGATAAGGAAACTGCAGTGCTAACAGAAGAAGCAAATTGCCCACGTGGTCTACACCTGACTCCCTCTCCAACTCAGTCTCCGGCCACTCTCCCTCTACCTCCCTCTGTACCAACCCCAGGGATCTTCCATTTCCTTGAGTTCACCAAACCTCTCCAGCCTCAAAGTCTTCCTATGGGTGGCTATTTGTCATCCTTTAAGCTGTCTTTTAATGTTTCCTTCTTTGCAAGGTCTTAGCTAATCATCCTGTGTAATTAAGCCCCTAATCTCATATGCCCTTTATACTTTTGTAGCACTTTTACAATTTGTAATTCTTGCTTTCCTTTCTACTTCTTCCTTGCTGCACCACTCCCCCCACCCCCGCCCCAACAACTAGGTTTGAATTTCTCTCATTTTAGGAGCCATTCCAGTTTTTTTTTCCCCAATACTATTTACCCAATGCTGCATACATTATGCACATGTAGGGGTCACTCAATAAATATTTGCTGAATAAATGAATAAACAAGTGGCTTACTACAGTAAAAAAGAAAGGAAGGGGGGATGGAAGAAAAAGAGAAGGATGAGAAAGGGATGAAGGGAGGGAGAAAAGAAAGAAAGGAAAATTAATAAACTTCTATTTTCCTTGTTCCTAGCTCAAAAAAAGTAACTGTATTCTGTTCTTGGACAATAAAAATTAAATCAGCCCACTGGGCGGGGGAGAGCAGGAAACAGCAACCTCCAGATACCTCTCTGTGCCTTTGGTCATTAGGAATGTTAACTAGTCTCACCATTTGCATTGCCTACATCAATACATCTCTAAGTCTGGGTTTCTTGAATGAGTGCTAGGATTTTGCTTTTTCTTCCTCTTTATAAAGTCTGTCTCCAAGAGTTGAAAAGATGCTCAGTGTAAGGCTGAGTTTTACAAACTCTCTACATTCAATAGAGCCAAACCAAGGTCCTGTCCTAGAAAGGGACAAACTGGTTTGAACATCCTGCCCTGGTTCCTGCACTGCATCAGACAGTGTGTCCACAGCTCCCTTCGTGTGGACTAGGCTGATTTCCCACTTTTACAGACTACTTACAAAAAAAAAATTCCAGAAAATAAACAATCTTCAACAATGACTTGCAATGTAATAACTTGAGTCCCCTTTCCCACTAATAATGTTTATCGTAAGTAGTGACAGAAATGGCCAATGGTGTGTCCTTAGGAGCCAAATGACCTGGCCAGTAGTCTCTCCCTCTTCTCAGACAGTTGGATTGACACTTAACCCAGTTTCATTTCCTGGCTTTGAGATGTCACTTCTCTCTCATTCCTAGCTTTGGAATGTCACCTCTCTGGTCATTGACTCTTAGTTTCTCTTGCCACAGGTTTCTCTCTTCTGATTGCTAGGGAAAACAGTAAAATGATACCTGGGTCAGGTGTCAGGCCACTGAACCAAGGCACAGATCATAAAAATGTTTCTGTGCTGCACCTCCAGCGCAAAGTCTGCAAAGTCTGTCTGCCCCAGTTCTGTTCAAATTGCCTGCTATGTCTAAGGCCACAGGTAAGGTATGTCTGTGAGAGATAAATGTCCTACCCTCAAGGGGCTGACAGGAGAGATGATGAATTTAAAAGTAGCTATAATCTAGGGCAGAAAACATTAACTGCCATATGAAAAGCACAAGGGAAAAAATTAGTTTCAAATAATAGAGTGATCCTACTGAGATGATTATTAGAAAAAGCTTTCTAGGAGAATTACAACTTGAAATTGACTTAAAGAGAACTGGTAGAATTTCAGTAGCTGGCAAAAGAGGATAGGAAAAAAGGGCACTCCAGGTGGAACTGGCCTTGAGCAAAGGTGCAGAATCTGGAAACACAGAGTATATTTAAAGACAAAATGTTAATTTATCATATTCCAGGAGGGTAGTGTACTGTAGTGTTACAATTCACCTGTCATGTATGTTTGGATAATACAATACACCTTTGGATGGGACTTTGGGATTCTAAGATGTGTATGCAAATGGTGGCCAAAACAGAGTTTTCCGAACTTTTACAAACTAGACCTCCATCTTGCCCCTTTACAACCAGCAGACAAACAGCTCATGGTTGCCCTAAAGTTAGCATTCCTGGGAAAAGTCAGGGGCAGAGGCTACTTACTGCCTATGGCCACTTCATCCAGGGAGCAGTCTAATTACCAAAGCAGGCACAACAGATGTGCTTGGGGCTTTAGTTTCCTTTGACTAACCAGGATTTCCTTTTTACCCGCCAGGATACCTTCAGCCTGGGTTTTGGAAACTTTCTTGTCGCGTAGACTGGCTGGCAGGAAGGCAGTTCATCCCACTTGTCAGTGGCACGCAGGGAAATAACACCCTGCCCGTGGGTAATTGTCCACGCAAATATTAGGCTGAAGCTCATGAAAACTCACATTCAATGAGAATAATAATTTCCTATTATGTTTCAGTGACCCTAAATATTTTTCTTTATGTTGATTTAATTCTTGGAACCCTGGAAGGAGAGTAGTATCAGCCATGCATGGGTCAGGATAAGAAGGTAAGTTTCGAGTAGGTGGAGGAATGTACCCAAAGTCACCCATCTGATAGGTAACAGAGCCAGGTCCTTCTTAATCAAAACTCTCTCCACCCAACAAGGCTGCCGTTCATGAAGACACTCCTTCCTCCTCAGCCCTCTCCTGCTGTCTGTCACCTGGCAGGTGTGACAGAGGCAGTTCTTGAACACCTGCTGTTTGGTCACATTTGAGCTAATGGATGTGCTGCCCAGACAAGTTTTTAGGTTCCTCTTCAACAGGTTTTTTCACAAGCTTCAAACTGCAGTGTGAGAAGAAATAGGCAAGAGGGACTCCACCCAACAGCCAGATGGTGGTTTCTGCAGGCAACATCCTGATCTCTTGACAGGCAACATCCTGATCTCTTGGTCTGGTAATCTTGGGCACAAGGCATTTCCTCTAATCTGTCATGCAATGCTAAAATTAAAACTGTCTTGCTGGTAATGTCTTTGGTATAATAAGAAATAAATATTTTATCTTTGTCTCCATTTTTTTGGCACAGAAAATGGGGCTATTCATAATGACTCTCTTTTTTTTCATTGTTGTTGTTGCAGTTTTGGCTGGGGCTGGATTCTAACCCGCCACCCTCAGTATATGGACAGGCACCCTACTCACTGAGCCACAGGCACTGCCCATAATGACCCCTTTTCAACCATACCTCAGTTTATGCTAATGAGGTGACTCTTTGTGGGCTCCTAGAGAGCTAGTGACCAGAGGAACCACCCATGTCTTTAGAGGGTTGGAACGTTCAGCCCCACCCAGGTGACCTCTGAGGACAGGAGGGGGCTGAAGACTGATCTCCATTACCAATGGCCAAATCACTTAATCAGATGCACCTAAGTAATGAAGCCACTGTGAAATCCCAGAGATCTTCAGAGTTGACAAGCACAACCACACACCAGGAGAGTAGTATCTCTCCCTCCAGCATGGGGGCAGAAGTTCTCACGCTTGGAAGCCTCCAGATTTCACCTCATGTACCTCTTCATCTGGCTGTTCATTTATATTCTTTATAATAAACCAGGAATAGCAAAGCTATGGTTTGAATGTGGTTTGTCCTCACTAAAACTCATATTGAAATTTGATCCGCAAAGTGACGATGTTTGGAAGTAGGAGGTGTTTGAGTGATGGAAGCATATCCTTCACTAGTAGATCAATGCCCTCCCATGGGGGTGAGTTTCTTACTCTTGTTAATTTTTGCAAGAATGGATTGTTGAAGAGTCTGGCTTCCTTGGTGTCTCTCCCTCCCTCTGGCTGCCTCTCTAACTATGTGATCTATTTTCACTTGCCTACTTCTCTTCTACCTTCCATGTAAGTTGAAGCAGCATGAGGCCTCACCAGATGCAGCTGCTCAATCTTGGACTTGCCAAACACCAGAATCATGGGCCAAATAAACCTCTTTTCTTCATATTCATCCTCAGGCATTCTGTTATAGCAACATGAAACACATTAAGACAAAAAGTAAAATGTCTTTCAATGTTTTGTGAGCCGTCATACTAAGTCATAAAACCCAAAGGGTGAGGGGAATCGGAATCCCTTTCTAGCAAACTCAGACAGAAGCACGGGTAATGTGGGGACCCAATACTTGGGACTGGCATCAGAAGTGGGGACCGTCTTGTGGGATTTAGCCTTTAAAACTGTGGAGTCTGCCACTAACTCTAGGAAGTTAATGTCATAATTGAATTATATTGTAGGACTTCCATTTGGTTTCTAAAAAGTTGGCAAGTTGTTAGTGTTGGAAAGAAAGTGATTTCACACATTTGGTTTCAGGAGTATTGTGAATAAAAACAACCCAACATCTGAGAGGTAAAAGATGATAAGAGCACCAACAGATCAGTGTCTGAGAATTGCCACCTTGTCTAGGGAGCTTACCCACTGCACTGTAGAAAGATCCAAGATAGGTGCAAGAGAAAAGGCAACACATTTAAAGACAAAGTACTTGGGGTAAAGACCTGATTCCACCACTTATTAATTTTATCACCTGGATACCATACAAAACTATTATAAGAATGAAATTAGATAACAGTTGTAAAAGTGTTTTTCAAATATAAGCTGTTATTATTATGAAGAAAAGTAGACTTAAGGCTGATAGATAAACCTCACTGACAGCCAGACATGTTCGGCTCTCCACAGCAATCAGGTCTCAACTTCTGTAGCCACACAGTCACCCTCTAGCACACCATCCAATTTTACATCTCTATGAGCCCTTATTCTCTGTGTGTGTGCTTCTTATTTATGTTTTTGCAATCTGCTGCTAGAATCTAAGCTTCATAAGAGCCAAAGATCTTCTATCTTGTTGTTGCTGAATCCCACAGTAAAACAGCTTCTAATACTTAGTAGGCCCACAGATATTCTTTTGAGTGAATGAAGAGCTCAGATTACATTTTAGGGATTTCAACTTAAGGAAGTAGATATTACCAGCCTGGTATACAGAAAGACCAAAACTAGGAATTGTACACGGCAGCACCTGAGGAATGCTTAGCAAACATCCAGCCAAACATCATTTTTCAGAGAACTCTGGGATTATAAGAGAATCCTCAAATAAGGACATGTAGAAAGAAAGCACAGGCAAAGCAGTGATCTCCTTCCAAAGTCATGCTTTCACTCAAGCCACTCTAAGTAATGGAGCCTCTGTGAAATCCCAGAGCCATCCATGATCCACAGTCATTTGATCAATGAAGAATTTCTCTTGACAATAAATTTTACTCATATTATTATTTGTCTTTACACTCAGATATCATTATTTGTCACTTACCATAGGAATTAGAAAATGAGAAACCTGTTGTGAACTATGAGAGGGGAAAGAATCAGAGATAATCTGACCACACATTCCTTCTAGATCTGTAGCAAATGCTTTCCTGGCTCCAGCACCTCCAATAAAGCAAATTTTCCTGGGGAAGGCTGTTCTATTTTCAGACAATCCTACTGATAGTTACACTATGTGCCAGACACTGGGCTAAAGCCCAAAAGGTGGAACTTGAAGCTCCCTCCTCATCACCCACACAGAAGCACACAAACCTTCCCTCTCAACCAGAACAACTCTGCTTCTAGCCACTTTGCATATTCGTCTTCCACCAAAAGTTGGTACCTAAATAGGACCTGTGTCAATGAAATCATTTTGCACTACATTTATTGCCAAGCTCTTCTATTGAGATGGCCTGAAATTTTTCCTTATAAAGGAAGTTTATTTAAAAAGTGAGTGTAAAGCATGATATAAAACAATGGCTTCCACCCTCTTTAGTATGAGGAGCCCTTTCTCAACATTGTTGGAAAGAGGTGAATGATTCAAACCACTTTGGAAAGCAGTTTGGCATTATAGCAAATTTGAAGCTATGCATACTTTTCAACCCAGCAGTCCATTCTTCTCTACAGAAACGTGTATGCATTTGTACCAGAGGATACCAGCAAGAAAACTCAAAGCTGGCAACGATTCCAAATTCATCAAGGATGACACTGACTTTTGTTTGTTTGTTTGTTTTTGAGACAGTATCATCTTACAATAGTATATCCTGCCACAATTTAAATGAATAAACCTAACTTTGTGCAAAATATGGATCTATCTCAAGAATATAATGAGCAGAAAAAGCAAAACGCAAACATAACTAGAGTGTGATTTCAATCATATGAACTTCAAAAAATGTTGTTATGGAATATATAAATAGAAAAAAACATTTTAAGGCAAAGAAATGAAAATTACAAAAGTCATGTGAGAGGTTATATCCAGGGTGGGAGAGAAAAACAGAGGAGCTATAGTTAGGGAGGGCTCCAGGGAAACCTCTGAAGTACTAACAATGTTCTACTTTCTGCCTTAGACAATGAGTTTTGATGTGTTAGTAAATTGATTGCATTTTTTTTGCACATTAATATGATATTTCAAACAATGCCACATATTCTCGAGTGATTGAGATTTACTTTTGTTGATGGAGACAATATCGATGTTTTTTGATCATATGACTATTTGGACCCATAGCAGTAACACCAGAGTTGTGGTCCACATCTTTGTCACCACTGTTGTATGATTTAAAAACAAAACGACTTGGAGACAGGGAAGCCTGGGTTTTAGTCCAACCTCTGGTGCTGTTACATAATCCCTTTCCCTTGTGTGGATCTGTTTCTCCATGTTGTGTGGATCTGTTTCTCCATGTTGTGTGGATCTGTTTCTCCATGTTGTGTGGATCTGTTTCTCCAATGTTGTGTGGATCTGTTTCTCCATGTGCAACAGAAAAAGTTGAATTTTGTGACCTCTTGAGTCCCTCTATTTTGATACCTCCAGTCCTTGTAGTAATAGGAGCCTTCTGAACACTGCCTAGGGGACAGCTTGCAACCCTCCAACAGGTGTCCATCTAAGGTCATAAATTTCTTCCGTGGAGATGCCTGCCTCTGCTTCAAAGCCACCCTGGGCCTCACTCAATCTTCACTATTCCTTTACAAAAAAATAAAAGATGGTTTCTGTTGAACCATTTCTGTAAATTGGAGCTAACATGTTGTGCAGACCACCTGGTTCAGTGCTGTCAGAGAGCCCTCTGGGCAAAGGAGCATGCCACAGGCAGGAATCCCCAGGCTTGGCCCCAGGAGTGGGAGCTAGCATGCCGCTGTGTGACTCCCTAGCCATTAGGATATCTCAATCAACTGAGTCTCAGAATTGCCCAGTCTGCCAACTCTGACCCAATTCTATGACTATATCTGGATTTGAACACAACCTTGTAGAAGGTTTCTTGAAATTCTTAAGATGGCACCATCAAGCCATGATGCATGGTTCAGATTTTGACTGGCAGAAAACAGGCCCCTGATATGCTGGAGAATTTCAAGCAAATATATGGAAGTGGCAGTGATGGAATCAGGATAAGTAAAAGGGAAATGAATTATTTGATAATAATGGCAAATTGTTTGGAAGAATATAGAACATAAAAGAGACATGTCTACTTTTTTCAAACATCCTAGGATGTCACGCATAGCTGATACAGGGTAATTCAGGACATTAAACGCTGGGCCAGATAATTATAACATTTTTTTTCAGGGGATTTTTTAATGCTTTTGTTATTATATAAACAATACATGCACATTTTATAGATCACAAAATAAAAATATAAATAAAAATCTTACATTACTACAACCCAAAGATCCACACAATTAAAAAATTTCTTGCATACATGTTTTTTCTTTTACCAAAATGAAACCACATGGTAAATGTTATTTTACAATCTGCTTTTTTATTCATTTTTCTAGGCTAGTGAGTTTTTATCTCATCTAATACCCAAACCATGTTTGAATGTCACCAGTGGACCCACTAATGTTCACTATAACTGGATTTCCAAAGTGGCTTCACATTATTCTGTTTCTTAACCTAGATGATGATTATTTTTCACCTTATAATTAATTATCCATTAAGCTATACATAAATACTTTGTGTACCATTATATAATATATTCACACTTCATGTAGTATATAAGAACATGTTTCATAATAAAAGAAAAGGGGGAAATACAGTCGCTTTCACATAATTATTTTTGTACTTTTGCTGGCTCTTTTAATCTAGACTTTTCCCTAGTTCATGATAATAACTTATTGTATAACAAGTCATTCTGTAAGAGTTCATATGCTAATGGCTATACCCCACTGATTTCAGATGTTACACAGAAACAATAGACAAGTGACCTAATCTCCAGCTGCTTTCATTTTCATATTTTTTGTTTGTTTGCTTAGGAATAATTACATTTATTCCACAGAGAAATATTAAAAAGTAGCCAATATTTTTGTTTATAAAGAACTTAATTTTGGGCTGGGTGCAGTGGCTCATGCCTATAATCCTAACACTATGGGAGGCCAAAGAGGGTAGATTGCCTGAACAAAAATGAGACCCATTCTCTAAAAATAGCTGGGTGTTGTGGCAGTCACCTATAGTCCCAGCTACTGGAGAGGCTGAGTCAAGAAGATCATTTAAGTCCAGGAGTTTGTGATTGCTGTGACCTATGACACCACAGCACCCTACCTAGCACGACAAAGTGAGACTCTGTCTCGCAAAAAAAAAAAAAGAAAAAAGAAAAGAAAAAAAAGAAAAAGAACTTAATTTTGTTTTGTTATTTTGTGTTCTAATAAAAATTTAGGAGTAATTTTACATCACTTTCAACTTGGCTCTAAACCAAACAAAAGATTTCCTTAGACAATATTTTGAAATCTTTTTCATATAATGGCACCTATTATATGAAATGATAATATTTGTGCAGGGTGGATCAGGTAGATGGATAAGGCTGGTCAAAGCTGGAGGGGATTCATATTTCAAAATTCCTGTAAGCACCCGAGGGCCATCCATGGCACACCTATAGGGTAGTCCTGCCTTATCCTGTATTTGTAACAACAAAATACTTTTCTCTTTTCTCATTTCTCTCAGTCTAATCAAAGTCAAATTGGACAAAATTGCACCTAAATGATACATTCTATAACCATTCACTATGCCCACAAATGCTGCTTTCTCACCTCAAAGCCTTTATTAAAGTGAGATTTCAGGTTTGTTTTTTGGTTTTGTATTTGTTCTTTGCTTCTTGATTTTGTTTTTGTTTTTCAAATGCCTGTCCCAACCTCACTGTTTCCTCTTCCAGGGGAAAAAAATATGCTAACAATCTATAAATGTACTCTTCAAATGAAACTTTATCCCTAACACCTTCTCACTTAGAATTAATTACAAATTCAAAACCAAACTCATTACCTAGTCTCTCCTCTCTGTCTAAAACACCACCACCTCTATTGTATATCCAGTTAGATGATTCAGAAATTTGGGAATTCCCACTATTCTCCTCCTCATTCTCCAAAAATCTAATGAGCCCAAGGTCTATTCCTTGTCTTCTAGGTATTTCTTAAATTGTTTTCTTTTGGATCGTCTCTGATTCTATGGCCTAGCTCATCCTGTATTCTCACTGGAATCACTGAGAGAACTACCACCAACCAGTTCCGCCTCTGTCTGAGGTTGTCCACACTGCTTCAGAGGGAACTTCCTAAAACAGATATCTGATTTCAATCACCTACTAGCAAGATCAGCTGTCTTGGTTTGTCCAAGTCTGAGGGGTTTCTCAGTGTGGGGCTTTCAATGCTAATGCCTAGGAAGGCTAGGCAAACCACCATGGTTAGCCACATACTTAAAAGCCTTAAATTCCTTTGGAATGTCATATAAAGTTCTCACTAGTGTTCCCTGCACTATCATTCCAGCCTCAACTCTTTGTTCTCCTCATCCCACTCCACCAGACACTCATATACACCCCCCACACCAGCTTTGCCAAGCTACATTCAGTTCTCTGAATGAAATGTGCTTTGTTCCCTTACATAGCAATAACTTTGTACATTGTGTCTCCTTGATTCAGAGTGTCCTTCACCCTCTCTGGGCTTGCTGGTAAAATTCTATTCATCCCTCATGATTTTTTTTTGACTGGTACTTTTTCACTGAGGTCATCCAGGAGCTGACTATAGCTTCCTCTGTGTACTCATAGCTCCTTGCATATACTGGTAACAAGCACTAGCCCAAAGAACTCTGCCCTCCACCAAATATTGAGACAAAGGACTTTTCTTTGTATTCCTAATATATGGTACAGGGAATTGTACACAACAAGTGCTCACTAGATAAGGAAGTGAGGGAGGGAGAAAGGCAGGAAGAGAGAAAGGGAGTAAGAGAGGAAATATGTTGATAGAATTCACCAAGATCATTCTGCCTTCTGTGTAAAATTTGTGCTTGAGTTAGGTGAATAAAATATATGCTTTGCTAAAAGATAAAAAACAATATATATGCTAAATATATATACATATATATGCTTCCCCCATTACAGTGTTGAAGAAGAAGCAGGTTTTATCTCCTTTGTATCTCCACAGCGTCCAGGCTGCAGGGACTTATATTTGTTCAATTGATATAGTTTGGCCATTGCCCAAGACTGAGAAAAGATGGATGACTTGAAAGTCTTTGCTGGCAGGCACGTCAAGAGGGATTACCTGGATGTAGAAACGTGGTCTAAAGGTGTTAATTGAACGCTACCTCTTACTGTGACTGCCATGTATTTACCTTTACAGCAGTCACTGTTTCTCTTAGGGAGAAATCGCCTTACTGCAAAATAAAAAGATCAGAATGTAGAGAGTAGGAATCTCCCACTTAAACCAGGCTCTAGAAACTGTGGAAACAATCCCACCCACAACTAGGTAATGAGTTCAGTCCATTATAAGAAAGTGATTCTTACTCAATGATGATATAGCCCCTCTTACTAATCCACAGGTAAATATTCATACCAATGTACCTAAAAGTGGGACAACCAACCACATGTATCAGAATCACATGAGCACTTGTTAAAATGCATATTTGTGGGCCCTCACCCCAAATTTCTGAAGACAGGACCAGAGGACCAAGGCATTTCCAGCTCAGCTGATTCTTATCACAAGAGTGTTTGGAAACAGCCAATTGATAGAGCAAGGGAAACTCCCATTTGGACAGGTAATGTTTCTTCTGCCAAATAATTGTTGTAAGATATTTTCTATAAAATGTATACATAATGCCCAATACATAATACCTGCTCTATATTGGTATTTATTAGCCAATACCGCTGTCGTACTTTGAGTTCCCTAGTAAGGAGTACATGACTTTGTTTTCACTGTGATATCTGAGCAGCCAGTATGCAAACTTATAGACAATAACCCCCCAAAAAACCAATTAAATGGCACAAAATTTTGAATGATTTTGAATAAGGTTGGAGAGAAAACAAAAACAAAAAACCCAACATGACATTTTTACCTATTAAGTTGGTCAAAATTGTTGGCTAAGGGCTAAAAGCTGACCAGAAAGCCATTACAAGGGCATGCTTGTACAAAACTGTGAGAATCCTTCATAAAGGGTCACACATTTTCTAGAAAACAGTTTGATAAATATATCAAGAGCCTTAAAAGTCTTCTTAATTTTGATGCAGTAATGCAATTATTTATAGGAATCTATCCTAAGGAAATAATCTGAAATGAAAAAGCATAATTCTTCAGATATTTTTATACCCAAGAGTAAGACATACATCTGCACTAGAAAAAACTCAACTGCCTGACTCTAGGTGAATGATTAAGTAAATCACAACACCTCCTCAAAATGGAATATTCTTTAATCATCAAGTTAATGTTTACAATAAACTTTAATGGCAAAAGGAAATAGTTGTGGCATGACAAAGTGAACAAAGGAATTCATAGATTGAGTCTAATAATGTAAGAAAAATGTATGGAAAAAACATGAAGAATATATGCCAAATGTTAAAAATGATGAAACCATAAGTATTACTTCCTAATACTTTTCTATGTTCTCAAACATTTATAAATAATGAAATACATTTTTAAATAAAGTAAAACAATGATTTTTTTAAAGTAAATGAGACTTCCACTTCTGAAAACATGGAATAGATTTAGTTTTGTTCTATTTTTCTCAAAAATTTCAACTAAAATTCATGAACATTATATAGAAAACAAACATAAGAAGACTCTGAATGGCAGAAATAAGACAAACAGGCTAGGGACCTCAGGAATTAAGGAAAGAATTATATAGTAGTTAAGTTCCTTGGGTTTTCTTTTCGTTGTACATATTCCAGACTTACACCACAAGAAGCTGGCAATCCAGACACAGGAGCAGACAAGAAAAGAAAAAAAGAAAACACTCCAACAAAAGACTGCTCTCTCTAGCCAAAGACCAGTAAAAGGGTAGCCTAGTGAAAAAGAAAGGTTTAAAACAATGATTGCTTTACTCTAGCTGAACATCACAAAGAGTATGGCTTAGTCCCAGCTACACAAACAAAGACCACGTTGGGAGCCTAAACATTCAATCCTCATCAGGCTACACTGGATTGCTTCAACACTGCTACAGGAATGGTGTCAGGAAAGGACAGGTAGGAAGCGGGTACCTTCATCCATGCCAGATGGTAATGAAGAAACCCTTCCCTTGTGGCATCAGTGAAAAACTAAAAAACATTTGAAGCCTGGTTCTCAACCCCCATCAGCACTAATAAGGCTCCCCTCCACCTCTGTGTTGCGATGTTGTTACAGGCAGGCTAGTAGACAGTCAGAAATCTCATCACCCACCTCATGACATCAATGGAAGGCATCAGGGGAATAGTTTTGATACATTCCTAATCCTTAAAGCCAGAGAGTTATCAATGGAAGACAAATGGAGAGCTTGAACTTCTACCTCCACCCATCAGTACAGAGGAACACTCTCATCTTCAAACATCAATGGAGGCTGAGTGGGCAACCTGGATTTCTATCACAAGAGCAAAAAAGTGCTCTACTGAAGTGGTGTTAATAGAAGCCACTTGTAACATAAGTTTTAAATAAGATTCAGAGTCTCATAATGTAATATCCAAAAGTTTCAGATTCAGATTTTAATTAAAAAATCCACTCAGGTGGTGCCTGTGGCTCAAAGGAGTAGGGCACCAGACCTATATACCAGAGCTGGCGGGTTCAAACCTGGCCCCAACTAAAAACTGAAAAAAAAAAAAAATCCACTCATGTAATTGAGAAGAAACTGAAAGAAAAAAAGACAATCAATAGGTGACAACACCAAAATAACAGAGATGTTACAGTGATCTGATAAGGATACTAAAGCAGCCCACATAAAAATGCTATAACAATTACAGACACACTTAAAAATGAAGAAATAAAATGTCTCACTAAAGAAATAGAAGATATAAAATAAAACCAATTGGAAATTTTAGGACTGAATGATATAATACCTAAAATGAAAAATTCAGTGAATAGACTTAATAGCAGAATAGAGAGAAAATAGTCACTGAGATAAAAGACAGAACAATAAAAATTACTCAATCTGAACTACAAAAAAAAAAAAATAGCCTTAAAAAATTGAAGCATGGGGCTCAGGAGCAAGGTGGCAGACTAGAGACAATTTCTTTGTAGCTGCCATGGTGAGATCAGGGAGAAAGGACTCCAACCACCTCTAGCTGATGGGCTTTTCCCAGAAGCATCTATTTAGGGGCACAAAGAGGCAGCAGGAGACTTCAGGACCCTAAGAGGAGGTCAGAAGCAGTGGAGAAGTAGCACAAGGATGATTACTTTCATGCCCCAAAGGCCAGCTGGTGTGGTGGCAACTGTGGCAGCAATAGCAATTTATAGACAAAGAAGGCCTGCACTTCAGCTTTTTGTTTTTGTTTTTTTTTTAACCTGGGCACTTGGTTGAGTTACCTTGGGCAAGCAAGTGTGTGATTTTGAACAATGCCCAGAGGCCAGGACTGAGCTACCTGGCAAAGCAGAGATCTCATGGTTTAGCTGCAGGCTGGATACAGCCATGAGGAAAAGCTGCCTTACAATATTAGCCTGCAGAATCCTAGAGCAAGGCCAGTTCTGGCATGCCTGATAAGCTGGGCAGCCATTCCTGGGGAGATTTGAGTGACACAAGCTTTTCTGGGAAAGCCACTGCATGGACAAGGGACACAGTTTGGAAAGATTGAAAAAAATATGTTTTCCTAATTTTATTCTTTTATTCTATCTATTAAGCAGGCTAAGGAGAGCTTTAGGCTCCCAACCCTGTGAGAATTGAGGGCAAAGACATCAGTAAGACGGGACCAGGTCTCCTCAGCAAGACAGAGGCTTCTAGTCTCCATCTTTTACGGCTGCATTGTTCTTGTGATTAGCATGATACCCTAGAAGATCACCTGTTGCCAAGGCAATATACAGCAAGATACATATGTATATTTTCATTTTTTTAAATTTTTTTCAACTTTTTCCCCTAGATTTTTCATTTTCTTTTTTCTCTTATAATCACAATTTTTTACTATTTTCTTCTACAATAATAAGGGCTCCATTTTTGCTAGTTTCATCTGCTTCTATTATTGTTTTTTCCCAATTTTATTGCTTAAGATTTTTCATTTTTTGATTTGATTTATAGTATTTTTGTTTTTCTTCTCTAATTTGGGGGAGGTGGGGTCTTATGTCTGCCCAGGCTGTTCCTGACCTCAAGGGACCCATCCAACCTAGCCCCCTACAGGCTGGGATTTGTGGGTGTGGGTCAAAGTACCCTAACTATACACTACTATCACTCCTGTCTCTTTCTATCTGTTCCTCTCTTCTTTTTGTCAATCTTCCCTTTTACTCCCCCTTCCATTATCTTTTATCTTTTTTTATCTTTTCTCCCTTTTTGCTCTTCACTATTCTCCTCCTTTCAGTCCTATACCAAAAGCACACTTCATGACTTAGGTCAGAGATAAGGTAACTTAAGGAGAAGGAAGAAGTGAAAGGAAAAAGTGGGGTAAGGAAACAGACAAAAAGAAAACACTCATGAGGAAGAAATGCCATAAAAATTCTGGCAACATGAAAAACCAGAACAGAACAAACCATTCCCCCAAGGAATCATCAGGTAGCTACTGCAGAGGAGTCCACCTATAAAGAAATGTTAGAAATGACAGAAAGAGAATTTAAAATATGGATTGTAAAAACAATGAAGAACATTTCTGAGAAAATAGAAAATAACCCAAAGAAAATCTAAAAACAGAATCGAGTAAGAGATGAACAATATGAAGAATATATAAAGATATAGTTGACCTTAAGGAATTGAAGCAGTCAATGAGGGAACTTAAAGATGTAGTAGAAGGCATCAACAATAGATTAGACCATGTAGAAGAAAGAATCTCAGAGGTAGAGGATAAAGCTCTTGAAGCATGGGGCTCAGGAGCAAGGTGGCAGACTAGAGACAATTTCTTTGTAGCTGCCATGGTGAGATCAGGGAGATCTTAACAGGCAGTTAAAGAGACAGAAAAAAGAAAGAGAATGCAGAACATTCACTGACAGAATTATGGGATTTCATGTTTGTATGTTCAAACATACAAATTATAAGTATCCCAGAAGGAGAAGAACACCCCAGAAGAATAGAAGCCCTACTAGAGGATATCAAAAATGAAAATTTCACAAAATCACCGAAGATTCCAACATACTGTTTTCAGAGGGATATTGAACCCCAGGTCATCTCAGTTGAAACAGAGCTTCTCCAAGACACATTATCACAAACCTGTCAAAGTGAAAGTGAAGACAAAACAAAAAATTCTTCAAGAATCCAGGAGTAAGCAACAATTAACCTACAGGGGCAAATCCATCAGGGTGACAGCAGACGTCTCAAATGAAATTTTCAAACCAGAAAAGAATGGTCATCTATATTTAACCTATTTAAATAAAACAATTATCAACCCGCAATTCTACATCCTGCTAAGCAACGCTTTAAAATTGGTGTAGTAATCAAATCTTTTACTGACATGCAACATTGATGAAGTTTGCCACATAAAGACCAGCTCTAGGCTCGCTGCCTATGGCTCAAGTGGCTAAGGCACCAGCCACATACACCTAAGGTGGCGGGTTCAAATCCAGCCCAGGACTGCCAAACAACAATAACGGCTGCAACCAATAAATAGTCGGGTGTTGTGGTGGGCGCCTGTGGTCCCAGCTCCTTGGGAGGCTGAGGCAGTAGACTCGCTTAAGCCCAGGAGTTGGAGGTTGCTGTGAGCTGCGATGCCATGGCACTCTACCCAGGGGGATAGCTTGAGGCTCTGTCTCAAAAAAAAAAAAGAAAAAAAAGACCAGCTCTACAGGAAATGCTTAGACCTATTTTCCACACTGAGCATAACAATGGACAACCAACAAACTAAATATCCAGAAAGTATAAGATAAAACCTAGCTTCCAAAATGACACAAAAGATAAAACTAAGCAATGGATTTTCACAAAATGAAAGGGACACAACTCCACCGCACTTATCTATACTTTTCAATAAATGTTAATGGTTTGAATTCCTCACTGAAGAGGCACAGGCTACATGATTGGATAAAAAAGCCCAAGCCATCTATATGCTGCATGCAGGAAATACACCTAGTCTCTAATAACAAAGTAAGACTCAGGATAAAGGGAATGGTAAATAACATTTCTGACAAATGGAGATCAGAAGAAAGGAGGGATCACAATCTTATTTTCAAACACAAATGGATTTAAACTAACAAAAATCAAAAAGGGCAAAGATGGACATTTCATATTAGTCAAGGGAACAATACAACAAAACATTTCAATTCTAAATATTTATGCACCCAACTTAAATTCACCCAGATTTATGAAACAGACCTTAATTAGTCTGACCAATATAATATCTTATAACATAACAATAGTAGGAAACTTTAACACTCCTCTTACAGAGCTGTACAGATCCTCTAAACAGAAACTAAGCAAAGATACAAGGGATTTAAACATGACCTTAGAACAAATGGCCTTAACAGACATATACAGAACACACCATACCGAAGCTAAGGAATATACATTCTTCTCATAAGCCCATGGAACATTCTCCAAAACAGATCATATCCTAGGACATAAAACAAACCTCAACATAATGAAAAGAATTAAAATTATACCTTGTATATTCTCAGACTACAAGGCAATAAAGATGGAACTTAATTCCAACAAAAATTTTCATCCCTATCAAAGGCATGGAAATTAAACAACCTTATGCTGAATGACAGTTGGGTCAATAAAGACATAAAAAAGGGAATCATTAATTTCCTTGAGCATAACAACAATGAAGACACAAACTACCCAAACCTGTAGGATACTGCAAAAGCAATCCTAACAGGGAAATTTATTGCATTAGATGCCTACATGCAAAAAACAGAAAAAAATCACATCAGCAATCTAATGAATCACCTTAAAGAAATGAAAAAGGAAAAGCAATCCAATCCCAAACATAGCAGAAAAAAATAAATAACCACAATTAAATCAGAAATAAATGAAATTGAAAATAAAAAGAATCATTCAAAAAGTTAAATCAAACAAAATTTTAATTCTTTAAAAAGATAAATAAAATTGATAAACCATTGGCCAGATTAACCAGAAATAGGAAAGTAAAACCTTCAATAACCTCAATCAAAATCAAGAAGAGAGAAGTAACAACTGATATTACAGAAATACAAAAAATTATTTCTGACTACTACCAAAAACTCTATACCCAGAAATTTGACAATGTGGAGAAAATGGACCAATACCTGGAATCACACCATCTCCCAAGACTTAAACAGAAAGAAAGAGACCTCTTGCACAGACCAATATCAAGCACTGAGACTGAAGAAACAATTAAAAAAAAACCTTCCAACAAAAAAAGTCTGGGACTAGATGACTTCATATCAGAATTCCATCACACCATCAAAGATGAGCTTGTGCCTATACTGCAGAATCTATTCCAAACATTGAGAAGGAAGAAACCTTCCTCAACACATTCTATGAAGTGAACATCAGCTTGACTCTAATACTAGGGAAGGACCCAACTGAAAAAGGAGAACTACAGACGAATTTCACTAATGAATATCAATGTAAAAATACTCACTAAAATCTTAGTTAATAGATTGCAACTACATTTTTATATATATATAAAATGAGATATATATATATATCTCATTGTGAGATATGTGAGATATATATATATAGATATAGATATAGATATATATAAAATGTGAGATATATATATATATATATCTCACAATCAAGTAGGCTTCATCCAAGGAATGCAAAGCTAGTTTAACATAAAATATCTATAAATGTAATACACCACATCAATAGAAGCAAAAATAAAGGCCATCTAATACTTTCAATAGATGCAGAAAAAGCATCTGACAAAATTCAGCATCCTTTCCTAACAAGAACACTAAAGAAAATAGGCATAAGTATCACATTTCTTAAGCTAATTGAAGCCATCTATCACATTTGGGGGTCACAGCTACATTATACTGAATGGAGTAAAACTGAAAGCTTTTCCACTTAGAACTGGAACTAGACAAGGATGTCCACTATCTTCACTATTATTCAACATTGTGCTGGAAGTTCTAATCAATGCAATCAGGCAAGAGAAGGATATAAACGGCATCCAAATGGGAGCAGAAGAGGTCGAACATTCACTCATTGCTGATGATATGATCTTTTACTTAGAAAACCCTAGAGAATCAATCACAAAACTCCTGGAAGTGATCAAGAAATACAGTAATGTCTCATTGTGTATAATCAATGTCCACAAGTTAGTAGCCTTTGTATATGTCAATTACAGCCAAGTTGAGAAGCAAATCAAGGACACAATTCCCTTCACAGTAGCTTTGAAGAAAATTAAATACTTAGGAATATGCCTAACAAAAGAGGTGAAGAATCTTTACAAAGAGAATTATGAAACCATAAGGAAAGAAATAGCAGAAGACATAAACAAATGGAAGAACAAACCACACTCATGGCTGGGAAGACGCAACATTGTCAAAATGTCTATTCTACCCAAAGCAATCTACAGATTTAATGCAATCCTCATTAAATACCAACATCATATTTTGAAGAACTGGGGAAAAAATGGTACTTCATTTCATTTGAAACCAGAAAAAGCCCTGTATAGCCAAGGCTATTCTTAGTAATAAAAACAAAGCTGGAGGCAGCACTCTACCAGACTTCAGGCTATATTACAAGTCCACAGCAATCAAAACAGCATGGCATTGGCACAAAATTAGAGACATAAACATAAGGAACATAGTAGAAAACCAAGAGATGAAACCAGAAAGAAAAGACTTAACGAAATAATGACTGAAAACTTCTCAAATTTGATAAAAGCCATAAACTTAACAGTTTGAGAAGTTGAGTAAACCCCAAACAGAATAAAGCCAAGGAAATCCACAGAAAGAAGCATAGTTGTTAATCCTATAAAAAAAAGAAGACAAAGAAAATTTTTTCAAGCAGTCAAAGAGCAACAACACCTACCTTCAAGGGAAAAAACTGTTTCAGTGAATTCAGATTGCTCATTGGAAACCATGAAGGCCAGAACTGGCACAGCACATTTCAAGTGCTAAAAGAAAATAACTGTTCTTATTTTTCTCGTAGGAATAAAGGAAAGAAGACAATAGACAAATACAAACCAGAGAGAGCCAAACAGAAAACAGAAAATAAAATAGCAGGCATAACCCTAAGATATCAATAATTACATTAAATATAAATGGCCCAAATGCATCAATTAAATGACAGTGATCATCAATGTGGATTAAAATATATGACCTAACTGTATGCTATCTATAAAAAACTAACTTCAAATATAATAATTTAGGCAGGTTGAAATAAAATATGCAAAAATATTTGCTAGGTAAATATCAGTCAAAAAGAAGGCAGGAGTAGGTATAGTATCAGATAAATACATTTCAGAAGAAAGAAATTTATCAGAAACACAGAGACACATTGTATAATGATAATGGAGTAAATACACCAAGAAGACATGGCACTCCTAAATAAGCTTTCATCAAACAAGTCAATGAGCTGAAAAAAAATGAAAAGAAAAAATTTCTGTTACATATAGGAGAAATGAACAAGCCCATAATTACAGTTGAAGTTTTTAGTTATAGTTTTATAGTTTTTTTACACTTTATTCAAATTAATATGAAGATACAATATTTAGGTTACATTGTTCTCACTTCCAGGGCAAAGTTCCATTTGTAGAAGAGCCTCTCACCCCCTTTCTCAACAATTCATAGAAAAAGTAGATAAAAAATTAACAAGAATGCAGAAGATTGAAGAACATAATCAACCAGCATGATTGAATTGATATTTATTGAACACTCCACCAAACAATAGCAGAATACACATTTGTTTGTTGTTGCTGTTGTTGAAATAGATTCTCACTCTGTCGACCAGGCAGGCCTGCAGTAGCACAAACATACCTCACTGCATCTTTCAATTCCTAGCCTCAAATGACCTTCCTGTCTCAATCTCCTGAATAGACTATAGAAAGAGTCAACATTCCAGGCTAGGGATTTTTTTATTTTGTATAGATGAGGTCTCACTATATTTCCCAGGCAGAATTGAAACACCTGGCCTAAGCAATCCTCCTACTTTGATGGTTCAAGGCAATGTGATTACAGGAGTAAGCAACTGCATTTGGCCAGAACACATATTCTTTTCAAGTCATGGAACATCTACTAAGATACACCACATCCTGGGCCATAAAGCAAATCTAAACATATTTTTAAAAATGTAAATCATGCTAAATATTCTCCAATCACAATAGAAAAAAACTGAAATCAATAGCAAAAATGTAACAAAGAACTCTTCAAACCACTAGAAACTAAACAATACCCTTCTAAGTAATGTGTGGGTCAGAGAAGTCTCAAGAACAAAACAAAAACTTAACTAAATGAAAATTAAAGCACAATATATCAAAATTTGTGTGACATGGCTCAAGCAATGCTGAAACCAAAATTTGTAATACTAATTTCATATATTAAAAAATAAATAAATAATTTCCAGTATAATAATCTAAGTTCCTATCTCAAGAACATAGGGGGGAAAGGGGTGAAATAGTGTGAGGCAAATAAAATAATAAGAACAGTTATCAATGAAATTATAAATAGAAAAACCATGGAAAAGACAATACAACAAAGAACTGTTGCTTTGAAAAGATGAATAAAATTGACAAACTAGTAGTAAGACTTAGAAAAAAGAAAGAAGACACAAATAATCAATATTAGGAATGGAAGTATCAAAAGGAAGCTATGAAAATACTGTAAACAACTCTATACACATAAATTTGACAACTCATATTAGGCTGATTTCTTCAAAAATGCAAACTACTACAATTCACTCAATATAAAATAGACAATCTGAATAACCCTATTACTACTAAGAAAATTGAATTCATACTCTTAAGGAAATCTCTGAGCTGTGATGGTTTTACTGAAAAATTCTACCAAACATTTAAAAAATAATTAACATAATTTCCATATAATCATAGCCAGAAAATAAAAGGGGAAATATTTCCCAATTCATTTTACAAAGCCAGAATTAGTCTGATAACAAAATAAGGCAAAGACAGTACATAAAACAAAAAGTACACAGCATTATCTGTCAAGAACACAGAATCAAATGTCCTTAAGAAAATATCAGCAAATATAATTCAGCAATATGTTAAAATAATTATACACAATGACCAAGTGAGGTTTATTTCAAGCATGCAAGGATGCTTCGACATCTCCCCACTCCCAAAAAAAGAAATCAATTAGTGTTCATTTAACACACAACCATGTTAACAGACTAAAGACAAAATATCATATGATCCACTAGTTAATGCAGAAAAAACATTTGACAAAATTTTATACACATTCATAATTAAAGCTCTCAGCAAAATAGGAATAGAAGAAAATTTCCTAACTTGATAAGGGATGTTTTTAAAAACTTACACATACTTAATGTTGAAAACCTGAATGATCCCCCTAAAAAACAGGAACCAAGAAAAGGATGGCTACTCTCACCACTCTTATTCAACACTATACTGAGATTCATAGCTAGCCAAAACAAAGAAACAAAAGGAGTACAGAAATAAAACTGTCCCTGTTTGCACATAACAATACATGTTTTGTTTTCCATGTAGACAATTCAAAAACCCTAAAATAAATGTGTGCTCAGCAAAGTCACAGGATACAAGAGAAACATAGAAAAATTAGTTGCATTTCTATATCCTGACAGTGAACTTGTGGGCACTGAAATTAAAAATATGTCTATTTACAGACACTGAAATAAATGAAGTTTAGGAGTAAATTTAACAAAACAAATAGGACCCATGTTGAAAACTACAAAAAGCAGATAAAAGAAATTAAAGAAGACCTAAATAAATAGAAAGATATACATGTTCATTATTTGGAAAATTCAACATAATAAAGATTTTAATTCTCCCCAAATAGATATATAGATTTAGTACAATACTTATCAAGATCCCAGTAAGATTTTTTTTGTAGATACAAACAAGATAATTCTAAAATTTATATATAAAAGTAAATAAACTATAATAGCTAAAACAATGTTAAAAAACAAGAATAAAGTTAGAGCAGTAAGTCCACTTGATTTTAATATTTATTGCATAGCTATCATATCCAAGACTGTATGGCATTGAGACATAGATCAGTAGAACAGAAAACTAAGGAATAGGCCTACACATATAGACCCATGAAAAAGCAATCCAATGGAGAAAAAATAGCCTTTTCAAGAAAAATATGATGCTCAAGGAGTTGAACTTCCATGGGCAAATAAATAAATAAAGATGAACCTCAATCTGAGTCTCTTATCTTGCACAAAAATTAACTCAGAAAGGATCACACATTAAACATAAAACTATAATAAAAAAAATTAAAGAAAATCTCAGGGCTAGGCAAAGAGTTCTCAGACAGAAAGTATTAGGAACTTGAACGATATCAAAAACATTATCTATAAAGGGAAAAAGTGATAAATTCAACTCCATCAAAATTAGACACTTTTGCTCTATTAAAGAACCTGTTGAGACAAGGAAAATAAGAATTTTGACTAGGAGGAAATACCTGCAAACTACACATGGAAAAAAAACAGATATCCTTCGACGGGTGAATGGTTAAATAGACCATGGAATACTACTCAGCAATAGAAAAAGTTACAAACTATAGAAACAACAACCTGATCATTTTCCAAATAATTATCTTGAGTAAAGAAAAACAACAACAGAAATCCAATTTCAAGGGTTACTGTATGATCAGCTTTATGTAACAGTCTTTTTTATTATTTCAAATTAATATGAGGGTACATTGTTTTTAATGTTCAAGTGTAGTTGAGCCCTTCACCTGGTGGGGTGCTGAACACTCACATATTGTGTACATTAGGTGTGAAACCACCAATTGTCCTCCCTCCTCCTGCCAATCACCCTCCCTCCTACCCCTTCACCTCTTCATCCTTTCCTCTCCCCCTTGCTAGACTATGTATATTTTTCTTTCATGTGAGTGTGTAGTTGTTTTATATTGGTTTCATCTTAATATTGAGAACATTGGATATGGTTTTTTCCATTCTTGAGATACTTTACAAAGAAGAATGTATTTCAACTCCATCTAAGTAAACACAAAAGATATAAAGTCTCCATCTTTTCTTATGGCTGAATAGTACCCCATGATATATATATATACCACAGTTTGTTAATCTGTTCATGGGTTGATGAGCACTTGGGGATGGTTTCCACATCTTAGAAATTGTGAGTTGAGCCACAGTAAATAATCTGGTGCAAATTTCCTTGTGGTAAAATGATTTTTGTTCTTCTAGGTAGATACCTAGTAATGTGATTGTGGGATCAAATGGAAGGTCGACTTTTAGTTCTTTGAAAATCCTCCATACTTCTTTCCATAGAGGTTGTATTAATTTGCAATCCCACCAGCAGTACAAAAGTGTTCCCTTCTCTCCACATCCAAACCAGCATTTGTAGACTTGGGACTTTGTGATGTAGGCTAATCTCACTGGAGTTACATGACATCTCAGAGTGATTTTGATTTGCATTTCTTGGATAATTAAGGATAATCAGAATTTTTTTCATATGTTTGTTGGCTATTTGTCATCTTCAGAGAAGTTTCTTGGCCACTTATAAATGGGGTTGTTTGCTCTTTTTTTGATGATTAATATGAGTTGTCTGTAAATTCTAGTTATCAGCCTTTTGTCATATTCACAGCATGTAAATTTCTTCTCTCATTCTGAAGGCTGCCTTTTTAGTTTTGGTGCCCTGACCTACATAGAAGCTTTTTAGCTTGATCATGACTGATTTATTTATTTTTGGTGTTACTGCAACTTTCAAGGGAGTCTTCTTCATAAAAACTTTTCCCAGGCTAATTTTGTCAAGCATTTTCCCCATACTCTCTTATACAATTTTTATTGTTTTGTTGTTTAAACTTGAATCTTTTATCCAGCAAGAGTTAATTTTTGTCTATGGTGAAAGATGCAGGCTCAGTTTCAGTCTTCTACATGTAGCTAACCAATTCTCCCATCCTCATTTATTAAATATGGATTATTTTCCCCCAACACACACTTGTGTTTTGTTTATCAAAGATCAGATGGCAATATGTGGCTGGGTTGACCTATTAAGTTCTCTATTCTATTCCATAGATCTATATTTTTATTTTTGCACCAGGACCATGCTGTGTTGATTACCACAGATTTGTAGTTTAACCTGAAGTCTGATAATGTGATGCTTCTAGATTGGTTTTTATTTCTAAAAATTGTATTGGAATTTGGAGTTTTTATTCTGGTTCCATATGAAACAAAATATTATTTTTTCAAGTTCTTCAAAGATGATGTTGGTGCTTTGATGGGGATTGCATTAAATCTGTACATTGCTTTGGGTAGTACGGACATTTTAATGGTGTTGATTCTTCCCAGCCATGAGCATGATATGTCAGAAGACATTTATTAATGTCTTCTGCTATTTCTTTTCTCAAGGTTTCATAGTTCTCTTTACAGAGATTCTTCACATTCTTTGTTAGATATACTCCAAGGTATTTCAACTTCTTTGAAGCTACTGTAAAAGGTAACAATGCAATATCTTCCTGGACCACATGGTTTCATACCAGAATTCTAACAAAACTTTCAAAGAGGAACTAGTACCTATATAGCATAACCTATTCAAAAATGTAGAGAAGAAAGGAATCCTCTCTGACATGTTCTAGGAAGCAAATATCTCCCTGATTCCAAAACAAGGAAAGGACTTAACAAAAAAGGGAAACCATAGGCCAATATCATTAATGAATATCAATGCAAAAATATTCAATAAGGTCCTAACAAACAGAATACAGTGACACATTAAAAAATTAAACATTATGATAAAGTGGATTTTATCCCAGGGATGCAACATACATAAATACAAGTATGTATGGTTCAACATACATAAATATAAGTCACTACACAAATAAAATCAAAAACAAAGACCATATGATTCTCTCAATTGATGCAGAAAAGACTTTTGACAATATCCAGCATCCTTTTTGAAAAAAACACTTAAGAAAATAGATTTGTGATGCCTGTAATCCTAGCACTCCGGGAGGCCAAGGTGGGTGCATTGCTTGAGCTCACGGGTTCGAGACCAGCCTGAGCAAAAGCAAGAAACCATCTCTAAAAATGGCCAGGTGTTATGGCAGGCACCTGTAGTCCCAGCTACTTGGGAGGCTGAGACAAGAGAACCTCATGAGCCCAGGAGTTTGAGCTTGATGTGAGCTATGACACCATAGCACTCTACTGAGGGGAACATAGTGAGACAGTCTCAAAAAAAAAAAAAAA